>NC_071395.1:111919944-112294811 GCF_022682495.2 Desmodus rotundus
ATCTAACACCTCTGCTGATGCCCTTGACTGACAGGTGTGATTCTGACTTCCTGCTCTGTCAGGGAACCCCACAGGCTCCAGCTGCTGGGGGATGAGTGCCTATCTCTGACCCACCCCTCAGGGGCACTATGGGTGTCCTGCTAGGGAGGAAGCAGGAGACGTTTTTTTCAAGCATAATATATGCACAGAGAAGGGCACAGATCTTCAAGAGTCGAGCTTGATACACTGATGTGAAGTGAACACACCAGCATGACCACCATCCAGAAGGAGAAATGAAACATCTCCAGCACCCAGGAACCACACCTCCCCAGCGTCCCCTCCCAGTCACTGCCCCGATTAGACCTCAGTCCTGACCGCCGGCACTGGACGGCCGCTTTGCCAGCTTCCGGGCCAGGTCAGACCACCCCAAACACATCCCAGTGTTTCAAAAGCCTGTCCAGTCACTTTTGCAAAGACAGCTTTACTTACATAAAATCACAGTCACTGCTTAGTTGGGTTAAGCTATTAATTTCTCGCCAACGGTTCGTCTGCATTCATCTGTATGGGGGTGACCATCGTAGAGGAAGGTGCTAGGTGGCAGGAATCTTGTCTGTCGGAATTGCTCAGCATCCCAGAATTGGGCCCGACAGTCCCCCTTGCTTGCTGGGGAAGCAACCCAGAGCAGAGCTGAGAACAGGCACAATGGAAAGGCAGGTTCTGCTGCCGTGAGCCAGGGTGAAATGCCAAACCCCTCGGATGGCAGTGATCGAGGAAACCGCAGCGCATGCCGATGGCCACGCATGGCCAGCCGAGCCCGAGCCCCCTCCCTGAGCGGACACTCTCTGGACTCTGGTTTTGGGGTCCCTGAGGTGAGATGTTTAAGCCATTCTTCTTGGTTACACCTGTTGAGCTGGTGTTTTATTTTCAGTGAAAAGCAAACCAAATAGGGATCCAATGTCAGAACAAGAGCCGGTTTTGTGGAAAGACGGCTGCGTGTTCTTCATTGCACCCGTTTCTCACAGACAGGTGAAGTGGGTGGCCCCCATTCTGGGACTGGCCCTAGGACTGGGCAGCAAGCAACCAGCTGGCTCCGCAGGCAGCGCCACGGGCCCAGGGGACAGACCCTGGGTGCCCGCGCCCTATGTAAGGGGGGCGCTGCGGGGAGAGCTGGCAGGGCGTGCCTTTCCCAGAAGCGCTCCCAGAACACTCGTCTCTTATTCTCCTGAGGCTTTCTGTCATCGTGTTCAGCAAAGCCGAGTGTGCCCAACCTCCATGACGGGGCTGTCCAGTAGGAGGGTGTCTGCCTTCTGAGACGTTAACCTTGAACAGAGAAAACAAGAGGGACTGACAGTCTCGGGCTGAAGGCTTTTACAGGAATGGGGCTGAGTGTGTTGCCGTGAAACATGCCGATGGCATCAGAACACCGAGGCGTGCCTCCTTCCTGCTGCACCCCTGCTGCCCCCGGCGGCCCCACAGGGTCTCTCTGTTGACGTGTGTGCCCAGGGCACCTCCATGGCCCAGCTGTCCCGGTAGACAGGGACTTCCTTGCCTTTCTTCTTGTCTTTTTTCTACAAAGTCGCATCTTGGGGGGAGCCGCTGCAATATGGGTGGGGTGTTTGGGCTTTGAAAATGAAAGGCAGTGAATGAACACCAGCAGGTATGGAAGCAGAGAAGACAGAGCAGTTACCGATACAAACACCTAAAAATCCTGGAGGGATAGCTGCACCTGTTCTCATTTATTTTCTCTCCACGTAGGATTCAGAAAACGGAGTGTCACTTACTGCACTGGGCACTGAGGGCAGAGAGATGCTTGAGGCCTAGTCCCTGCTCCTCAGCCACTTGTTGTCTAATCAAGCAGACCGATGTACAGACCATCCCTGTCATAAAATAGGAAAAATTAGTATTTTCTACAATAACCTTCTGTACTGGTTAAGATATTATAAGTAACTTTGGCCCCGGCTGGTGCGGCTCAGTGGATTGAGTGCTGGCCTGTGAACCAAAGGGCCACTGGATCAATTCCCAGTCAGGGCACATGTCTGGGTTGTGGGCCATGCCCCCAGTAGGGGGCACACAAGAGAGGCAACCACACATTGATGTTTCTCTCCCTCTCTTTCTGCCTCCCTTCTTCCCTCTAAAAATAAATAAGATCTTTTAAAAAAAGATATTATACCTAACTTTGCACAAAACACACACAGTCTCTAACAGTAAACTTACCTAAAACATCCTGAGGGGCGACAGATTTGCCATCAATTCCCTCCCCTCCTTTATGCATCTGCTTGTCTCTCAAACTGGACTGCCTCATGGCCACAAAATAGCTGCCAGTGCACCCAGTGCACCCAGACTCCATGTTTGCACATTCAAGCTTCTTTCTTCAGCCTCAGACCAAGTCCTGAACTTTGCTGTGGAGTGGTTAGTAGTGTAGCCATCTCAAAATGGGTCCTCCAGGTCCCCGTTGAGCTGCCTCCACAGAAGATGCCATGTGGAATAAGGATAACAGTTCTTGGTGAGTCCTGCCCAAATTGCAGATATATGTGCAAAATAAAATATTTCATTATTAAGTTTTGGGGCAATTTGATATACAGAAATGGATAACTACAACAAGACTTCTGAAAAAGAGGCTCACTCTGCCTTTTAAATATGTGTAATGTAGCTGGAGTCCCTGCAGCCACTTTGGCACCATGAGGGAAGCCAGTGTGAGAATGAAGTTGGTGCTACAGGAGAGAGAAAGGTCAGGGGGCCCTGAACATGGTCCTCTGGACATGGCTGAACTGCCAGCTCCACCACCCACGAAGCCCACCCAGCCTCTGTACCTCCTGGCTGACAGGAACGAAACCACCCCCTCCAAAGTTTGAGCCTTTCTGAACTGGATTTGCTACTCACCCCCTAAAGCATCCCGACCCACCTGTGTACTCTCACTAACAGGGACCCTCACGTGGGTTGGAGCCGAGGGAAACACCTCCATCGGGGACGTTAGAGGAGTGACTATGGAGGCTCTGTGGGACTGGCCTGGGAAGGGCTGGGGACAGACAGCCCCATGGGAGGCCGCTGCAAAACCTTCAGGAAGACAAGGTGAGGGTCCAGGTGGTGGGTCTGCGGAAGGGCACTGCTGAGTGACAGTCCCCAGGTGCCACGCTCGGCACTACAGGATAGAGAGAGGTGCTGGATACCACCCCTGTTGGAGAAAGAACTGGATGAGCAATTCGGCTATTGGGAGTGACTTCCCCTCCCCTCCCCTCCCCTCCCCTCCCCTCCCCTCCCCTCCCCTCTGCTCCCACAGGCCTGGAACCTTCCCCGCCCATTGTCCTCAACTGTCTGGCTGTGAGGAGGGCTAGGAATTCCCCCAAGGGTGGGGGGCATGGGAGCTTCTAGGCCCAAGTGGCTCGGCAGCTGCAGGACTAGTCAGATGTCCACTGCCTGGAACGAGTGCCTCTCCCTGTTTCTGCCCGTTGTTCTCGGCTGGTCCCCACCCAGGCTGACCTCAGCCCATCCCACCCTGCAGGCAAGCGAGGCCGGCCCTCCCCCACCTCCCGTCTCACAGCTGGTAGTTGTTACAGGCCGGCAGATGTTTACCAAAGGCCTTGCTCTGCGTCTTCTCTCCTCTGGCACACAGATTCTTAAAGGGGCCCGGCCAGTTTTCCTCCTCCCAGGCCTCAGGGACCCCTTTCCCTCTGGATTCTTCCTGGGAGCATCCTCATGTGGAGAGCAGGTGTCAGGATGGGGACAGCGAGGGACAGCAGGCTGATTGCCTTGGCGGGAGGCTGGCCCCTGGGGCCTCCGCGGCTGGACCACCCTGACTGACTCCTTTCCCTCCTTGGAAAGTGTTCACCCCCACCCTGAGCAAGCTCAGCACAAGGCCCATTCCTGGGGGGCACCATGCCCAGGTCCTCCCGACTGGACCCCTCCCTGGTGGGTGAATAAACACAGGCATCCCAAGGTGTGGGCTGCCTGCAGCCCAGAAACACACCCACCCCCGCTACCGTGCAAAAATAAAGAAAATTGTCCTTAAAAGAGTGAAGCCTTCAAGTATTTTCAGAAAGTCTCTGCCCTCGCATGAGACCAGGTGGACTGCCTCTGCACATGTCCAACAGACTCCACCAAGGTCACGGGGGGGGGGGGCAGCCAGCCCGTGGGGTGGTCAGCGACAGACAAGTCCTCCTCACTGTCCCCCAGGCCGGGCCCCTGAGGAGGGCGGCCCTGCCTGACTGCAGAGTGCGCTTAGCGCACGGGCCAGCCCCCTTCTCATCCTTCCTGGGCCCCAGTCAACGCAAAGCCTTAGAATTATGGCGAAGCCTGAATCCCAAATGTACGTCGTTGCCTGGCACCAGGAGAGGCTCGGGAAAGCTGGCGGCAGGCGAGCGCGCAGCAGTGACGATGGAAGAGGCATCAGCTCCCTGCCCAAGGCTGACATTTTGTCCTCCACCCCAAATTCATGGGTCAAAAGCCCCCCCCACCCCGGGTGATGCTGTTAGGAGGTGGGACCTCAGGGAGATAAGTAGGTCATGGGGGTGGAGCCCCCACGAATGGGGTTAGTGCCCTTGTTAAAGGGTCCCAGAGAGCTCTTTCTCCCCTTCCACCCTGGGGGGCACAGCAGAAAAAGACAGCTGTGCACTAGGGCCCCACCAGACACCGGGGCTCTGGCCCTGGACCCCCAGCCCCCAGAACCGTGAGGACCGTGTTTCTGTTGCTCCTCAGCTCTGAGTCCACAGTGCTGTGACGGCAGCCCGAGGGGTGGGGAGAAAACACACCCTGGCCGCCGGGACCAGGGGACTGTGGCCCCTGCAAGCCCCCAGGCACCCTGTCAGGCAGTACAGGGGACAGCTCCCGGAGAGGCGGAGGAGTATCCAGGCCCACCTTGCAGAGACCAAGCTGAGACTCGGAGAGGCAGGACCTCCCACTGAAGGCCACACCACAAGGGCGCGGGGGTCAGGCCCAGAGGTGTCTCTAAATTGTCACAATCTTTTGCATCAGACCCACCTGGAATCAGGGGTCACCTTGCTCCTCTGTAGCTGCAGAGTGAGCAAGCAGCAGGTGTGGCCCAGGGGACGCTCCAGGGTAAGCAGGGACTCAGCTTTGGTGTAGCCACTTTCAAACAGGTACCGGATGGGAGGGAGGGTGTGGGAGGGCGAGGTCGCCAAAGGCCTCCCTGGGGAACTCAAGGCAGGCGTGGAGCGGCCCCAAAACACTGCAGGGAGATGAGAAAGCCATCCGCCTCATGAGATGGCCAAGGTCAAAAGCAGCCCTGGTTACCATCGCCACCCCCTAAGTCTCTGTGTTGCCAAGGCAACGCTCCTCCCTGGGCTCCGCATCCCCTTATGGGGTCTGCTGTGATTGAAGCAAAGCCTCTTGCACGTGGCTTCTTAGGGTGGGCTGGAGGCTGGTCTAATGGGGAACAGCTGTTCACACACCACACACACGGAATCCTAAGGGGCCGTCCCGCTCGCCACCCCCTGCCCAGCCTCCCTGCCCCCAGGCGAGGTTCTGGGGGAAAGAGGCCAAGTCCCTCCTCAGCTCCACACTTGTGACAACCTACCCCATATTTGGAGCACTCCTTGCCCAGACACCTGCCTTCTCCCACCCAGCCACCTCCCTCCCCCTGGGGTGGAGTCCAGGGAGCCAGCACAGAGCCTACCCCCCAGATGGGGGGGGTGGGGCTGTGGTATTGCGATGCCATAAGAAATTGCGTGTTAGGTTTTTTTCTTCCTGGTTCCTGGTGCAAGAGCTTATAAACCCTCTGGAATTTCCAGTGATGGGACAAGTGGAGCATCATTTGGTCTGGGTGCCCCGCCCCCTGCGACCACACCTGAGTTTATGCTAATGAGGGACTCCGGGAGGATGCGGGCCAGCTGCCAGAGGGCTGGACCGGGTGGTTAGAAGCTTGGAATGTTCAGCCCCACCCCGGACCTCAGGGGTGACCAGTGACCCTTCTAGCCTCTGGAGTGACACCTGCATGCAACCCCTGAATGATGGGGTTCCGGGGGCTTTCCCGAAAGTGAAGGCGTGGAGGCACTGGGAGGGCAGCAAACACAGGGAGGGCGTGGCACCCACACTCTCCGGGCGCCCCCCTCGCCTCCGCCCCGCACCCCACCCTGGGCATCTCTTCCCTCTGGCTGTTCCTGCATCAAACCCTTTTCATGGCAGACTGCTGATACTGTTTCCCTGAGTTCTGGGGCCGTTTTAGCAAATGATGAGACCTGGGGGAGGGCCGTGGGGACCCTCCCCTGACTCGCCCTTGGTGTCTTTAAGTGGGGTGGTCTTGTGGGAGGAAGATCTCAGCGGAGGGATTAATGTCAGAGAGCTGGGAAGTGGCTGGGAACGAGGCCCCAGAGCAGGTGTCGGGAGGGAGAAAAGCTCTCACTCGGTGTCGGAAGTGCGGCGGGAGCGCTGGGGTAGAGGGGCGCAGGAGCTTCACGAGCCACGGGGATCCCGACACCACCGCAGTGGTTGTTGGGCGCTCAGACCCGGGGCTTCGCGCTCCAGTGCCCAAGGGTCTCGGGGGCTCTGAGAACACAGGCTTCTGACTCCGCGGGCCTGGGGCCCCCCCGAGAATTTGCATCACCCGCAAGTTCCCTCGGTGTGCTGACGCTGCCCGTCAGGGACCCCACTTTGAGAACCGCAGGCTCACTCTATCCGAGAGCCGCAGCTGCCCTAAGCTGGTCCGTGGTCTCAAAGCTTCCCTCTCCCTCCAATTTCAGTT
Source organism: Desmodus rotundus (assembly GCF_022682495.2). Classification (NCBI taxonomy): domain Eukaryota; kingdom Metazoa; phylum Chordata; class Mammalia; order Chiroptera; family Phyllostomidae; genus Desmodus; species Desmodus rotundus. The sequence continues at coordinate 111,926,618 of NC_071395.1, forward strand.
CCAAACAGGACCTGCGTGGACCTTTGGTGTGAACACGCGGGTAGACTCTGCTGCAACAAGACACAAGGAGGACCCCGTTCAACTCTGACTCTCATTCGAGGATCTGACTGCGGAGTTTGTGGATGGTATGGTGGGGGCAGACACCCCAGAGGGGCAGGCCACGCCCTGTGCAAGGATTATTACCAGGGGCCTGTAGAGTGTGTCTCAGGCTGGGGTCGGGCACCTGACTCGACACCAAAGACAGAGAGGCATTTCCAGAGGTCTGAGCCCCTGATCCCCAAAGTACCACCGGAGGACCAGCAGCCCTGGCCCTGCTGGGAGCCGGTTAGAAACCCGGATGTTTGGGCCCCTTTGAGCAACAACCCCAAGATCTGGGGCTCCTCCCAAGTGGAGAGACCTGAGGCATGCATAGGAATTAACCTTGTGAAGGGGAGGAGAAAGAATGTTCCAGAAAAAGAGATCGTGTGCATTCTAAGTAGGAAAAGGGCTCCACCATTAAGGACACTCTGGCAGTTCTCCACCCCTAAACTGGGGCGACCCACCCTCCAGTTTGCCAGGCTGGGGTCCCCTCAGAGGGTCCCAGGGAGTGGCGGGGGCTCCTCTCACTGGTGACACTGGGGGGTTATCTTGCTAAACTCCCAAGAGCAGATTTGCTTTTTATCATGTCAGTTCCAGCTTCCGCCCGAGCTGTGGAGCCTGGGCGGAGCCGGGGACGAGGCGGTGCCCAGGTGGGCCCTGTAAACAGGCGGTGGCCCAGTGGGGTCACCTTGGCTCCTGACCTCTGGCCCTGGAACTGTGAGGGAGTGGACCTGGGTGGGTGTAGGCCCCCCGGTCTGTGGTGACTTGTGACGGCAGCCCCAGGACATCCACACCGGCCCTGACTCTTCCTCTCGCGCCGCGAGGCAAGTCTGGCATCCGGGCGGCCCTGGCTCAGAGGCGGCAGGACAGGATGGGGACCTGGACCCCCTGCCCCAGCAGGTTTGAGGCTGCCTCTAGGGCTGAGTGGGGGTCTGGGGTGCTGCAAGCTCAGCTGAGGTGGGGATGGGCAGCTCGCTCCTGGCTGTCCTGCTCGAGCAAGTTCCCATGAGAAGCCAGGCAGGGCCATTGACTCAACTGCACTCTCCCTGCCTGACCCTGGGCTGTGCACTGGGGCCCGAGTCCTGGGGCTCCTCAACCCCTCTGGACTGGCCGACCTGCCTCCAGGAGACCCCTCAGTCCCGCAGGTCAGCAGCTTTGCCCTTGCCCAGACCCTCCCTGGGACAGCTCCCCTCTTTTCTCTCTTGAGATCACAGCCCGTGGGGGTCACTGTGGCCAACACCAGGGCCGCGTCCTCCCAGCAGCTCTCCTTCCCAGCATGCGCTGCGCCATCCTTCACACGGCTGCCTGCCGTTCGCTCCTCTCCTGCAGGCAGAGACCCCAGGCCTCTGGCTCCTGCCCGGCTCGCCCCAGGGGCCTCCACGGGAGCCTCTGCCCCACTGGCTGCGTCCACACCTGGGGCGGGCACCCGGGCAGGCGGGATCGCAGGGCGCGGGGGGTGGGGTGCAGGGACAGGGAGCCAGAGGCAGCTCCACATTCTTTCCTGCGTTTTGCAGCTACCACGGGCTTGGCTCCCAGCTCCTGGAACTGCCCACCCCCCACCCCAGTGACGTCCTTTCAGAAGATCAGCTGCTGCTACATCTAACCTTTTCGGCCCAGCTCTCACAGAGGCCCAGGGTAGGCCACCCTCTCTCAGGCCACATGGGTGGGGCACAACAAAGTCACCTTGAATTCCAGACATTTCATGGAACCACAAGCATGTTGGTGGCCAAAACCTGGGTGTGGGGTCAGAGTGGCACGGAGAGGCGTTTGAAGGGCTCTCAGTGCCAGAGTCCCTGCGGGTCCCCTCCCCCAGCAGAGGCTCGGACACGGGTCACACGCTCCTCATCCCAACCGCGTGCTCCCCAAACCAGTAACTGCGGCAGAGAAAGTGGGGGTCCCGCGGTCCCTTCCTGGGATCACCCCAGGGTGCTCACCACGCAGCCAGGCACACGGGCCTGCAGACGGAAGGGGCCAGGTGGGGAGTGAGGGACAGCGAGCTCTGGGGAGAGGACAAAGGCAGACATCTTGGGATGGTCACAGAGGCTGAGGACAGTCCAGTGACCATCCCCCAGAAGGCCCCTCCTGTAGCACCGCTGTCACCCACGGGCGTTGGGGGGCTGCTCTGGGGGTGTCACTCTGCCCCCGCTCCCGCCACAAGGGCCTGTTCTGCGGGCCCTCCAGGTGGCCTTGGTGGCAGGGGGGAGGCTGCTGCACTCTGACATCCTCTGTGACACGCGCTCATCAGCCCTCTCCCGGCACCTTGTGCAGCCAGGCGGGGCGGCCACAGTGACCCTTCAACTAGGGAATCAACATTCACTGACAGTTTAGAGGGGCCCTCCCCATCCCCCACACTGCCCGGCTCGTAACGTGTGACACACAGTGGCTAATGGATAGGAAGGCTGAGACAAACTCTAGGATGACAGCAGCTGGGCTGATGACAGGGCAGCCCATATCAGCCGACCCTGGACACCTCGTTTCCAGACTCCTTACTAAACCCTTGTACCAGTTACTACCAGTCCCCCCCGCCCCCAGCAACAAGCAAACACCCCACCCAGCCCCACCCTTCCGTCCGAGGTGCTGGCCCAGCTCCTGGCCAGTCCCTGGTTCTGGAACACCAGGGTGGCGCCGGGCAGTGGGGCCAGGCCCCCAGGGGCCAAGGCGTGCTTCTGGTCCCTGAAATTCTGGGCTCTGCTGGTTTAGGGGGTTTGACATCCAACAGAGGGATGTTTCCACCGAGAGGCACCTTCGCGTCCCACTGAATTGGAAGGCAGCCCACGCCCCTGCATGGGGTTCCTCGCACCCTTGGGTGAAGAAGGAGGGACGGAGGGCTGTGGTGGGCCGGCCCAGCCTGACCCTCAGGGGAAGCAGCTGCCACTCAAAAGGGCCAGGTGCAGGGAAGGAGCTCAAGACTCCTCAGGGAGTCTCCTCAAAACAGAGCCACAGCCCTCGCTGAGGGTGGAAGATGCCGGTTCCGACCGGCCCGTCTTTGCCGCTGGGGGGCTGGCTGCGGGCTGGGACCACACACCGGGCAGAGAGGCTGTGCTCATGCCCGCACCTCATCTGCGTTCTGCCCACGGCGCCGCCTTCGCTGTGTCTGCCGTGTGTTTATGCGAAAGTTTCCTTTCTGTTTTCTTGCTCTGACAGCCGTATTGGTGCCGGGCAGCAGTCAATTAAAGTGTGCCTCGGGTTTGCCATGGAAGTGGCGGCGACGGTGGACATGGGGCTGGGCACCGAGTCCGAGGCTGGGGCCTGGGGCCCGCTCTGGGGAAGCGTGAAGCTGCACTGCGGGTGGAGGTGGGGAGCTGTGTCTCTGCTTTTGTTGGTGAGTGCCCTGAGGAAGGAAGGTGTGTGGCGGGCTCCCTGCTGCCTAGCATCTGAGCTGCCCTCCCTTTGGGTGAGCTGTGTGCCGCCTCCCCTTCCTGAGGCCAGAGCACTCCAGAGCCCCGGCCCAGGGCGGCAGGCAGGCCCGTGGTGTGAGCTGGGCCGCCCAGACGCTCCGGCCTGGGACCCTGTGCCTGGGTGTGTGTACACGAAGGAGCAGGGACAGATCGGACCGCCTCCCCTGCCCTCGGGGGAGCAGGCTTCAGCGCCCGGAACCCAGTGGTGGTGTTCTAGCGGGATGTCCCCATGGGACCCCAGGCCGGTCCCCCTGCCTTTGTTTGCCTCGATTCTGGGGTCCCCCGGTGCCTTCTTGCACAGCCTTCTTCCCCTGACCCACCCTGTGGCAGGTTTCTTACTGTGGTCAAGTACCTCGCTGATGGGCATCTAAGTTGTTTGCAAATTTTCACCCAGCCGAAGAACGCCGACAGGCCAATCCTCGTCCCTCGTCTCTGCCCACGGGAAGGATTCATGCAGGAAAGGCCCGCACACCTGCTGTTCCTTCTACCTGGAGCACGCCCTCCTCCCGTTTCCAGACACCGCTGCTCCCCAGTCCGCGTCTCTGCGCAGAGTCCAGGGTGACGCGGTGCTGGCCTGCGCCCCCCACCCCCACCACCGCAGTCACCCCACTTGTAAATGCCCAGGGTGTGTCTCCTTGTGCTCACTTGCTTTGCCCTTTTTGTGAGGACAGGGGCTGGGTCTGCTCCTTCCCCGGGCCCCGGGGCCTAGCACACCCAACACCTGAGTGCGTAATGGACTCGAAAGCATGAACGAGAGAACCTGGGGGCCACAATGCGATTTTAATGATCAATTGTTGAAAGGGACAAGAGAGGACGGAGCAAGTGAAAAGCAGCGTGGGAAGTCCAGGGGCCACCCCACTCATGTCCTGTAGCTTCCCAACTCGCGGGTGGGCGGGCGGCCAGACGGCAGGAGAGCTGGGGATCCCTGGCAGGCCCAGCCATTTCTTTATGCTCGTAAAGGTCAGCGGCGGCAGGGGGACCCCTGGAGGCCGGTTGTGGGAGGCGAGAGAAGAAGGAGCTGGGCTGGGCTCTCGGCCGTAGCCTCGCTCCTCTGCCTTCCTGCCTTCGGTGGGGGTCAGGGGCAGCCTCCCGTCTAGTCCACACCCGAGGAGTTGGTCAGGTAGAAGGGGCGGATGACCACTCGGAAGCTGCTGAAGGGCCCTCCTGGGCAGGGGAAGAAGGAAGCTCTCCTGGAGCTGTTGCTGTCCAGGGCGCTGGGGATCACGGCCTTCCCGCCCCTGAAGTCGGTGACGTCGGCCACAAAGCGGCCCCTGCAGAGCACCAGGGCTTTGTTTCCGTAGCCGATGGTGGGGTCCGAGTATCCCGAGCTGGAGAGGCCCAGGACGGGGACCTCATCAGAGGAGCATGAGAATCCGTAGTACTGGCAGCTCTGGACGGTGGACAGGTAGAAGGGAGACCAGGAGACGCGACGGGCCTGGAAGAGGAAGCTGGGGTGTGCGGGGGTCCCGAAGGACTGGTAGGGGTTCTGTTGGTAGGGGGCATAATAGCCGTAGCGGTAGGAGGGGTAATAGTTATAGCTGTTGGAATCTCGGGAACGCTTCTCCAAGGACGAGCTCCAGGTGGCCGAGGTGTAAAGGCGGGGCTGGTAGGCATCCTCGGTGAGGTTCAGACCTCTGTACTGCGCCAGCAGCCGGAGGGGCACGGTGTGGAACTCCAGGGCCTGCAGAATCCGCATCTGGAAGAGCGCCTGGTGGCTCCAGTACAGGCTCAGGTTGAACTGCAGCTGGAAGAGGTCCTCGGGCAGCATCATGGGGAAGCGGACCTTCTCCAGCAGCCCTTCCATGTCCCTGCGGCTGGCTCCCGTCTCCTGGCTCCAGGCGTCGATGGCCGTCAGCAGTGCCACCTCGCTGGTCACGGCCAGCTCGCTCCTGGACAGCAGGTCGAGGAGCAGGGCCGTGGGGACACGTGGCCAGGCCTCGGCCCCCGTGAGGGCCTCGAAGTTCCAGGCCAGGAACTGCACGCACAGGCCCTCCAGCACGGGGTCCCGGGAGGCCAGCGCGTAGGCGTAAAGGTCTAAGGCGGTCTGGAAGGAGGGGTCCTGGGGGAGGAGGATGGCGAAGAGGCTTGCGCAGTGGCGCTGCAGCTGCTTGGCGCCGAAGGCGGAGGCCAGCTTGTGGAAACACTTCACGGTGGACAGGGAGACGTCTACCCTTCGGGAATAGAAGTACCTGGGGGGGCGGGGGGGAGGTAGAGCTGAGCGCCTGGTTCCACCCCCTCCCTCCTGAGGCCTTCTGGGGCCCGACTGGAACAAGAGGCCAGCTCGCCGCAGCCTCTTTGCCTTGGGGGAGGGAAGGGGAGAGAGAGAGCTTTGCCCCCTGAGCTCTGCGGAAGGGACACAGACACCCTGAGCCCGGAAGGCTGACTGGGTCCCTGCCTCATTCTCAGACCATCCGAGAAATAAGTCCCATTGGGACAGCACAGCCTAGTGACCAGACTTGTATGCTGGGCTGGAAAGAAACTGTTCTGATCAGTTTCAATCGCCACCTGTCTCCTCCTGGGTCACTTTCATCCAGGTAAAGCCAGGTAAGTCATAAGAAGGAGGGAAAACAGTTTTTAATATATGTAATTTTTTAAGTCCGTGATTTCAAAGCCCATCCCCTAGGAGACCCCCTCGTGGTCACAGAGTGGACACTCCCAAGCAGGGTGATCTGGCGTGGAGCCCTGGGGACACTGCCCAGTGCTCACCTGACAAAGTCTCTGACGACAGGCAGGCACTCGGCGTCCACCTCCATGGTGACCAGGTGGCCCGGCTCCTTCCACAGGGCCTGGGCCTCAGGGTTGCTGGCCAGGATCAGCCTGTGGGCACACATACGCAGGTGCTCGGCGTCCTGGGCCTTCACTACGATGGACAGGTCGCAGCCCCTCTGGCTGTCAAAGATCCCCGCAAGAGCCGCGGGGAGCTCGCCGGATAGGTCGAGGGTATAGACACCTCTGGTTTCTACGAAGGGGCAGAGGGAATGCACCACGCTCAGGGCAAAGCTCGCGGACCAGCAGTGGGCCTGTCCCATCCTTGCTCTGTGACCCGGAAGTACTTTTCCTTCCGGAGTCAGTTTCTTCCCTTAAATTGTGGCCTGACCCTACCTAATCTACTCAGAAAGGCTCCTGGGGAGACGAGGGAAGGCTGCCCTGGAAGACAGGGTGCCCTTGCCCTATGTGGCCCAGGGTGTCCCCCCACACCCGTCAAACACCCTGGGTTAACTCCTCTGCTCCCCAAATTCAGGCAGCCCCTCCAGGTGGGGGATTTGAAGGTGCTGACTTCCAGAGGCCAAGGCCCCAGGCTTTTAAAATCCCAGCCAATCAATTGATTGCCTAGATGTGACCTTCTGAAGCCAGAACCTTCCCCCCAGCATGAGGGTCTGAGACTGAGCATCTTACGGCGACCCAAGGCTAGGACTGTGGGGTCCTTAGCAGCCTCCTCAAGGGGGCTGAGGGCAGTGTGAGGGAATGAGCTCCCTTCCCCACCCCCTCCCAAAGCCTCCTGGGAATTACATCCATCTGTTCTGTCTCTGCCACACACACGTTTCCATCAGTCCTGACATTTAAGCCAGGTGTGTCCAGCGCCCCCTTCCTCCCCACCACACTTGACTCTCAGGCCTCCTTGGCGTTCCCTTGCCTCCAGGTCCTGCCGTAGCTGCTTCCTGCCCTGCACCCCACCCAGCCCAAGCACTCCTCTGCACCCCTTCCCAGCGCGAGCTTCCACTCCGCTGGACCTGGATATCCTGACTTCCCCTTAGGGGTGCACATGCCTCCCAGGTCCCTTGTGCAAGTCCAGGAAGAAGCCACAGGTGGGCGTGAGAGAGCAAAGAACAACTAAACCCCATCCCCACCCAAGGCTGAAAACCAGAGCAGGGGTGGGGGGGGGCCTGCAGGTCTGACGGAGCAGGAGCAGGCAGGGGCTGGGCTGTCAATCACCAGGCCTCCACCCCAGGGAGAAACGCCCCGGCACATCCAGCGAGCTGTCGGCAGGCGAGGCGCTGTGTGGCCGGCTTCAGACGGCGGGTGTGAGAGAGAAGCCTGAGATCTGTGGACGTCGTGGACATTTGGGACACGGCTCACTGCCCGACAGTCGGGGCACAGGGAGCATTTCTCAGCAGGTCCTGGGAAGGGCGGTTGTGGGGGGACCTTGGGGCTGGTGGCTGTGAGACTGGGTTCTGCAGGCTTCCCGCCCTCTTCTGCAGGGCGGGCGTCACTGGTGAACCTGTGCACAGGTGTGTGATGGGCTTGGAGGGCTCCCCGGAGGGGCGGGGAGCGGCACGACACGCTCCAGGGGCCTGGCACTTTGGGGGCCCGGGTGGGGTGAGCCCCGCGTACCATTGCTGCAGACGACACCGGCGTCCTGGCTGTGCCCGCACTTGCTGGTCAGCCAGCCCAGGGATGAGCAGTTGGCCAGTGAGGACTCTGTCCCCGTGCACTGCACTTCGTCCAGCATGACAGGGCCGGTTCCTGAGGGGACAGCAAAACGGGCACTGGGGTGGGTCCCGAGACCATGCCGCTGCTCCGAGGAGCCTGGCGGACAGGCACGGATCCGCCTTAGGGCCCTGAACCTGAAGCGCTGTGTTGTGCCCTGCCGGTCTCTGACGAGGAAAGACCAGTGACAACCCAGCAAGTATCACTAGTGTGGCACTGGGCATGAGCTAGCCTGCCTTCCGACGGAGTCTGCCTGCCTCACGGATAGCGAGTTACCGGCAGTCTTGGTGATTCTCCTTTTTTGAGACTCTCGGCCACCATGCCCATGGCAACCTTCCCGCCACAGATTTCCCTTCTAGGGGTGAGTGGCTTCAGGAAGGTAAAGGCCTAGCCATTAGCTTCCGGGCTTCGGGGAAGGGTCGCAGCCACTCCCTGCAGTGATGCCTCGCCCCAGCTGCGGACAGTGTGCCTGTGAGCTGCGTGGCAGCCCCTTCCCAGCACTGGGTGTCGTGTGATTCAGGATGTCTGCCAGTGTGGAGGGAGAGGGGGCCCTTCTCATGGCCCAGGGAGTGGTCCCCCCACCCCTGGGACCGGCTGTTCGGGAGGAATGGGGGCTGGCGGGCCTACCTGGCCCAAAGGCGGCTTGGCCCAGGGCCTCAGTGGCGTTCTCGAATCCCAGGGCTCGGCAGACGACGCTGGCGTCCAGCAGGTCCCACAGGTTGTCACACACAGTCCCCCACTGGCCTTGGTAGAAGATCTCCACGCGGCCCTGGTTGGTGGTGTCCCCATCGGCCAGCCGCATGTCACCATCGTTCGCGCCTGCAGGGCCCCCAAGGAGCACAAAGGTCAGCCTGGGGGTGGCCGTGCACCAGGCAAGAGCTGCTGGGGAGGCGTGGGGGTGCTGGGGTCACAGGCTCCCTGGAAACCCAGGCAGGATATGCCAGGTGCAGAGAGAAGGTGGGTCCCAGCCTCACCCCGTGCTTCCAGGACTCAGCCTGCTGCTCCCCTGCCTGCCCCTGCCAGGGTGGACTGGTCAGAGGGCAATTCGCAGCTGGGGGCAGCAGGCCTCCGTGGGGCTGCCAGGAGGAGCAAGGCCTCCGGGCCTCAGGGGTGAAGAGCAGGCAGACTGGCGCCCGGGGCACCAACTTCAAGTCCCCCAGGGTTTCCTTGGTGGCCCCCAGAAGGTAAAGCCACACGAGTTGGGACAACTGGGATGTCAAGCAGGAGAGGGAGCCCAAGCTGACCCCAGGGACCAGCTCTGGGCAGAACGCTGCCTCGATCTTCTGCAAGGAGGGCGGGAAGACCATGTGGGGCTCAGCTCACCTCGAGTCCCTGCGACCAGCAGCCACACCCAGAAGAGCCGAGGCAGGGCCATGGCACGGCCGGGGAGGCCCTCTCGCTGCAGGAGACGGCGGCAGCAGGGGACGGCAGAGCTGGGCGGCTGTGGACAGGCCCGGCCTCCTCCAGCGCTCATGCTGCTGTGGACGGGCAGAGGGCGGCGAGCGGTGGAGGGTGAGTGAGGGGGTAAGTGCCCAGATGAGGGGGGTGGGCTGGGAGTGTCTCCAGGCAGCAAGGACAGAGGACACAGGAGCCCATCTCAGAAAACCAGGCCCTGGGTGTGGCTGTCAGTTGGGGCAGGTGGGAGGCCAGGGCTCTATCTTCAGGGAAGAGCCAGGCTGGGACCCAGGGCCGATAAAGAAGGGAGGGGAGCAAGAGTAGGGAGAGGCCAGGGAAACCCCACCTCGGGGTGGGGGGTGGGGCTGGGCAGCAGGGACAGCTGCCAGGCTGGAGGGGGGGTGGGGGAGGGCGGGGGAGGGAGGGGTCAGGGCTGAGGCCCGCTCTGACCCTGTGGCTGGGGTGGGGTGTGATGGGAACAGGAAGCAGATGGGGAGGACGAGTCCACTGGCTCGGTGTGGGCCTAGCACTGGCACCGCCGAGGTCAGGGTCCTCAAGAGACAGAGGCTGGAAGAGGCTGCGGGCCACCAAGGCCCCTGGGTCAGCCAGGGCGGGGGAGGGGGCAGGGCTCCCACTTTTCGCCCTGAGTGCTCCCTCTCCAACCCAGCCTTCTCCTGCCCTGCCCCTCCCACCGCCCACTGCCCCGCCCCTGGTCCTCTGGTTTAGTAGGAATCCTGTGACTCGGGACCACTGTCTGAGGCCCAGCAAGCAGGGGACGAGACCACTCTTGTGGGTGGCCCTGAGGCAGCCCCCCAGCCTCCTGGCACGCTGACTCGGTCCACGGGTGTTAGTGGCGGTCCCTGGGCCCGATCTGCTCACACGCACGGCTCATGGAGCCTTTCCCATGATCCTTGGGAGCTGCCTGGTGAAGCCCACCTTACAGGCACACGAGCTGGACCCCAGTCACTGGCTCCTGTCACATGGCTTGTGACGGCAGGGGCTGGGGTGGCCAGCTGTCTGGCATGCTGGGGCCTGTCCTGGTGTTAGCGCTGCAAGCGCCGTGTCCTGGGACATGGTCTCTCAGCCCCAGGCAGACTGGACGGTCCTCCGCCCTCTGCATGCCCTGGGAGTGGCAGCCACCAGGTTCATCCCCCGGGACAGGGCCCTGGACAAATGGCCAGCCAAGCACCCCACGCACAGTGTGCAAACATCGCTGCCTTGGGGTGGCAGGGCCAGCGTTCCCACGCGACCCCTAGGGCTGCCTGCCTCTGGCCCCCAGGGTGCCTCTGTGCAGGTCAGGAAAAGGGGCTGGTCCTTTGGGCGGTACGGCCTGCACAAGTCCAGGAGATGGGCGTGGGCTGGATCCCCCTCGAGCCATGAGCAACACGCCCCACGGAGGCCCTGTGGGCCTGGGAGCAGTGGTGCCGAGCCCTGGGCTTGGGAGGTGCACCCGATCCCCCGCTGGGTGCACACAGGAAGGCTTGGCCCCCATCGGGTGACACCATGTAGGGAGAGGAACAGTTTCCTGAGAGCAAGAGGCGCAGCTCACCTGCCGGGGCTGCTGGTGGCGGTCCGGGCCCACCTCCCTGCTGCAGGGTCTCTCTGCAGACTGTCCTCCAACCAGAAAACCTGTGGGCAGCCTGGTCCCGAGGAACACTTCAGGAAACAGCAGCAGTCTAGTTTCGATTACCAGCAACCACGTGACGTAGGGTTCTCCTGGGGTTGGCCGCCCACCGGCCCTGCACACCCTCCCCCTCCTCAGCTCTGAGGGCGGGTGCTGGTGTTGGCAGCCGCCCAAGGAGGCAGCCTGGTTGACTTGCCACTGGAGCAAGACGGCTGACAGCCTCTGTGGAATAATGTAAAAGATGGGCCACCCTGGGCCAGCCCAGGGCAAGGGAGGTGGGAAGGGCAGGAAGCAGAGAGGAGGGGAGGAGGGTGGGCAGCCTGCAATACTGAAGCCAGGGGCTCCCTCTGAGCACGTCGAGCCCTTTCCTGGGTCTTGCGCGTGGCCAGCCGGCTGGACACCAATGGGGTGGCCAATCACCGGTGAGTCTACCCCGCTCCAAGCTCCTGACATGCCTCAGTTCATGGAGGGGCTGCAGCCAGTGAGGCTGCACGGTGCCGTCCGGGGTGGTGGCCCAGACACCTGAGCCGGCACGCCCAGGTGTGCCACCAGTGAGGAGCTGGACCCCACATGCAGCAAAGGCCCCAGGGCCCGTCCGTGTTCATCCCCGCAGTGTGCCGTCTGCCCTAACAAGGGTCACTGTCCCTGTGTCTCACCCCCAGTGGGGCAGGGGCCAGACCCCTAGGGCACACAAGCTGTCCTGCCCACCTCCCACCATTCCCTACTCCACAACAGAAAGCAAGCACCTCGGTTGCCCCTTGGGGAAGCATCGCTCTCTCCCTCCCAGGCCGTGTGGTCCCGAGGGCCTCGGGCTCCCCCAGGTCTGACCCGGGCCAGGCGGGTCAGAGCCCTGTGCCCCTTGGCTGCACAGCTGGTGTCAGGAGGGGCTGGGATCGGAGCCAGCCAGCTGCAGACCCAGGGAGGGGGCGCTGTGGGGAGCAGGCGGCCTGGAGCTTAAGACGCGGCAGTGCCCCAGCCCAAGCCCCGTGGGAAATCCCAGCGAGGATACCAGTGAGGGTGGGCCTGAGGAAGGGACACTAGGTCCCAAGGCTTTGGTGCGAGCCCCTGGGTGCGGCTGGCCTGTGGTCATGGTCAAGCCCTGGTTTCTGGGTTAAATGAGCAGTCAGGGTCCTCTTTTGCTGCTGTCACTTGCATCCCAAGGGTCAGGATGTCCCCAGGTCACTAACTCAGTGGCTGTCAACCGGGTCTATACATGACAGTCACCTGGGAGTGTTATGAACGCCCAGTACCCAGACTATGAAGCTACGCTCTCTGGGGTGGGCACGATGTCCTTCCGAGCCCTGCCCCAGGCCCCTCGGCGGGTAGGAAGGTCTTGCCTCACCCCAGGCCACAAAGTCCACGTGTCCTTCTGGTTTTGTAGTTTTAGCTCTTACATGTCCATCTGTGGTCCACTCTGAGTGACCTCTGTGTGCCACGGGGGATATGAGTTTTCACCATTTGCTTTCATACAGAACAGAGCTGGCCCAAGCCTTGTGCAGAGGCCGCCTCGTGCCCCACCGACTCGCCCTGGCCCTGGCCACGCGTGGGTCTGTCTCCGGGCTCTCTGTTCCCTCGGCGTATATACATGTCTGTGCACACGCCTCGTGCCACGTCTAGAAGTCGGACGGTGCAAGTCCTCCATCCTTGTTTCTTTCTCAAAACAGACTCTCCCCGTCCACGAGGACGCGTTACCCTGTTCTGCTCACTTGGCTCTTTTTGCTTTCTTTCATCTGGGCCTCGTAGTTTCGGCACTAGGGCTTGTGCATGCCGCACTAGGTTCATACCTGTTTCACGTTTGTTCGGCGCTACTGTAGGCGACATTGTTTTAAACAGTTTCCATTCCCCACTGTTCACGGCGGCTACACAGAGACACAGTTCATTTTTTGTGTGGGCTGTGTCTCCTGCCGCCTGGCCAAACTCAACCGGTAGTTCTAGAGGTTATGTTTTGAAGGCTTCGTAGGCTTTTCCACCTGCCAATCCTGTCGTTGGCGAATGAACACAGTTCGCCTGTTTGGAGATCTGAGGGACTTTCCTCTTCTTGCCCAGTCGCACTGTGTGCAACCCCCAGCAGGACGGCCGGGGAGCGAGCGGTGAAAGCAACGCTGTACCAGTTTTACGACCTCTCTGCGGTGGAGGACGGTTTCGGAATGAAAGCAGGAGGTGGGGAAAGACGTGGTGAGAGGGGACGTCCGTGCCTCGGCCCAGCTCTGGGAGCTGGGGGTTTTCCAAGTTCCTTTCATTCCTAGTTTGGTAAAGTTGTTGTTGGTTTCTCAATCATGACTGTGTGTGAGATTTTGTGAAATGTTTTTTCTGTAGCTTTTGAGATTATGGTATGGTTTTCCCTTTTTAGCCTGGAAAGATGGTGGTTACATTGGTTTTGGGACGAGAAGCAAACGTTGTAAGAGGTCTGTGCAGAAGGCATCCAGCCCCATAATGTGCAAAACAGACATTGACTGAAGAAGATGCAAGAAACACTGTACACAGGACGATGACGCCTCAGTCCCCTTCAAAGTAGGCACCGTGGGACCTCACCCAGTTGTCCCAGTCACCATCAGCTGCCCCTCCGTATTTTCCTGAATCTCATGGACGATCTGAAATCTCTTCCCTTTCGAAGGGCTTTTTAGTTTTGGAAAAACCCAGAAGTCACAGGGCACCAAATCTGGGCTGTGGGGGGCTGAGTCACCTGGGTGACTGGATGTTTTGCCAAAAACCTCTGCACAAGACGGGATGCGTGAGCAGGTGCAGCCTTCTCAATCATCCGAATAGTTTCCATGGAGAATATTCAAGCTTAACACAAAATTGGATGCAGACTCGTTGCTCTACCGCTCAGTCATTTCGAATGTGACACCCACACAGGACACACGCTCGCTCAGTGGCGTCTACCACCCCCACTGACTGGTACAGTGAAGGTGTCATTGTTCACGCATGTGCATTCCAGCCCACTCTCCTTGGCTGTCAGGTCACATCAATGTCATGCAAACCGTTCTCATTATATTAACACTGGCTGGACTTCTTCCAGACAGACCTTGAGCTCCGGAATAAGCCGCACTTTGTCACGAGGCATTGTCACCTGTATACACTGCTGGATTCGTCGGGCTGCACACCTGCTGAGGATGTCTGCATCTGTGTCTGAGGGACGCCGGTCTGTCTCTTCCCTGCTGGGATGCCCTGGCCTGGCACTGCACCAGGGCAGTGGTGTCCCCCGGAACTGAGGTGGGGAGCGTCCCCAGTCCCCTGAGTCGTGACAGGTCTGTGCTGTCGTGGCATTGCTTCTTGCTTGCTGGCTTGGTGCGTGTCACCAGTAAAGCCACTGGGCTTGGGGTTTTCTTTGTGTGAAGGTGTTTTAGTTTCGCTTTACTTAACTCTCTGAACAATTTTGTTAGGGTATAATTTACCTTCAAATTTACCAACTTAAAATGCGCAAGAGGACAAGATGAACACAGAAAGCAGTTAGCCTTTCGGTGTTCTTCCCCCATGCTGGCCCCGGGCAGGCAGGGGCAAGCCACTGCCTGTGTGAGCCTGTGCCCGGGCTCAGTTCCAGATCCTGGGGACTCCAAGTGTGGTCGCCCCTCCCGTCCCCGCCTGTGCCCCACTCCTGGAACCACCTAGAACGCCCTGTCCTCCTGCTTAGCCCAGGGACACTGTCCAGGCCTTCGTACTTGACCTCCCTGCAGCAGGGGACGTCACTGGTCCCCTCCCCGGCTGTCCTGGTCAGGCGCCCAGCAGGGAACAGCTGGCTCTAAACCTGGGCCACCTCAGGGGGCTTTAGGAAAGGGGCTGTTGGCAGCTTTCGCTCTGGGGGGCACACACACCCCTTTCCCCCAGGGGCGGACCCTTGGCCTTTCCCTCTCCTAAACTCCCAGGGCCCTGCTTTTGCTTCTGTGACTTGTTTCCCAAGTCCTTTTGTTCTACAGCTCACTTCCACTTCCTCTATAACTGTTTAAATAAAGTTTCTAACTTGAAAAAAAGACAGGGGCTACTCACAAAGTACGGGGCCTGCAGCCACGACCCCCAGGCATAGGGGCCAGGGCTGGATCCAGCGCGGAGGGTGCCACCTCGGGGACAGGGGGTTGGGCTCCCAGCTCACTGGCTCCCTCCTGCATCCTGGAGGCTATGGCGAGGTTCACTGGGGCCAGCCTCTGGGGACACAGAGTGGGGCAGGGACAGAGGGTCTGAGGGACAAGAGGGAGACAGGACACTGGCCTCTGTGATGCCACTCTCCTGGTCTCCTCATCCTGATGGCCATTTCCCCTCCAGCTCAGGCCCTTGAGGAAGAGGTCCCTCCCTGCAGAGTCCCCGCGGGTCCATATTGGGACTTCTTAGGACTATGCATGTCCTCTGATTGCAGTGGCTCCTGTAGGCTCAGTAGACCTCCCCGGCCCGAGCCCGGAGCTCCAGCTGCCCCCTGGCTCTCCCAGGGACGTGGGGCAACTTCCCTGCACCTCCGGGGGGGTGGAGGCACACCGCGTCCTCCACGGCTCTCCCAACAGCTCTGCAGCTACCTCCCTTCCGCGCAGGAGGGAACCAAGGTTGAGAAATCAGGTCACCTGGCCAAGTCACACAGCGAGCAAGGGCCCAAGCCAGGACAGGAACCTGGGACGGGAACCCAGGAGTGGCGTCAGGGCCCACACTCTTAACCACAGTGGCCCAAAGAGTGCTTCCAGGAAAAGCTGGACTCGGTGACTCAGTTTCCAGGAAGGCTCCCCTGGTGTGCGCAGGTGGCTGCCCCAGGAACTCCACAGTACGCAGCACGGAGCCCAGACCTGACACCCTTCAGTGAGGGGTCTCTCCTATCCCCCGCCCCCCCAGTACAGCCCAGGTGGGAAGCCAACACAGACCAGGGGACAGACAAAACTCGCAGCCCCACGCTTTATTGTTCACGGAACAACGGCTCCAGCAAGGAGCTCAGGCATCACGGTCACAGTGGCAAATGTGGTGAGCGGCGGGGTACCCTGGCGGCGGCCGAGGTGTCAACACGAATGCCGCAGAAAGGTCTCAGCTTGGTGACTGTCCCAAGTCCTCCAACCCTCCTAATTCCGCCTCTGCGCTTGGAAGTGCATGCAGCGCTAGCAATGCCTCAGCTGCCGATCGAGGGGCGGGCCAGGCGGCCTGCTCGGCGCCGTCCGACAGACGCGTGCGGGGCGCCACATTCTGAACGCACCGCCATTGGCAGCTTGTGCTCCACGCTCTCGCCGTCTGCTTGGCAGCAGGGGACACAGAGGCCCAGCCACGCGAGGAGGGGGCCCGCCCCGGGCTCCCTCCTGGCGGCTGTGTTCAAGCTCCAGAGCGGAGACGTCTTTGACTCTGGCACCCACATGGCATAGCCAGGGCCGGAGAGGTGGCCCCTCGTGGGCCGTGACAGCGTCCTGTGGCATCTTCTGGGCGAGGGGCCCTCCTCGGCGTGGGTCCTGGCCGACCTCTGTCCCAAGCCCTCTGGAGAGACCACAGGAACCAAGACAAGCCGGAGTTTGCGTGGAGTTTCCTGGGAGCAGAGGCTGAAAACCCCCCAGCAGAAGAGAAGTAAAGGGCGGGGACAGAAAACACAGGGCCTGGTGGGCCTGTCCCCAACCGCTGGGCGGAGGCACCCAGGACCCTGGCTCTGTGTGATAAGATTTGGTGGTTCCCTTCCATACGCAAGGAAATTCCTTTAATTAAAGTAAGTTAATAATTAAAAGTTCAAAGAGCCACGGAAGCACAGAATTTTCCTGGAGGGAGCAAATGGAAGCAGCCTGCTTGCTGTGAGGTTTGGGGACAAATGGGTGGGGTAGAGGCCCTGCGACTTCCCAGGGGCAGGGCGCGTCCCAGAGGCCCGCCCCCGCTCACAGCCCTGGAAGGCCCCGCAGAGTCCACAGTCCTTTCCAACCTGGAGGGGTGGCTTCAGTGCCTGAGGTTTGGGGGGAAGGAGCACACGGGGGTGGCCCAGAGTCCCCGAAGGGCGGGTACACTTGAGTCATTGCTGTGTTCCCAGAAGGGCGCAGCGCTTGACACCCCGCGGGGGCTCAAAAGCATTTACTGAACAAGAGAACAAGGGCAAGAAAAGGGAGGGAGGTCAGACAGGAGGGCGGGCAAGGCAGAAAGAACTCCAGGCGCGGCCCACACCAAGGCGCCCGCAATGACCAGCCTCTACCACCAGGTGGCAGCACAGAGAGCCATGCAGCTGCTGGGACAGCCCCGCTCTGGGAAGTCCCAACTCCGGCTGTGCCCCCCCTCCCCTCACGGGGGAGGCCTCCAAACCGGGCACACGCCTCGGAGTCCCGCAGAGAAAAAGAGCAAACACACGCCAGAAAAGGGCAGCCCTCTGCGTTTTATAAAACCTGGGTCCCGGTGTACAGTAGCTTCCACCGTCCACCCTTGGCCTTGACTGATGTCTTTTTAATTCTTTAAATTTAAATAAATTCTATTCCTTCGAACTTCACACCGCCGACCTTGGTCTCCGGCAGAATGATGCGCCCGTCCAGCGTGAAGGCCATGATGTAGGTGGCGACCTTGCCGCTGTCCTCCTCGGACTTGAGGGCCACGATGACCTGGTCGTCGGTGTTGGGGATGAACTTGAAGGAGGAGAAGCCGTGCGTGGGCACGACCTCCCCGACGCGGCAGACAGAGACGTCCGTGAAGTCCGGGCTGGCGCTCAGCAGCAGGTTGGTGCCCCTGCGCTCGTCGTCCCTCTCGCTGTAGCGCTCGTGGCTGGCGCGGCGCGGCAGGAAGAACCAGCGCTGCAGCGTGTCGCTCCAGCAGGCGGACTCGTGGATGAGGTAGCCTGGCGGCACACGGCAGGCCCGTCAGGGCGAGGAGGGTGGGGACCCAGCATGCGCACCATCAGCTGCCAGGGCCGCCATCACCCAGCTTTTCTGTGGGTCCCCCCTGTGCCCTAGAGGCTTCCCGGCAGTCTATTGCTGCCCAGAGAAATCAGGGACAGGCAGGCGCCCCGGAGCTGCTAAGCAGCCACTGCCCTGGGGTCTGTCTGTCCTTCCGCTTCTCTGGCACTGACCAGAGTGTGCGGGGTGCCCAGGGGAGGGTGCCAGAGGGAGCAGCGAGGCTGATCTGCCACAGGGTGGGGGTGGAGAGCCTACCTCAGAGCTGGAGACCCAGCGCCTCTGCTCTCCCACTGGAGGGGGAGGGGCCTGTGTGGGGGTCCCCAGTCAGGCCCCCCAAGCATCCTGACTCCGCACTGCAAACCACGAGGACTCTCGGGAGGCAACGGGAAGACCCAGAGCTCTCCCCCTCGTCCCAGCCCTGGAGGACAGCCAGGACCGCTCTGTCTGAGAGGGCAGGGCCGTGAGTGGGGGCGGACCAAGTGG
Source organism: Desmodus rotundus (assembly GCF_022682495.2). Classification (NCBI taxonomy): domain Eukaryota; kingdom Metazoa; phylum Chordata; class Mammalia; order Chiroptera; family Phyllostomidae; genus Desmodus; species Desmodus rotundus. Next base: position 111,944,839 of record NC_071395.1, read on the forward strand.
GAAGCAGGCTGCTGATGCCCCCAGGCCCGCAGCTCTTACCCGGCGGGTGGATCCCCACAGCGGCACGCAGGGTGTTGTAGCTGGACACCCAGTTCTCGTGGTCCACGCTGCCCCGGAAGCTCACCACCTTCACCCACTCGGGGTTCTCGTTCACCACCTCCCCTGTGGTGGTGGTCCACTCCTTGCCCAGGCCGCCCACGTAGAGATGCTCGTCCTTTACTGCTAGCCACTCGGCTTTGAAGCCTGCAGACACGAGGTTGAGGGGCGGCCTGAGAACACAGCCGGCCCTCTGCTCACCGGCTCCTGTGGGGTCTGGCGCCCTGGGTGGCAGGGGTCACTGTGTTGGACTTCACTCAAGGCAGTGACCAGAGGGCCAGCAGCCAGGCACCCCCTTCAGGACGACTCACACAGGGCAGCTGGCACCTGCCTCCTGACCATATTGCCCCACTTCCCTCTCCGTTCTCCGGGGGCGATCACTTTTGCCTTTGGCCACTCAGCCCAGGATGGCTCTGCTGGGACACCTGGGAAAACCAATGTCAACTGCCCCTGCGACTGGTGCCCCGCTGCCCCCGGCCCTGGAAGGCCCAGCCTACCGCTCGTCGGTGCCCTCTTCCACCTTGGGCAGCGCACGGAGCCGAGTTTTCCAGGAGGTTCCAGCCCACAGCGAGAGTGCGGGCCCTTGGAGGCTTCAGTCAGCTCTGCGGCTGCACCGCTGCCTCCCTGCCTCCTGTCAGAGGCCCCGGGCCCCCGGACTCCCTCTTGGTCAGCTCCTGCCTGCTGACAGCAATGACCCTTTCTTGCAAATGGCAGGGCCATGGGCCCAGCGTCCACTTCTGTGGGGCCCCGGCTCACACAGACCCGCTGGCTGGGCTCCCAAAAAGGAGGCTGGGCAGGGGAAGTGAGCCTCCTTCGCAGACGCAGTCCACAGCGACAGCAAGGCGACCCCCGGGCCCCCCAGGGAGGCCCCTGGAGGCTGTGAGCCCAGCGTGCTCTTAAGACACCAAAAGGGACCCGCTCCCTGTTACGAGGAGCTCAGGGCAGCATGCGACAGCCCTAAGACCCTCCCGGAGACAGCGCCCTGCTCCACTGCTCCACCAGTAACGGGCTCACACACCGGCAAACTGCTCGGGTCTGGGGTCTGCAAGGCTGTCTCCCGGGCTGGGGGGCCATGATCAGGATTGGGGGGCACACGCTCCCCGACGATCCCTCCTTCTGGAAGCATGAAGGCTCTTCTCCAAGCACGTGCAGCCTAGACAGTGACAGCCGCCCCCGCATCAAGCCTGGGACACAGCGCTGGCCCACTCACCTTTGCCCGCGGTCCCGTCACCGTCGGGCAGGATCACCCAGGGCACCGCCCTGGTGCCCTCGATCTGGTAGACAACCCCAGTCCGGTCGTCCACAGAGTAGAGCTTCCCGTTGAAGACGATCAGGTCGGACAGCTCCATGCCCCGCCCCTTTTCCGCCAGGTGGGACTCCAGGACCCTGTGGCCTTTGTCCCACTCCACCGCCACCTTGTCCCCACTGTCGGACAGGGTCAGGTAGCCCTTCTTTAGGTAACTGAACCAGGTGTTTTCCTCTTTGGCCTTCGACTCTGTGTCCAGGTCGGCGATGAGCGCAATTCGGTACCGGGTCCCGCCCGGTGCCCTCTGGGGGATGGACAGGGGGTAGGTGTCATTGTACCGCTGAGCGGGTGTCTGGCCAAGCCGCAGGTGGGGGGCGCTGGGCGCGGGCGGCCGGCCTGGGGCCGGGCGGTGGGAGTACAGCAGCCAGAGGAGGGCAGCGCCCACAAAAGACAGCAGGATCACCTTCCAGCGGGGGCGGAAGCGGGGGTCCGCGGCCTTGGTCATGGACGCCAGCACGGGAAGGCCCCCCACTCCTAACCAGAGGGTGTGCATAGACTCACTCCATTCCGGGGGAGGCAGGGCCGGTGGGCGTGCGAAGGAAGAGCCGGGACCTGCGCACCCAGGAGGGGGAGAGAGGTCACGTCTGGGAAACACGTGGCTGCCCAGTCGCTGGAGGGCCGGTTGGAAGGCCGCCCACCCAGCACCTACACAGCTACCACAGCATGGTGGCCACGGTTCCCTCCTTGGCCCAACCGGGCCCTGACCCCCACGGTGTCCTGTCCACACTCTCTCAGCGAGATGCGCCACCACACAGAGCAGGATGGCCGGATGGCCGGTGTCCCCGCCCGGCTGCCCGGTGTCCCTGCCCAGCTGCCCGCACGGGAGCTCTGTGGCCTCAGGGGAGGGGGAGGGCCTGCGTTTCCGTCAAATGCCACCCCATCTGGGAAGTCCTCCCCACAGCTCTGCCCCTGACACACCCCCCATCCCTCCCCGGGCACCTGTCACCACCCGTCCGCCCCCCCCCCCCCCGGAAGCCTCTGGCACAGACGTCAGCTTGCCAGTCTGCGTAGGGGCGCCTGCTCTGCTCCCTCCCCGTCAGGTTTCCGTGCTCTCCCAGTGAAACAAGTCCAGGCCAAACAGGCGTGGTTCTGTTTGGGCAACGTCTGTCCCCGGCACCTTCCTGTGAGTGCCAGGAACCGAGGGGTCGGAGTCCAAACAGCCCTCGCCGGCCCCAAGGGCAGCAGCTCCCCTGGGGCCTGGCTCAGCCCCCGGCCAGTCCCCGGCACAGCGCCACCGTTGGGTGGTGGCCACCAGGAATGACAGCTCCTCCCATCTGCCCTCAGCACAGACCACGGTGCGACCACAGCCATGCCAGGCCGGGAGCGGGCTCGGTAGAACACCGGGCCACAGTGGCTCTGTCTCTGACCTTCAGCCTAAGAAACTGTCCAAGGAGGACTGCTGGGCACAGCTGCCTCCTCCCCCAGGACACCCCAGGGCGGGGTGTCAGGAGCAGATGCTCCTCGGGGCCAGGCGGCATCTGGGCAGGGTGCGGGGACTCAGAGGTCTGTGCCACCCCGGGCCCCACAAGTGCACCTCAGCTCCAGGTCCCAGGGTGGGAACCGCAGCAAGTCCTCTGGGAAGCCAGCCCTGCCCCCTTGCTTCTGGGCAGACTTCGGGTGTGGCCACAGGGTCAGCTGCAGGGTGCCCCCTCCCCCAGGAAGGGCTCCAGTGTGGCCTTCACTTGGGTGAGGGAGTGCCGGCCCAGCCCCAGTCACCACTGAGCTCTGCCCCACACCCCGCCCAACCCCGTTCACGTTCATGGCTCTGCCGGGCTTTCTAAGGCGCGCCCTAGATATACGATTTCAACTCAAGTCTTTCTGCCCCCCCCCAAAACTGACCTGCCCCAAACCTTCCCTCGGGAACAGTGCTGGTGGTGGGGACCACCCCTAATCGCAGCTGCCCAGCCAGACTCTCACGGAAACCCTCGGAGACGGCTCTTTCTGCAGGCCCGCTGCCCTGGAGTGCAAGTTCAGCACCAGCGCCACCTCCTAGGCCCAGAAGGCCCGGCCTTCCCTCCCTCCCCAGCACGACTCCACCGCAGGCCCCGCAGCTCCTCCCACGGCCCCTGCTCATGGAAGGAACTGGACAAAGGGCCTCCCTTAGCCTGGTGCTGCCCCCCGGCCAGTCGAGTCACTGCTGGCTCTCCCCCCACCCCCTGCGAGACCTCACCGCTCCCCAGCAAGCCAGACCCTGTCCCCCGAACCCCCAGGGCTGGCTGTCCCACCCGCAGGACTGCCTCACCCTCACTCGCAGGGTCTTTAAAAACGTCAGCGCCTCAGAAAGAGACCCTGCAGGGCCTCCAGGTGTGTCCCCGCCCCCTCACCACGCTCTGTTGTGGCTCTCACTCCTCGCAGCTCTAGGGCAGGGCTGGCCTAGAGCTTCCACGCGTCACTCAGGACCCACACGCTGAAGGGAAGAAGCCACACCTGCTCCACCTCAGCCCCACTGCCTGCCCCTGTGCCCCACCTTCACCCCGCACAGACCCAGCCCCAGGTCCAGCCCCAGGCCCCGAGGACCAGTGACATGTCATCCTCCCTGCCTGGCGACTCCCTCTCCCCTCCTGACCACCATCCCCACCTGCTCGGTCCCGGCAGGTCAGGACCTGCAGCCCAGCACCAGTCCCCCACCCCACCCCACCCCCGGAGAAGCACCCCTCCGTGGAGGACAGCTGACAGGCCCGTGCCCGGGGCCCTGAGGGCAGTCCCTCGGGGACAGGACCAGGGAGGTGACGCTCTGCAGCACCCCTGCCTCACCCTGTCTGTACTGGCGTGCCCCTCCCCAACTGCGAGCTCCCTCCCGTGGGAGGCTGGCCCTGGCCCTGAAGGTGTCAGGGCCTTATCTCTGAACCTGTGCTGTCCCTTGCAGGGCAATAGGGCTTTGCCGAGGCCACAACTTAAGGCTTTCAAGGCTACGCTGTGACCCTGACCACAGTCACAGGTGACCGCAGTCACAATCGAGAGGCTGAGGAATGTCTGATGACAGAGCAGGAGAAGGCAGGTGATCACAGAGGCAGAGATCAGGGGGATGTGTCACCACCCAGAAGCGCCAGGGCCCCGGAAGCTGGAAGCGGCAGGGACGGGGCGTCCCCAGAGCCTTCAGAGGGAGCACAGCCATGCGGACACTGTCACTCCAGCCTGGGGGACGGCACTGGGCTCTGGGACCCCAGAGGGATGAGACAGTGAAGGTGTCTTCTTGGCCACCCAGTCTGCGGCACCTCGCCCCAGCAGCACTGGAAACAAACGCACCTCCCAAGCCCTGTCCTGGTGCCGCCTCTACTGGGGACATGGCCCTGTGACAGCAACAGCCACTCCCCATGGACTTGGAGCTCGGGGGGGGGGGGGGGGGGGGGGGTGGCGGCGGCTCCTGGCCCGAAGGGGGTGGGACACCAGGCTGGTCCTCGTGTGCCTCCAGGAAACCCTCTAACTCCGCCTCCCGAACACCTTCCCTCCAGGCTGTGTCCCATGGACTGACTTCGACTTTGTGGAAAAGGAAATCTCCACTCATGCCCATAAGCCCATGCCAGCTCCACACCGACAGCAGATGGGACGCTGCCCGCTGCAGGCCTAGGGCGGAGCGAGAGCCGTCCTTTTGTTTAAGAAACAAACACGTAAAAACAAGACTGCCAGCCGCACCCCCCAGCAGAGCAGAGGAGAGGCGGGGTGGGCACAGCGGCCCCAGCGGCAGCCCGTCCGAGCTCTGCCCTCGCCCACACCCCCAGGTCCTGCACCCGCTTTGCTGTCACGACTTCGTATGGGCAGGAAAACGAGGGCCAGGGCGCCCCAGTGAAGCGTCCTGGGTCCACAGGCAGCCGGGATCAGCTGCGCAGCTGAGCTCACTCCCCGCCAGAAACCCCAGGGCCCAGCTGCCCCGCTGCTTCCTTCTCCAGCAGCCTTACAGCAGGCCCACCTCCCTGGGAAGAGGGACCACGAGGAGACAGGAGGGACGCACCCCTGCAAGGCTTAAGTCCTAATCCCCCTCCCACTTTTTAGGGTGGTCTGTCTCAAGCATGGCGGCCGACACTCACCTGTTCCTGGCTCCTGTCAAACCAGCACTTCCTGACGGAGCTGCCAGGCTGGCTGTCTGCTCCCCGGGAGGTTCCCAGACCTGGGGGGACGGCCAGCCCCCACCCCAGTTACAAGTGAAGACAGCCTCAGACACCCCTACCTTCCCGGGCCATCCTCGGGCCTGCCACCAGACTCTACCCAAGGCTCAGACAAAAGGGGACAGCACTCCCGACGGTCTACAGCAAGAGGGTGGCCGTCCCAGGCTTCCTTCAGGAGCGGTCTGCACAGGTGGCAGAACAAACAGGCGTACCGGGCTCCTCCCTTCCAGGATCCAGGGAGGGCGGGAAGGGAGAGCACAGATCAGAGAAAAGGAGCCCCCCCCCCCAAGTTCCCTGCCTCCTCTGCCTCCTGGATGCACAGCCCTTCCCTTGAAGGCCCCCCCTGCACAGCAGCTGCCTTCCTTCCCCGCTGTGCTCAGGGCCTGCCACTCCTAAAGAAGGCAGGCGGTCCCGGCTGAGCTTGCTGCCATCGTGCGCTTCCTAATCGGAAAGAAGAGAGCGGACCCCTTGATCTCCACGACTCCCTGGAGGCCCAGGCCACTGCCAGCGCTGCAGGAATGCCCTCTGGGTCCCGCCGAACCGTTCCCCTTCCACCCACCCCTTACTTGGCATACAGCAGGCATTCTCCACTCACTGAATCGAGTCTAAGACAGATCAGGGTGGCCTGGCCGGTGTGGCTCAGTGGATTGAGCGCCGGCTTGTGAACCAAAGGGTCGCCAGTTCGATTCCCAATCAGAGCACATGCCTGGGTTGTAGGCCGGTCCCCAGCTGGGGGTGTGTGAGAGGCAACCACACATTGATGTTTCCCTCCTTCTCTTTCTTTCTTTCTCCCTTCCCCTCTAATAAATAAAATCTTAAAAAAAAAAAAAAACGTTCAGGGCAACTTCTTTCTCAGCCCTGTTTCTGAGTCAACCAACCCAGAGCAGTGTGTTAGTTTTCTGTCACTGCGGTGACACCAATTCGGCAGTCCTGCGGGACGGAAGTCTGGCGTGGGTCTCCCTGGGCTAAAAGCAAGGGCAGGTCCTTTCCAAGGCTCAAAGGGAGGACCCACTTCCTTCCTGTTTCCAGCTTCTAGCAGCTGCCCCTGTTCCTGGGCCGACCGTCCGGACCCCCCACCTCCAAGACAGCTGCCTGGCCCGTCTCAGTGCCCCCGCCATCCGTCCCTCGGCTGCTCCTCTGCCTCCTGCTTGCCCTGTGAGCGCCCTGTGGCCACACTGGGGAACGCAGCGTTCCAGGGCAGTGCAGAACCGTCTCCCTGAACTCCAGCCGCTCCCGTAATCCCCCTTTGCTATGTCATATATTTGCAGGTTCGGGGGGTTACGACGTGGACATTGTGGGCACCGGGAGAGAGCCTCCACCTCTCCCCAGGGCCCGGAGCGCTCACAGCACAGCCGCGTGCGCCCGGCGGCAGAGTCTCAGAACTCACTGCGCCGTATCAGCAGGGCCCCGATTGCAGTGTCAGTGCTCCGCTTGGAGGACGTTCAGCAAAACGGTTGCCCTCTCGTTGAAAGCACCGCCCCAAACGGCACCACACACCACTGGGCTTAGTTTCTGGAGCCGCATACAAGGGGTGAAACAACCCCACCACCAGCCTGAGTCAGGGCTGCTCCCACAGTCAGCGCTGAGGCCCTGGGACACAGGGGCCCCTCAGGGCCATTCCCCACGGGCGCCAACCTCACACTCACACCCACGCTGTGACCCTGTAGCTGGTCTCCAGCACCACTCCCGCCTCATTTCCTGCGGCCCATCCTGCTGCTTGGGAGCCTGGAGCAGTGAGTTCCAGTTATGACGGCACTTAGAACAGACGAATAGCGGGATTCAAAGGAAAGGCAAGAAAAGAGAACCAGACATCTTCCCAAACAGATTTTTCTAGTTTCAGGATTTTTCCTTAGCAATTGTCCCGGTCTAAATCAACATAAAAGTCCTAAAAAATCACTATAGAAGTTTTAAATCCCCTTAATGTGGGCATTTACTAAGAGCTTTCCAGAAATCCCCACAGTTCAGAGTGTTACCGAAGGGGAAGGATAGCCATGTCTTTTACCTTGCCCAAGTCCCCCCCCCCCCCCCCCGCCCCCCCCAGTCCTGGATCCGAGCCCCCCCACCCAAGCCCCGGATCCCATCCCACAAAAGCCTGCACAACAGGGCAGCACCTTCCTTGTCTTCACACCTGCGCTGTGCCCCACCCACCCCAGATCGGAGATAGTCTGGTTTCGAAAGAGAAAGCACTACAGCACTCATAGTTGACCCCACATGGTTGCCGCGACGATCGCCACGTTGCTGGCCGGGGACTCAGAGGAAGGGGGCCAAATGCATTTGTGGGAACCCGTGCGCCCCAAAGGCCACTCCAGTGAGTGGGGGCGCCCACCGCACCCAGGTCTCTTTTCGGGGCTCAGAGCCCTGGCGGACTAGGTGTGTGGTGGGGCCAGCGGTCAACGCCCTCCAGGACCAGCAGCTCAAACCAACGCGCTGACTGCGTTGCTTTAAGAACAGGGCATGAACTACCGCACACTTGGGGTGCAGCTTTGGGGGAAGAAAGGAGACTTGCAGTGCACGGGAGACATCAAATGATCAGGTGTGCACCTCCGGTGGGGGTCATGTGGGGACACAAGGTGGCACCTGTACACCCGGAACGTGATTTCCTGCACCGCCCTGTGGGGTCGGGTGGGTGGGGACAAGGGCAAGAGTGAGGAGGCCCTGTCCGCAGGCCCCGTGGGCGCTGACAGTGCCTGGACCGGCCACGCTTCACCTCGTGCTCCCCCAGGGGACGCGCTGGGCTGCCCGGGGCGGGACACCTCTAGGAAGTCCGGTGGGGAGCAGGCTGGCTGGCCAACGTGCCTGTCGGCAGGGCAGGCAGGGCCTGAATAGAAGGCTCATTGAGGCCAGCAGGGAGGGGCCCTGGGAGGCCACTGGCTGCTCTGGAAGAAGCCCCACCTTGTCCTCAGGCTCGGCCTGGACTTTTCCTTCCACTGAGAGGCCCCTGGGGGGGGGCTGGGGGCTGGGGGCTCGCAGAGGGTCTGCAGCCCAGCCTGGGAAGACTTCCAAAAGGAGTGGGAGGGGAGGCTGCAGAGAACCCTCAGCTCCCAAAAGGCCGCAGTGCTGCTTCCTTTCCACGCACCCTACTGTGTGGCTGTGCTCCAGGCAGGTGCTAGCCCTTCCCCTGAAGAGCCGGCAAGACCCACTGCACACCAGCAGGCGTGTTGCCAAACGCAAGCCTTGCTGAGAACGCGGTAGAAAAGCCGCCAAGCACACACCGTGAGACAGGAACAAGAAAACGGGCCGGTGTGCAAAGGGACACTGCTCTCCTGGGGGGTCCTAGGGTGCTTGAGAGAAAGGGGAGTGGCCACAGGTGCGAGGGGCCCGCCAAGCCTGGGGACGCAGGGGACGAAGAAGGGCTCCAAGGAGCAGGGTGAGCAAGGATGTGCTGGTCCCCAGGGATGAAAGGATCCCAACCAGGCGGGGCGGGAGGGGGTAGTTTGGGTGCAAAAGGAAGGAAAGTGGGTTGTGCTAAGGGGAAGGAGAGGAAGGCTGGGCTGCTGCAGGTATGCAAAGTGCCCATCGGATAGGGGAGTGCACCCTAACGGGGCAGGAGGCGCCCCCCCACCCCGCGCAGGTCAGAGGAGGGGTACTGAAATCAGAGGGGGCGGCAGAGGGCTGTCCTCAGGGTTAGGTGTCCCACACGAGTCCATCAGGGTCAGAGAGAGTGGGAGCCCTCAAGTCAGCCACCAGTAGAAAGAAGGGGACAAGGTCCTCACAGTCAGAGGCGGGCGGCCCACCGCAGCCAGAGCGGAGAGCCGATGTGCGGCTCTGGGGCCCCATCGGTCACACAGACAGGGGGCGTGAGGGAGCAGGGCGCGGGACGCGGCAAGGTCGGAGGGCGGCAGCAGACGGTCACAGCCGTCACTCACCGGTGCGGGCTGGCTCCAGGACCCTCAGACGGCGGGGGCCTCGCTGCGGACAGGGCCGGGTCCGAGCGGGCGCCGACTTCCGCCCGGCGCGCTCGCCCCCGCCTCGGGGCAACACACTCCCGGCAGCCTCTGCTCTGCGGCTGCGCGCCTGGCGCCGGAGGGCCTGCTGGGAGTTGTAGTTTTTGTTGCTTAGCGAGTGGGTCTGGGGCCGGCGGGAGGGATTTACGTGTTGCTTACCCGCAGGCCGCTAATCCCGCGTTAATCGGGAACGTCAGCAGAGCAGAAAGGGGAGCGGACGGGGGATCAAGACTACTCCGGAGGGATGTTATCGTTCCTCTAGCTGAAATTACAGGACCTCTTGCCTGGGCCCTTTTCTGCCACCGTCATTCTCAGGGGACCCCCCTCCCCTTGGGTCTTCCAAGCGCCCTTGTCGGAATATAGATCAGTTTCCAAAGCCAAGATCAGGGCACAGATCTACCCGCTGGAGCGGCCCGGGCGGAAGTTCCCCTGACTTGGCAGTCAACAAAGCCCTACCCAAATAAGGGTCTCTGATTCATCCCGTTTCTGCAGCCCCCGAGCTATTTTAATGGAATATGGTAAAAGGCATTCCTGCCCTCTCACCGCCAAGCCTGGCAAGGGTGCTCCTGTTAGAAATCTTGGGGAAAAAGGCTGGTAGTGTTGGGTGTCATGGAGGAGCCTTCCACCGTGCGTGCAAACATCTCTGGGTCTCTCAGGAGCCTTTTATTAAAGTAGCAGATGCACAAAAAATGTCAAATTATGTAAATGGCGCACAGTGAGAAACAACCTTCCCTCCCTGTCCTGCATCCCCTCCCCAGAGGCGACCACTGTTAGTTACTAGTTTCCTGTGGTTATTCTTCCAGATACTTGGCAACTCACAAACAAATCATAAACACATATATTAAATTACCTTTTTAAAAACCAGATGGAAATGTGCTAAACACACAGTTCTGCACTGGGCGGGGGCGGGGGGGCGGTGTAGCGGAAGACAAACCTTTTTTGAAATTCATTTATGTTTCCCATCATGCTGAAGTGAGTTTCAACCATATACCGTATATTACTATCATTGTTTTCAATTATTCGAACTTTCATTTACTAAGATACCTAGATCTTTATATGCTTTCCAGCTTAAAAAATAAAACATTAATCCTTTGACCTTGAAAGCTCTCAGGTGTTCCTCCTGGCTCCCAACGGCCTTTCACCGCAAGAGGTAACCACAGTCCTGAACGTTGTATCCCTAAACAATGTTTATGCCTATAATAACTTTTACAAAAATGAAACAAAACCGTTTTTAGGCAGTGGACGCGAGATCCTGTGGCCCCACAGGATCAGGTGGATTGCTATCAGGTGTGTTAATTTTGCCAGCCTGATGGCCCAGGTGTCTTCTTGTTGCCTGACCACCGAGCAGGGTGCACCTTTCTTACACTTTTGGTCACGTGCATTTCTTCTCCCGCCCACGCTGAACATCTCCGTGCTGTTGGTAGAGAATAACCCTTCATCGATACGCAGGCAGTGCCAGTTTACTAGCAGCTTAAGTGTCCAGCCACGTGCCTCCGATCGGGGGCTTTCGGATATGTTGTCTTGGTATGACAGTTCATACCTGCTCCAATACCACTGTCCTCATCAGAGCCTCTTTAGAGCAAACTTCATAGACTGTAGGCACCCCCCCTGCCGCCAGGACATCCCAGCCACCCCAGCCTTTCGGGATTTTGAACAGAATTGTCTCCGTTCTGGAGGGAGGTTGGGCAAGAACCGAGATTTTTATGGCTCTTCCACCCAAGAACGCAGTTTGCCTTTCCGTTTACTTAGGTCTTTTGTAGAGCGTGTCTTTCAATAACGTTTGTGATTTTTCACCTCCCAGTATAGCTTGTTCCACCTTGTTTTGTAGATGGCTTCTGTATGGTGTCCCACTGCATGCAGGGACTGTCCCTCGTTTTCCCAGGCCCGGCGATGCCCTTTCAGGGTATCTGCGGTCCTTCCGCGTTACACCAAGGCCTTAGGACACGTCCTTGGACTTGGGGTGTGAACACAGCTGTGGGGATGTCTGTGGGAAGAAGTCCTGGAGGGAAGAGGACTGTGTCAAAGGGTGTTGCATCCTCCAGTGAGCAGACTTCCGGGCGCGCGGGGCTGTGACATGTGCTCCTCGGTCAACAATGACTCAGCAGTCATGGTCTCGCAGGTTTCCCGGTGACTTTCATTTTCCGAGTCTTTGCGCCCTGGGAGACCTCACCAGGGCCTCCTCGCAGAAATCCCCTCCTCTCGTTTGCAGCTCTGCATAAAAGACTAACAATGCTTTGCTTGAGTTACTCATTCACGCATTTACTCACCCACTCATTCACTGCACAGTCCAGTGCTTAGTCCCACGCCGTCCACCAGGGGGCCCTCCCACTGTATTTATTAGGGAAAACTGCCTAACTCGTCTCTCTCTGCCTATCTCTGTCTTAACTGAAAGTCCTAAAAAGGAAGTCCCCAAAGAGGGACGGAAACGTTGAGAGATGGAGAAACCGAGGCACAGGCAGCACATGGCCTGATTAGAGTCAGGAAGCATGTGAGCGGTAAAAGTGAGACTGCAAATGTGGTCTCTCACCCAGGGCTGCCCGACTTTGCATCGAACATGTAGAGGGGACATCCTTGGACAGGCTCCTGCCCCTTAGATGGGGGTCTTCTGCAGGTGCGAGGTGCGGAACGCAGGACACATCAGCCTGCTCCGTGACTGCCGCTGCCAGTCCCCATCCCCACCTGCCCCAAACCTCCAAGACCACGGGCACTGCTCTCCAGGAGCAGTGAGTGTGGGCCAGCGGCCAGGGAGGCTGGGCCTGGCTGCCAAGTTTCCATCTCGGCTCCTTCTCCGAAGCTCCACGGAGGCTGTCCCACCCCCATCCCTTGGCAGTGGGATCTGCTATCTGAGCCTGCCTGTGGCTACCCTTCAGAAAGGAATTCAAAAGTTTGCCTTACCAGCCTCTGCCCCTGTGGGACAACTGGGCAGCCCAGCCCGAAATAGCTGGGGGAGAGGCGGGCCGTTAGGGTCCCGGTGGGAAAAACCCCAGGGCCACTAATGTCGGGCCGTGCTTATCTGGAACCGAGCGTCTCACGGACTAGGACCAAGGTCACATAGCTCTCTGCAATGATGAGAAAACAGACATGCCTGGGGAGAGAGAAGGAACTGGCAGCTGGAGGGATACCGGGTGTGCTCCCCCTGTGATTCCAGGAATGTTCTCCCCTCCCTCGACCTGGGTCTCGGGGCCTTACGTCCCATGAGCCTCCCTTTTCTTGGGGATACACAGGCCGACTTTGAGGTTTGGCCCAGACCTCTGGTGTAGGAGGTGTGAGCTCCCAGGGAATTCCAGGGCGGGCGTGGCCTGCGGCTATTTGGGAGCCCCAAAGAAAGACCTTGGGGAAGGGGGGGTCTTCATCGTTCTGGTCAGCCCTGGCCTCTGACCCACCGAGGCTGATGAAACCGCCCCCAGGCCCTGCGCTGGCTTCGGGTCCTGACCTGTCACTGCTGCTGCCGTTTGTTTTGCTCCGTTTTGCCATGGCTCCCGTCCTACTGCTGGTCAGGACTCCGCCCAAGGGGCAGATATTTGCTGAACCAACAACATTCACCCCCGGCGCTTGGCGGCGGCGCCGTGGCCGCCGGCAGACGGGAACCGAGCCGTCCGCAAGACCGCCTCTGGACGGCGAAATTTCCCATCTTTCCTACTCACCATTTTAAAGCAGTAAATGAAGTTGATGACAAAGGGCATTAGGGACCTGGCCAGCTCTGCGTTTGGGTGACGCATTTTATTTCCTTTACTGAAGGCTGACTTGCATTCTTCGGCAGCCTGGCCCAGTGACTCTCTGCCCGTCGCCGGCTGGCCTGAGACGTGGGCCGTGGTGGCGCTACCCAAATGTCCTCAGACCCCACGCCCCGTTCTTTCGAGCTTCCCATGCCCCTGAGCCCCCTGTCTCACGTGGATACCCTGGGAAGCCCTGGCTGTCAGAGCCACACTTCACTCCCTCCCCCAGGTTCTGCTTCAGGAAAGCGAGGAATCCCTCCTCTAATCTCTTGGGAGATGTGGGGGCTCCACTCGGGGGGAGGGAGGGAAGAAGAACGGACCTACAGTAAAGATGATCACAACGAACACGCTAGCGCCTTGTCTGAGCGCCGCCAGCCCCTCCTCAACAGCGTGGTCGTTTACAGTCTCAAAATCCTCCCCAGGGGTGTCCAACCTGCAGCCCCGCGAGCCGCACGCGGCCCAGGCTGGCTGTGAACGCGGCCCAACACAAAATCGTAGATTTACTTAAAACGTTATGAGATTTCTTTGTGATTATGTGTCACAATCTATTTAATGTGTGGCCCAAGACAACTCTTCTTCTTCCAGTGTGGCCCAGAGACACCGAAAGCTCGGACACCCCTGCCTCCAAACCCCCCAAATATGAAAAGCTCTGACACCCCAGTTTCCCCCTAAACTTGGCACAAAGAAACTCCACCCAACGGTGTGCCTCCGGCTGTTATGAGAGAGTGGCCTGTTCTGACCCCAGCACAGGAAATGCAAGCGTCTTGACTTCAAACATCCGGGACAAAGGTCCTGCTTCTCTTGTGGTGTCTGTCCCCTGGCCTCCCCGCTGCACAGGCCATTTGAGGACAGGATCCTGGGGGAAGGTCAGTCCCTGTGCCGGGCCTGGGTCCTGTCATCCACGGGATGAAGACGGGTTTGTCTCTGGGTTTTCCTGTGTCGATCATCAACCAGGGACGTCAGTCTGGCCAAGTCTCAGACACAGGCCTGGGACCGGGAGCAAGTCTCAAGCCTTCGAATGCATCTGAAACAGCATCTCTGATGGCCTCAAGGCTGCTTCATCTTGCCAGAGAGTCTGTGAACTTCGCCCTTTGGGGGACAGCTGCTGGGTCTCCATGGAGCAGCCACTGGGCTCTCACGGGCTGCACTGCCCCCTCTTCTCCCGTCCCCCTGTTCTCAGCCTGCCCTGGCAGGAAGGGGTGCCTGGTGGGTGTCAGGCATGCGCACCCCGCTTTAGATTCCCTGCAGGGAGCAGAGGCGGGAAGGGTATTCCAGGGCAGGGAGAGGGAGCTGCAGACTCTTTGTTTTGCCCCAAACATCCCAAACCAGCATCCCAGCCTCTACGTCCCAGTCCAGGTGTAGCCAGAGGGAGAGGCCGGGACGGAGTGATGAGGAAACAGAAAGGGCAGGTGTGACGTCGGAGTCGGTCGGGGAGGATGTGGGAGCAAGGGTTTAGAAAGAAGCAGAAAAGAAAGAAAACTTATCACACCAGAGCTTTGCTTCTCTGGCCAGATCCTATCTCTTCTCGTGACGTGCTGAGATTCCAGAACAAGCCGGCCTGGCTCAGTTTGGGGATGGAGACCAGCCTGGTGGGGGGCGCAGTTCCCGGGAGCCCCGGGGCAGCTAGAGGGGGGTGAGGTGAGGGTGAGGTGGGGCCGAGGGACTTGCTGAGAAAGAACTTGTGTGTAAGACGGGCAGAAGGTCCGATTCTCCTCTCAAGGAAGAAACTGAGAAACGCTACAGTCCTTCCTGTCCCCCCTGCAGCACATACGCTGAGCTCCGGGAAACCCGCCCCCCAGCGAGGGGTTCCCAGCCTTGGGAGCTGGCCGAAGCAACGACCATCGCCATCGCTGTCCCGAGACTCCCGCGCCCGCACATGTGCAACTCGCGTTCTGCTTCCGGAGTTCACAGGCGTCCCCAGACCTTCTGTGGCCCCTGGGCCCCAGGTCACGGCCCTGATCGAAGGCCTGTCTCAGGTCAGCCACTGCCTGGGGACTCGATCCATCCCAGTTGGCTACATATGCCCCCGAGCTCCTGGAATCCTGACCCCCTGCCAGCAGGCAGCTTGGGGCTCCCAACCTTCCTTGTGCTGGGCTCCCAGCCGCCCCCACACCTGGGCAGACTTCCAGACACTCGGAGTGGCCACCCCAGTCCCAGCTGGGGCCAGCTCCCCAGGGGCAGGGGTCCAGGAGGAAGACGGCACGGCCCTCCCTTCCCCCGGGCACACACACAGTTAATCCTTGGCGGCTGCTGTTTGGACAGAATGCACTGGGAGCTTTGGAGGCTCCGCGGCCGCTCACATCTGGCTGGGCTTTGCTCTCTGCGCGTCTCTCCTGCTTTCTTCAGCTCTTCCTTTACTTTCGAGAAACCCTGTTTCCGCTTCTGGCCAGAGAGAGAGAACTTGGGACGGGACTGGCTGCTGCCTGCACTGGTCTCCCCTTTTCCGTGCCTTCCCCCCGGAGGGCTTTTTCCCTCTTCCCAGCTCTCTCCCTCGACAAGTCTGTTCTTCCCCGACCTGGCCCAGGGGTGGCTCTGCTGCCCGGAGATGCTGTAGGAGGCCAAGGGGAGGACGCCGGCTGGAGGTAGGTGGCCAGGCGGGGACCCGGCCAGGCGGGACCCAGCACTGCCCTGCTCCTTCTTGCGGCTTCAGCCTGAGCGCCAGAGGAGAGCAGACACCTTGGCTGCTGGCAGGCCAGGAGCCCAGTGGGAGGGGCCCCTGGTGGCACCGTGGCAAAGGGGCAGAAAGACTGGGAGCGGCGGCAGGAAGGGCTCGGTGCCCATCCTCAATTCTCCCTTCTGCTGTAGGCGGGAGGGCTGACCTCCAGCTCCCTCTGTGACTTGGGGCACAGACTCTGTGGCAAATGGACACAGTCAGGAGTGATGGAACCTCCCTTCCTGTGTTTTGTGGGGTGTTTCTCTTGCTCCGCTCTTGTCTGGCGCTCTTCTGAGGGTGTGAAAAGAAAAGGAATAGGACCTGAGGTCCCTCTGCACCTGTGGGGAGCCCCCCCACCCCATCTGGACCAGCTGGCAGCCAGGCTTGCTCATCCCTGCCTGTGGCCCACTTGGACCCCACGCAGGCCAGGAAACGCCTTGGTGTTTCTGGAGGGGGTCCAGCCTGGAGAGGGAGCAATGATGTCCCTTTTCCTGGGGACCCTCCCTGCTGCTGTCCATACTGCTGAGAGTGTTCCCTGGTCTGGGGCCGAATCCCTGAGCTGCCCTCAAGCCCCTGGACGGCATACGCCTTCATGTGTTGACCTCCCACGTCCCGCCCTGCTCTTCCAGGGCACCCCGCGGGTGCAGGGGTGCTCCCCACCTGTCCTGGGCACCCACATCCTGTCTGCCTGGGCCCCACTGGGTTGATTCCTGGGCAGCCCCTGTGTGTCCCGTGGACCCCCATGTGCTGTGGACCCCCACAGCCCTCCTGACCCACTGGAAGGGGGAAGGAGCCACCTCACAGGGACTCCTTTCTGTCTCTTCTGTCACTTAGTTCCTGAGAACGCAGGCAGCTGGGCACACTCGGAGCTTTGAAAATGAGCGTCCTGAGAAACGGAATTTTCTCAACTGCTAGCCAAGTCCTGGGTCCCAGGGGGAGGCCGCGAGGCCTTTGCTTTTTATAGTGCAGGAAAGCGCACGGCCAGCCCACGGGCAAGGCCACAGACAGACCCACAGGACTGTGCTGCGTGCTCCAGGGAGAGGCCTGCTGTGGCCAGGAAGTTCTTCCTTCCCAGGCCTGCTCTGCGGCCCTGCCCATGGGAGAGGAGGGAGCAAATGCAGGTGGAAGGGAGATGCTAGGGGGCACAGAGGGTTGACTTGACCCCTCTCCGCTCTCCTGCCCACTTGCCCTCTGGCCCTGAGAGCTTAGCGGATGACCCCGACAATAACCTCGGCAACAAAAACAATGGCAGCGGTAGGTGTGAGCATGAGTGTGTGGGGGTGGGTGTGTGTGTTACCCGCAGTCAGGCCCAGAGTAAATGGCAATTCTGAACAATTCCAGCAATGGCGCTTTCAGCCCTGAGAAGCTCAGAGAGGCTCACGTGTGGCCCCGAGGCAGTGGACGGGGACCAGAATTTTGGCCTCCCCGCTGTCTCCAGAGAGTGCCAGGGCAGAAAAGACAGCCAGGTTCTGCTCCCCAGGGACCCTCACCCTCTCCTCTTGCTCTCTCCCCTCCTCCCCCCATCTCGAGCCTCTCGCGAAGCCAAGCAAAGTGCTCCCGGTAACCAGCAGGTCAGGGAGACAGAGGGAATTGGCGTAGCAGGTCTTGGGTGGGCTCCGCCAGCCAGAGGACGCTGCCGCCCGTCCGAGGCAGGTGCAGCCAGGCGGCGAGGGGCACCTCACAGGTGGGGCCGAGAGAGCTGACGTGGCCCCGGGGAGGGCTCAGGCTCATCCTGCCTGTGCCGGCAGCTCCCTGTCCAAGGAGCCAGCCCAGCATAATTTCTTTGGAATACGCTTCTTTCTGTTGTTCTTCCCGGTGCCGCTCGCCCTCCCTCAACCACCCCGGCTGTAATGAGGGTGACTCACAAACCAAATATTCTGGCATTGAACTTCACCCATCCAAACAAAGATGAAAAGAATCTTGTGGATCTGGTGGTGCCGCTGGGCATCCTCCCCGGACAGGAGATGTCCTCGAACTCTTCAGGGGCTGGCGGCTCGTGGGGGTCCCTGTCCCTGGGGCTGGGGTGGCTGTGGCTTCGGGGCTTTTGGGGAGGGCTGGCAGTGACAACTTGCAAAAGAAAGGGAGGCCGAGAGGTTCCTGTCCCCAGCTCTGCCTGCCAGGCCACGGGGGAGAGCAGCAGCCTGGTCTCCGCCTGGAGGACCCAAGGGTGTTTAATTGAGGGTGATGGCCTTGGGCTGCGATTCGTCGTGGTGGCGCAACTACCGTGTGGGCCGGGGGTCACTTGTCTATTTTTTCCCTGTTGAGATCTGCCTCCTTGAAAAGTCAAATGAGACGAGGCACCTCCCAGACCCTCACACAGTACGAGGGGTTCTCAGCCCACTAGAGGACAATGTGGGCCAGAACCCTCAAAGCCTGAATGGGGTGCTTCCTTCCGTCCCCCAGGGCAGCCCCCAGAGCAGGTACTGTGAGGCCCAGAGTTTGGGACTCTCAGGAGCCCCCCAGGGTCTGTCCTGGGGTGCTTGGCCTGCCAGGGCCAGGTCTGCACTTTGGACCCACAGCCGTGCCCAAGCCCGGCAGACAGGCCTTTCCCTCCTCCCGAGGCCTCGCCAAGACTTCTGTGCTGCAGCCCACGGCCTCGGACCCTCACCTTCCTGCTCTTCGGGAACGGGCTCCGTGGTGTGAGGAGCCGTAGGGGCTCATGAGCCCTTTCGGGACATCGTTAGCTCTGGGCCCTTGTCACTGGTGCAACTGAGAGAGGCCTGTGGAATGGGAGACAGGTCTGACTCCTGGCCTTGTGTGCGGGCCCTCGTCCTTGCCCATGCTTGCTTTCCAGAGCTGGGCTCAAAGCCGGGTAAGTGTGGGCAGGGGCACTGGAGGCCCCCACTGCCCACCGGGGCTGTTCCTGGCCTGTCCCGGAGGCCTCTGGAATCAACCCCTTCTCAACTGTGGACAGGGCTGGCACAGTCCAACTGGGGCATCCTGCCCTGTCCGGGATGGCCGTGTGGATGGCCAGGAGCCAGGCGGGGCCCAGTGCCTGCCCATCAACCTGGTTCCTGAAGGAGTTTTCCTGGAAACCAGCAGAGCACAGCAGGAGGCATCTGAACGAGGCCGACAGGTGGGGCGGGCATGGGGGCGGGCATGGGGTCCGGGGAGCTTCGGGAAGTGAAGTGCTTGGTGCCCTGGGCTGGGTCCAGCCTTGCTGCCCACCGTGGCCACGGCCACGGCCACAGCCACGGCCACGTGGGAAAGCCACACTTGGTAGAGGGCCCCGGGCTCTTTCCTTGGGTTGCACCCTGGCCCCAGGGAGGCCCCCTTGTTCCTGGCCACCCTCTGCCCGGGGGACTGGGGAGAGAAAAGGACCTTACCTGGAAAAGCTGTCAGCCCCGGTGGATTCGAGGGTAGGTGCTGTGGGGCTTGCCTGCCCCTCTACCCTGGGGCTCTCTGGTGCTGCTCTCCGGGGTTGGGGCCTGGGATGTGCTTGGACACGCGTGGGGTGTTTCTCCCTGCGAACAGTCTAGTGGGTGCTGGTGAGAGATGGCTGGATCGGGGTGGGCGGAGGTGGCTGTGGGGCTCTTGGATCTTCAGGCACCAGGATGCCTCTCCCCCGAGAAGGTATAGTTATGATCTGGGCTAAGGAGGCACCTGTGGATGGGGGTGGGGCCAGGCCAAGCAGCTGGGGAGATAGGCCAGAGTCTGGGGCCTGCCCCCTCTCTGTCCCGTTCCCTAGTCTCCTGTTTCCTGTCCCCTCTGCAGGCGCGCCTGCTAGGGGGTCCACCCAGTTAGACCCCCAGACAGTGCTCTGATCAGCTTCTACCATCGGAGGACGTTGGCAGTGGGACAAAAGCCACTGCCACCCTCGTACAACGTGGTCCTTCCCCTCCTTCTGTCACTAGCGTGGCTTGCTGTCCCCCCCGCAGAGGCAGTGAGGGCCCTGAAAATGCACAGTCAACGGCCATGCTGTCCACACCCCTGACCTTTTGGGGGGTATTCTTCGCAACGCTGTGCCTCAGTCCAAAGGACCGAAACTCCGGTGGTGTGTTTTAAGATGCCGGCAGGCTGGCGTCCCTCGAGAAACCGTAGCACCTGGCAGAGGGTAGGCCCTCAGCGGCCTGCTGGATGAGTGAATGAATGAATGAATGAGTGAACACAGGGCCCAGCTTGCGGGAAGCTGCTCGGAGCCAAACGTGCAGCTGCCGTTCCAGGTGGAATGAAGTGGGCTAAGGGCGCTGCCGGCCCGCAGGTCGGCTGGGAGCATGTCCTTCCTGCCATCATTCTGGAGCCCCTCGAGGTGAAGTGTCAGACCTCCCTGGGTGCCACCTGAGCTGCAGCCCCTCCCCGTCGTGGGGCCGAGGTGAGGGCTCCTTCACTCTGGACCCGTTTGCTCACCGGAGAAACTGAAGGTCGTCTCGGGGCCGCAGGCAGCCTCCCACAGCAGGTGCCACTGCTGAGTGCCATGCCCGGGACAGGACAAACGTCCCTGCTTCTAGAAGCCGTGTCCTCTCCAGCTGGGTGTCAGCCCTGGGCCGATGTGTGTCCCCCACAGTCCCACTTGAGCCATGACTGAGCCGCGGCGCCCCGAAGCCCCTCCTCCCTGCTGCCGTTCTGCCCGTGGAGTCAGATTCCCTGGAATAAACAAGATGCTCCCTAAGTCCCAGGGTGGGGCTATTTGTCATTTTCCTAAGTGGAAAATGATGTGGACTTAATGGGCAGAAACATGTGGCTGCTACAGGGCCGAAACCCAGAGCAGCCTGGGTGAGCGCACAGCACACACCGGGTTTCCGTCGCCCAGAGGTGCCGTCTCTGGGTCTGCGGCGGAGCGTGTGCGTGTGCGGACATGTGGTTACTACACGTGCGTGTTTGCGACCTGCCTTGCACTCTTCGCCTCCCCACGTCGGTGAAGGGCTGTCTGTTTACAGAGGCCGCGAGTGGGTGCTGCTGGCAGAGCGGTGCCCCTGCCCCGGCACCGGCATCGTTTACCGACTTATCGAAGTGCACCGCCTGGCCCGCAGCAATACCCACGCCGCGCCCCTTGCGCTGCACCGGCCACGGACAATAGCAGGGGCCTTTGCGTCTGCCACGGGGCTCCGTCTGGTTTTCAGCTGTGTTTTATCAGCGGGATGCACCCTGGTTCGTTGGGTCAGACTGTTTTTGCAGGGTGTGGGGCTGGTCTGCAGCCTTGGCTAGTGGACGTGGTGGGCTGAGCTCTTTCTGAAGCCTTGGATTTTCTGAGTGCAGAGGAGAGGGGCATTCGAGGGAAGGGCGGCTTGGTGGCCGCACCAGCACTCCATGTTCCTGTGACATTTAACAGTGTGCCCGGCGTCCCTCTGCCCCTTCCCCATCCCCCAGGCCACCCACCCTGAATCAGGGAGAGGCTTGCACAGGCTGGCTGGAGGCGGAAGCACCATGTGTGGGATCCCGGAGGCCTCTCGGATGGCGGTTCTGCTCCTCGGGAGCCTCGGAGGGCGGGGTGGAGGCCTACCAGGATGGAAGGCCGGACGCTGGGCACTGTGGTCGGTGCACAGTGGGGCCCTGCTCACGTTTACGAGGAGCTCCTGGCCCACGAGGGGGCTGGTTAGATGAGGAAGCTGACCGTCATAGACCGGCCTGCACTGGACACCAGGGAGGGGCCTTCCCAGAAGAGGTGGCATCGGGCTGGAGTCTGAAGAACATGTCAGTGAAGGAGGTGGCAGGGGACAGAGACAGAGGACTGGACCATATGACTGTTGGGGACTTCCAGTGGCTCCAGATAGCTGGAGTGAAGGACACGTGTCGGGGGCGGGGAAGACAAAGGGGCCAGAGGTGAGGCAGGAGCCAGAGGGAGAAGCTCGGGGTTCAGACGTCCCTTTATTTCCACAGAATTCCTTTTAAGCCAAGGGTGGAGTTCAGATCCGCCGTTTTGAAAGCCGCTTCTGGTGAGCACTTGGGAGGCCAGATGGGAGGCGGGGAGAGCGGCGAGGAGCTGAGAAAGAAGCAGTGGTGAGGTCGCGGGGGTGGATTGGAGAGGAGACCTTCAGGAGGGCTGGGGACAGGTCAGAGGTGGCAGGTGCGTGAGAGGCCGGGGCCCGTGTGAGTGGCACCGCTTTCCACGAGCGAGAACTGCAGGGGGAGCAGGTAGGGTGGGTGCTGGGGAGGAAGACAATGAGTTAACCAGAATCCACGGGTCTGTGACAGAGTGGAGACATGTCCACAAGATGGTTGGGGACCTGGGTCCAGCGCAGTGCTGCCCAACAGGACTTTCCGCAGAGAGGGGGCGTTCTCCCCGCCGGGCCCTCTGGGAGGGTCTGAGAACGTCTCCATTTTGTCCAGCTGCTTTAACCAGCCCCACGGGCCCGGGGCTGCTTCGGGGAGCACAGACGTGGGTCTCACAAGCAGGCGGGGAGGGGACGAACACGGGGGAGCTGTCCAGCGGCGCCATTGTGTAGGAAGTGACAGGCAGAGAGGGCGTTTGGGGAGCGGAGCTGAGCGCTGAGCACAGACAGAGCCTGGAAAGCCCCCGTCGCCGAGGCGACGACGGCTGAGCCAGGACGAAGAGGCCATGGTTAGCACACGGGCACTCAGTCCACAGCACTTGCGGACGATGGAGGCAGAGCGGGCTGGACGTCGAGGGACGTGGGCGATCTCAGCCAGAGCAGGCTGGGCTGGGCCGGGCCGGAGGGCTGATTGGGTGCTGAGCTGAATGGTATCCTTGGCCTGGAAGCCAGTGGGCATGGGACAGAGTTCTGTCTTTGGTCACACTTCCTCTGCAGGTGGCTGTGTGTGTGTGCAGGCCCCAGGAAACCAAAGACGCTGGTGTCTGAGAGGATGGGGTGGTAGGGTGCAGGCCCTGGAACCCCAGGTTCTTTCCTCCCTATCTTGGGAGCGGTCAGCAACCTGAGGCTGTCTCGGCTGAGGGGCCGAGCGCCAGGGCCAGGTCACCTGCAGAGCGGGCTCACGGGGCAGCCCTGGCCATCACTGTCCCCTCTTGCGCGGTTCTCAGAGCCGCGGCCAGCCTGCCACCCGGGGCCCACAGCTGGGAGGTGACCTGAGGACAGTGCCCAGTGAAGGGACTCTTTGTTTGCTCAGGGCCGGGCTGGCTGGCCAGGTGCCCCCGGAGGCCTGACGCCTGCCCCAACGTGGCCCTCCTATTTGCAGGGCCTGGGCGGGAACTTCTACTGCGTCTTCTCTGCTCCAGGTGAGCCACTCCTGGCAGCGAGTTGCGAGTAGAGGATGGAGAAGTTTTAGGGTGGTGGGAGTCTTGACCCCTCATCCCTCTACTGTTTTGTCCCAAGCCAGACCTCACTGCTACGTGGGGAAAGGAAGCCCCTCTTTGTTACTGGAAAGCCCCATCTCTATGCCTGGCTGTGGGCCTTGAGGGTGAACAAATAAACACCCAAACCTTAAAAAGTAAACACTCCTCCTTGAAGCCAGAGGACAGCTTCCTGGAGAAAGAAAGCGGGGGAGCGTCCGCGTGTGCGGTGGTGCCAGGACACCCCGTCTCTTGGCCCCGCCCCCTCCCGAGGACCTGAGTTCCTTGGATGAGGGATCCTGTCCCACACTGGCCCCTGGGTGTACAAGACTGGGGGGAGAGGGGGTGGTCTGAGACCAGCTGGGGCCGCCCCGCCACAGGCCGGAACTATGGAAGGGGACCCGGAGCTGGTGATCGAACGCTGCCTTCCTCCTGCCCGTTGTTGCCACAGCTGTCCGGGACAGCTCTCTGCAATGACCGGGAAGCTCTGCTCCCGCCTCTCCAACATGGTAGCCGCCGGCTGTGTGCAGCTATCGAGAGCTTGGGATGTGGCCAGTGTGACGGAGGAACGGAACGGTGAACTTTGTTGAATTTTTGTTTGCAGTGCAATAGCCACACGTGGCTCGTGGCCATCATACCAGACAGCACCGGCCTGGACTCAAGGCCATTGCGCGGGGGGCCATCAGTGGGGGGCGCCTGTCTCCCTCGCTGGACGCGGATCCTCGGGACATCACCGAGCAGTCACTGGCTCCAGGGCCCTGACGCCACCCCGTGAATGACGCTGGGGGGCATTCGGCGAGCCACGCCTGAGTCGGATTTTCTGCTGAGGGGATGTTGGCGAGCTACACGGGCAGCTGACTTGTCTTCCAAACCGTTGCTAATCCAGGGAGATTCTAGGCTTTCTCCCTCTCAAAACAGCTGGCCTCCCGATGAAGACTGAGGAAGAGGGGAAACGATGTTTGTAAAATGCTTTTGTCAAATGGCACTGGGCTGGGTGTGGTACCAAGCCAGAGTGCAAACATGTGGTGCCCGAGCTCTGGGGGGTGACTGTCAGAACCGGGCAGGACCACGTGGACGTGGGCGGGGCCAGCGCCGATAGGACCGCCTGCTGGCAGCAGGAACCTTGGCTGGGCCTGTGAGCACTGTCTCTTTAAAGCCTGTGCCCCCGGCCCACACAGGTCTGAGAAGGGGTAACAACTGTCAACCAGAGGAAGGGAGGGTAGAAGAGCTGCAGGTCTGAGAGGCAGGGCGGGAGGAAAAAGACGTTCACAGGACTGCCGTGGGATCTGGCAAATGAACTTCTTTGCAGGGTTTGGGAGAGGCCTGTCCAGAACTTGAGTCATGTTGGAATTGACCTCAGATGCCTTGACCGCAAGGCGGCCCGGAGGCTGGACCACATGAGGGCAGATTCCCCAAGGGGGGGCACTTCCCGGACCTGCTCTGCTGAGCCCAGCGCATTCGCAGAGCTACCTTCCTGGGGGCGACCTCTCCCCAGGTGGGGGCTGTCTTCTGTGGGGATGGCCCAGCGCGGCCTGGAGCCAAGTCTCGTTGGGTGCTGGGCATTTCTGTGACTCAAGGACAGAATGTCATGGTGCTGACTTTGCTGCCAGACTTGGTAAAATGGTTCTGGAGATATTTTTGAAGAAGGAAAGGTCTCATTCTGGGTTTGCTTTGGCTTCCAACGAGGAGGTTCTTGGGGAGGACCTCAGCCCCTGCTGCCCTTGCTCTGTCCACCCCACGCCTCCGGCTCTTCACTGGGCCGTCACAGGCTTCCACCCCACTGACACCGTCACCCCCAAGCCAGCGGCGCCCTGGTCCCCACCTCCTCTGATCAAGGTACAGAAAACCCCTTTTCCAGACTGGAAACAGACGTGCTGACCCGCCGAAAGGTGCTTCGATACGGGGGTGCGGGGGGGAGCACTGAGTCTCAACAAGGGAGGGGTGGATTTCCACTTCCCAGGGCACACGTGGCAAACTCTGGAGACACGCTGGATGCCCCAGCTGGGGGTGGCTGTGCTGATGGCAGCTGGTGGGTGGAGTCCAGGGACGCTGCAAAACACCCCGCAGCACAGAGTGGCCCAGCCCCCAGTGTCCGTGGTGCCCAGCTGAGACTTCCCGGGGACAGAGACACCCAAGGGAGCTTTTCTCTGCCTTTCATTGCTTCCTGCTGTTCCAAAATGAATGATTCCCATCCCCCAACCCCCCAAAACAGTTTAAAGAAAGGAAAGCCTCTTTTCCTTTTCAGTGATGCAAACTCGGCATTTAAGAGAAACAAGTAATTATTAAGGTGCCAAGGAAAAACAGGAAGTACAGAAATAGGGAACTCAACCGATTCAGAGAATTCAGTTTGACAAATACTTGTTGAGCAGCAGCCAAGTTCAGGGTGCTGCAGGGTGCTTGGCTGGCCCTAGGTGAGCAGACGGTGTCCCGGGCCCGGAGGAGGTCCCGTGGGCTGTGCAGAACCTCACAGGCTGGGCCAAACCTGGCCGATGAGGCAACCTGAAAAACAAGCGTGAGGAGGAGGAGGGAGAGGGCCGGCCAGGTGAGGGTCCGGGAAGACTGTGGGGGAATATGAGGCGCTGAGCTGGGTCTTGCAGACCCGGCCAGATTTTGATGTCATCTGAGTTCAGGGCCCCCCCCACCCGCACCCTGCTTCCCTGGCACTTAAAGATTGAGCACCCTTACATGCTAATCAACTTCTCTTCGCCTCTGTTTCCTCGTTGTACATTGGGTGTGACCATGAATGCATCTTGTCTCCCGAGCCGAGTCGCCCAGGTTCACCCGAGGCCGTGATGGGGTCAAGGTGATTACCGAGGATGGGCTCGCAGAGCGAACCCCGACGCTGGGGTGGAGTCTGCGCCACCAGCTGCCTGCCTGCCCAGCAGTGCCCGGTGCCCGAGGTCATCGGTCCTGCTTGCCCGGTTGTTAGAAGGAGAGAGGAGGGGACAGGGTGCCCCTGGTGGGGGGGTGGGGGGGAGTGGGAGGAACAGCAGCTGGGCCCGTGCCAGGCGTTGGGGGTGTGGCTGGAGCCTGGCATGTGTGTGGTCCTCCAACCAGTTGGGTGGGCAGCACCCGGGGCCCTTTTGAAAATACAGGTGCTCGCAGCCCTGCCCAGACCGCCGGAGGCGGAACCTGCATTTTGACAAGGTTTCCCAGGTGATGTGTATGTGTGTTGAAATTCGAGGGGCAGGGAGCTGGAACACTGGGTGAGGGGTGCTGTGTGTGCAGCTGCAGAGGGGGGAAGGGGGGAGGGCCGGGCGGGCCCTGCCGAGGAGCTGAGAAATGAGGGGTAGGTAGGTGGGTATATAGGCAGACTGAGTTTTAACAGGCACTTTATGCATAAGCACACATACTGCCTTTGGCAAGCGGAGGGAGGTAGTAATGATCTTGAGTCGGGGCTGCTCCAGGCAGGCTCGGTCATTGGGAAGTTTCTGGGCCCGGATGCTTGGTTGGTAGAGAACTTGGAGGTGGGGGACCCAGCTAATCCTCTGCAGTGAAGGGAGTGGGGTCACATAGAGGTGTGGGTGACTGTGAAGAAGGGGACTTGAGGGGGGCAGCCTTGCTGGTCCTGAGTCTTGTTAGTCACATCTGCCTTCCCTGCCCCAGGGGCGGGTTCCCGCTCTCAGCCACCCCCACCACGTCCTCTTGACTTGGCATGGGGTCTCTCCAGAGCTAGAGGGTCCCCTAGCACGTGGTGTAGAACACTGAGCCCACCATTAGCCCAGTGGAGAGGGTCGTGCCCTCCCCTACCAGGCCTCTGCGCCCAGGGATGGAGGGGAGGAAGCCCACGGCTTCCCAGGCATCCGGAAGGAGGCTTCGCCTGGGCAGAAAGTCACTGGCAAAGACGGGAATCTGCCCCAGTGGTTCGGTTCCCCGAAGCACCGCCGTGGGATGAAAGGAAAGCTCAGACAGGGGACTGTTGCCTGCTCGTCCTGCTGGCCCCTCCTCACGTCACTACCCGAGTCCCCGCAATGGGGCTGCGGTTTCTCGCTGGGCAGCAGAGGTGGCCAGCCTAGGCCCCAAAAGGCCTTCGACGTGTTAGATGGTGAACACAGATGGGTGAGGACTGACCACCGTTGGCTGGGGGGACGCCCCAGCTAAAAACCGGGGGAGCTTGTACATTTGAAGTCCAAGCGCTGCCCCTTAATGGACCCACTGGGGGCCCCCAGGGGACATCTCTTTCCGGAAGGACCATCTCAACCCCGGATGAGGAGGGTCCTGTCCACGGCTTTGCCGAGGGCAGGGTCACTGACTGTGGGGTTGCCTCCAGGGACAGGGACCGCGGCTGGGGCCAGGCCTGGCACTCTCTCCACATTACCGTATTTTGCTGCGTATGATGGGCACTCACGTTTTTGGCCCAGACTTTCAGAGAAAAAAATCTTTCATTTTAATTTTTAAATTCAATTATTTATTTATATTTAGAAGCAAAACCGATGATCATACCCAGGTGTTATCTTGCATATGGATGTCGTTATTGCTTTCTAGAGTTATACTTTTAATGCATAAGCATAAACAAAAGAATTTTAAAACCCTTATACAGATACAGAATTCATGCTACCCATGCATAATTCACATCCTTATTTTTTCCCTCAAAAATTTGGGCAAAAATGTGCGCATTATACACGGCAAAATACAGTAGCTGCTGCAGGATGCTCCCTGGCGCGCCCCCTGGTGGCCGCAGGGCAATGGGTAGCCACCTGCCTCCTTGCTCATTTTCCCAGTGCAGACTGGGCAGAGCCACTGGACAGTGACCACCCAAACTCGCCGGGATTTTGCTCATTGTCCAATAGGGACCGTAAGTGACTGTTTCCGGAGCCCGGGGGCTGAGGGGCCCCTTCCTGGGAGGCTTGGTGGGCTTGGGCAGCTGGGTGCTTCCAGGCTGCCCCATGAGGCAGAGGCTCTAGGGGTGGACTGGGTGCACATGGGTTCTGTGAGTACACACGATGGTGTTGAGAGTGTGCGTAAGTGTGCGAGTGTGAGTGTGGATGTGAGTGTGCGTGTGTGCAGGTGTGCTGAGGGTGTGTGAATGTGTCAAGTGCATACGGCCGTGTATTTGAGTACGTGAGTGTGTCAAGGGTATACACGCACGTGTGAGTCCATGCACCTGTGAGTGTGCTTGTGCGTGTGAGTGTGAGCGTGTTGTGTGTGACTGTGAGAATGTGCGTTGCACGTGTGAGTGTGCGAGAGCGTGTGTATGGCCGCCCCCCCCCCCCCCCCCCCGGCAGCAGCTGGGGCTAGGACACCACCCGGTGTCGTGTGTCTGGAGGGCACCTGGCTCCTCAGCGGTCTCCCTGGGGAGCCCCTGCTGACCCACACTCCCCGGGGCCTCTCCCAGCAGGGCACGGCAGACGATGGGCCCCCGTGGACCTGGACACGCGCTGGCGTGCTGCCTGCTGCTGGCCTTCGCCTGTGGGCTGGTGCTGGGCCACCGGCCGCCTGACCTGAGGGACCTGCAGGAGCCAGAGGGGACCCAGGAGCCGCTGCTGGACCACACTGAGAGGTGAGGCTGCCCGTGGGGCTGTAGGAGCTCCAGCGTGGCCGGGCTGAGCCTGGGGTCCAGGCAGCCTGGGGCCCAGGGTGGCTCTGCCCCTCTAGATGCAAAGGAGCAGCATTGGGGCTGAGGGGCCACCCTTGCTGGAGCTGGGAAAACCAGTGGGCAAGCATGTCCCCTTTCACTGCTCCAGGCACCTTTTCTGAGGCTGACAGGAGTGATCCGGCCTCATTCTGATGCCCCCCGCCAGGAATGTGGATCTGGGAGGGGCTTTGTGGCTTCATCTTTAACTAAAGGGCACAGCAACCCCCCACCCAGCCTTCAGTGTCTCCATTCCCGCTCGGTCCTCTGAGGAGGTCTGCTGAGCTTCCAGGAAATGGGAGTAGGGTTGAGGCTGGACCCAGAGCTGGGCCCCATGACCCTGACCTTTGGGTCAAGTTGCAAGATGGGGCAGGAGGGCTGACACCCACTGACGGGAACGGCGTTCCTGGAAAAGTTATGGAATTCCTCCGGACGGCAGTGGCTCCTGATACGTGAGCTTCAGCAACGCAGATGGCAGGCCATCTGGGATGTTTTGTAGCGACACACAGAATGCTTGGGATTCCTCACGAAACTGTCATGCATCAAATGTGAGGCCCGAGACACCCGGGTGACAGCCCCATGCCTGCTTTCCGTTTCTTCATTATTTTCGAGCCCTGGGCTGACTTGATACCCAAGGCTTCAGGCCGTCTTCAGTGGAACTGCGTAGGATTCCGGGCAAAGCAACATCCCTTCACTCCTCTTCCTCCTCCCGGCCTCCTCCTCCTTGTTTTCACTCAGCAAACATGGACTGAGTGCCTAGGGTTGGTCTGGCCGTCTGCTAGGCACAGTCCCTGGCCTCCAGCAACTCTGAGGCAGTGGGGGACAGGCACGACCCAACGCAGTGATGGGGGCCCACGATGCTGGGGAAGACAAAGCAGAGGAGCGTCTGTGTTTTGAAGGACACGTGGGAGCCTCCCAGGTGCAGGAGGAGGCAAGGTTGCCCCTGTAGCTAGGACGGTGCCCACGCAGGCGTGGCCCTGTGGTACCCGGCAGTGTGAGGGCTCCGAGCTGGGGTGGAAGGATCGGGGGCTGGAGGGCGGAGGTTGGGAGAAGCGACGAGTCTGGTGGGGAGGGGTCTGTCCTGAGCTTCACCGACCTGCTCACGGGGAAAAAGCTCCTGCCATGGGCTCCCTCTCGGGGGAATCCCAGAGAGGTTCATACTTCATGGAGTTCTAGAAAGAACACTGAGGGCGGCAGAGGGGAGGATGCATTGGCATGGGCAAGCGTGTCCCCATGGGGGTGATACATTCCAGGGGAGAAGCCACCAAGGCAATGGCCTATGAGAGACGAGGAGGGCCCGGGACGCCGGCTCTGAGGCACCTGAACGTGGCCAGGGCTGAGTCCTCAGACCTCGGCCATCTTTGGG
Organism: Desmodus rotundus; assembly: GCF_022682495.2. NCBI lineage: Eukaryota > Metazoa > Chordata > Mammalia > Chiroptera > Phyllostomidae > Desmodus > Desmodus rotundus. Next base: position 111,974,781 of record NC_071395.1, read on the forward strand.
AGGCAGCAGTGAAGCCAGAGAAGCATCTAGAATGAGGCTGAGAGTTCCGTTTGGGGTGACCGGTGGTGCTAGGAAGCTTTGGAAAGAAAAGATGCCAGGGGCAAAGTGACAGTGACAGGCTGTCACACCATGGGGCTTGTGGAATCTCTGGGTGGAGACTCCTGGCGAGAGTGGGGGGGGCAGGGGTCCAGGGCTTGTGGGTGGCCAGATTTAGGGCGTTGAGATCCACTTCCTGGACTGCCTGGGTTTGCAAGCAGGAGTGGGGCTACATGAGGAGCTGGCCCGTTGAGAGGTACTGTGCCAACCAACCCCAAGGGGTCCCGCTGCAGCCCCAGAGTCTGGGTGCAGAGCCTCGAGCGTAGGGGCAGTGCAGCATGTTGCCACAAGGGGGCAGCATGTGGCCGTCACCCTGCACCTGGCCCAGGAGACCGTCTTCCAATGCCAGGTTGTAAGTAAACTTAGAGTCTCCAGCGGCTGCGGCCCGAAGGGACCCCAAAGGTGTAGTCGAACCCTCTCATTCACCACGAGTCGGCTTCATAGAGCATCTTCTAGAATCCTGGATGCACGAAGGGGACAGGCAGTCACGGCAGTGTCACCTAGCATCCCAAGACCTCCTCCTGTGGGCCGACCTCTCCCGAGCTGCCCCGAGCCTCACGATGCTGCTGTCCGTGTTATGACCACTGTTGATGGCTGTTACGGGAGGGCAGAGAGCTTGGGAACAAGCCCCATGGAGGGTCCCGGCATTCACCAAGGGCCGGCGGGGCTCCGTGCGGGAAGGCTCGCACAACCCCGCGCGCCGGCGGGCGGAAGGGAGAGGCTCTCCACCTCCGACAGCGCGGGGCTCTCACCGCGACTTCTTTATTCCCTTAGGGCCGAGGAGGAGCATGAGAAGTACAGCCCCCGGCAGGACGAGGAGGCCCGCGCTTCCCAGTGCTACCGCTGCTGTGACCCCGGTGCTCCCGTGTACCCCGCAGTGCCGGTGCCACAGATCAACATCACCATCCTGAAAGGTCAGGGCGCGGCAGGGCCAGCAGAGGGCCCTCTCCCCGGGGAGGGCCTGCCGCGTCCAGGTAGGGTGGAAAGGTCCAGGACAGCCGCCTTGGGGTGCGGGGCAGAGGCAGACTGTCCTCACAGGGGCAGGAAGAGGAAATTCCATTTCTGGGGCTCTTGGCCCTTTTCCAAGAAGGGAGCTTGGACCTCACCTACCCGCGTTCCCACGACAGGCCTCTGGGGTCTGTGTTTGGAGGCTTGGTGCCGCCCCGCCCCCACCCATCTGCACGCAGCCCGGCCCCGCCCACAGCAGATAACCCTGCTGGGCCGGTAAGCAAAGGTGTACTGGGGACAGTCGAGTCCGGGTCCCAGCACCCCGCCAACGACTGCAGTCCACTTGTGCCGAGTGAGCCATGGCCTGGACGCTGCGCCTGCTGAGTTTAGACAGCCCCCTATGTTCCCTCTTCTCTGCGGGGGGGCTTTCCAGCAGAAACAAAGAATTACTGCTTCTGGATGAACATAGAACCGTCCTTGAGGCTGGCTCGGCTCGCTTGATCACACGTGTTTTCCTGTCCCTTTCAGGAGAGAAGGGTGACCGGGGACTTCGGGGCCTGCAGGGGAAATTCGGCAAAACGGGTGCGGCAGGAGTCCGGGGCCACGTGGGACCCAAAGGGCAGAAAGGCTCCGTGGGGGCCCCCGGGGACCGGTGCAAGACCTACTACGCCGCCTTCTCGGTGGGCCGCAAGAAGCCGCTTCACAGCAACGACTACTACCAGACCGTAATCTTCGACACGGAGTTTGTGAACCTCTACAGCCACTTCAACATGTTCACCGGCAAGTTCTACTGCTACGTGCCCGGCATCTACTTTTTCAGCCTCAACGTGCACACCTGGAACCAGAAGGAGACGTACCTGCACATCATGAAGAACGGGGAGGAGGTGGTGATCCTGTACGCCCAGGTGAGCGACCGCAGCATCATGCAGAGTCAGAGCCTGATGCTGGAGCTGCGGGACCAGGACGAGGTGTGGGTGCGCCTCTTCAAGGGCGAGCGCGAGAACGCCATCTTCAGCGACGAGTTTGACACCTACATCACCTTCAGCGGCTACCTGGTCAAGCATGCTGCTGAGCCCTAGCCGCCTGCTGGCCTCCTGCTGCCCCGCCAGGGGCTACCTCCCGTTGTCCTCCTCCCCCGCCCCCCGCTCCAGCCCCACGCCGATGGTCCCTCAGTCCAGCACCAGGCCGACTCCATCAGCTCTTCCCCCGATCTGGGCTACCCCAGCCCCTGTGTCCCCAGCCTGGCATTCGATGCGAGGCCCTTCACAGGAATGGGAGGGAGAAATGGCCATGTGGTTCCAGGCCTCGCTGTCTCTGGAGGCAAAATCAAGGGTGGGAGGCAGGCACCCGGGAGGATGGCAGGGACCCCCAGCTCCCCTCTGTGGACTTATCCTTAAGAGACCCCCGCACAGCACCCTGTGATGCGGTGGGGTGTCCCAGGGTGGGTCATCCTTGCTCCTATCACACGAAATAACGATGCAGATTCTAAAGGTGGAGTATGGTGACCGTGGTGGAGGGCGGTGTGTCTCTGCCTTCCCACAGGCCCCTTGGCCTCCAGGGAAGCCCCTCCCCACAGAGGTGGCGGGAGACTCCCGAGAGGGAGCCACATCTGGCCTACTTCTTTTAGGTCACGTGTGCACCTTCCCGTGGGACAGCTGGACGGAAGTCCACGTCCTGTGGACACCTCTGTGGCCTTGCCCCAGGGCTCAGGTTCCTTTCTGAGCCGCCATGGCGAGAGGCGTCGGCCTGGGGAAGCACATGCCAGCCCCCAGAGGGACAGGCGGGCCCACGGCCTTGGGCTCTGCGCTGGTAGAGCAGCCCACACCCCGGAACCCGCAGGACCCTGTCGGCAGCTGGAGCCCCGGGGCCTCCGGACCTGCAGAGGTCTCTGTGGGGAGCTCAGTAGCACTGACCACCCTGGCGCGGCCTCCACGCCTGTCGCCCCGGCATCGGCTTCTGTCCCTCTTCTCACACATGTCACCCACAGGAGGCAGCAGGCCTTCGATCCTCTACCAGCGGTCACGGTGAGATGCCGTGTCCTTCAACCGCCCCTCCCCCCAGCACACGGCCTCAGATTCCTATGTCCAGAGGGTTCAGCCTCCAGCCCCCGGCTCCCGCCCCCAGCCTGGGACCAGAGAGCCGGTGGGGCTGGAAGGCTCCCCTCTGCCTGTCTCAGGGCTTCCGCGGGGCTCAGTCCCTGACACTGGGGAGAAGGCATGTCCCAACCAGTGGGGTCAGAGCCCCCCTCCAGGGTGGGTGGGCTGCTGCTGGGATTGGTGCTCTGGCCTGCGGCCGACTTTGGCCTGGCAGCCCTTCCTAACTCTCAGGAACTCCCCGGGCTGGTCACTCTCCTGCCTGCCTGAGCCCCTCCAGGAGGCTTCCCTCCCACCACCAGGTGACCTTGGCCTTGACTGGTGCCTCTGTTCACCCTGGGCCTGGCCACGACACGTCCCTCCCTCTGAAGGACTTCTGCCGGTCAGATGTTGGGACCCGCGCCCCAGGGGCGCGCCCGCTGCCGCTTCCTGCTGTCCCGATGCGCTCTCAGAAAACATTAAACTTGGAACTGTGTATTTCAGCATCGAGGCCTCCTCGTTTGGTCTTTGAGCCCTTGGGTCCCCACCCCCAAGCCCACCCACTGCCTGTGGGAGGCCCCGGGAGCATTGGAACCCCAGGCCTGGGCTGCTCCTTTCTTCCTGGGACACGTTTCACATGCCCGGCGCCTGCAGGAGTCTCTGAGTGTCAGGCGGGACGTGGACTTGGGCAGCTGTGTCTGTTGCCTGGGGCTGCGGTGACAAAGCACCAGGAGCCTGACAGGCTCACAGGACAGAGATGAACTGTGTCACAGTTCTGCAGGCCGGAAGTCCAAAACCCAGGGGGCCCGGGCTCCTCCCTGCCCAACCCCCCTCCCCTTGCTTCTCCCAGGTTCTGGGGGCCCCAGGCGCCCTGTGGGCTGTGGCTGCATCACCCCAGTCTCTGCCTGGGTCTGTCCTCAAGTGGTCGTCCTCTCTGTGTCTCTCTAACCTCCCCCCTTCCCTTTTAAGGACACCAGGATTCCTAAGTTATGTCTGCAAAGACCTCATTTCCAAATAAGGTCACATTCACAGGTACAGGGGGACGCAATTCAGCCCAGTCGCAGGACCTGCGGGCTCGGATACAAGCCCCCTCCCTAAGCCCCCTCCCGGCCCGAGTGGCAAGGGCAGATACTGCTCTCCTTCGCTTGCCGGCTGGGTTCCCTCCTGGCCAGGACCCTCCTCTGGCTGGCAGCAGGCGGTTCAGGGGCTGCCTGCTCCTTCTGGGGCCAGCATCTGGTGTCCTTCCGTTGCCCGGTCTTCGGGTGAGCCTGGGCGGGCCTGCAGCCTTGGGCTGGGGCCAGGCCGGACAGAGCTGACACTGCAGTCTCACTGTCTGTAGGATGGAGGGCGTCTTGGCCTCTACAGGGCCGAGATCACGGGGCAGGGGGCTGTTTCCCACACAGCATGGAGCGGGGCGGAGTGTAAGCCCCGCAGGTGTGTGGGGAGAAAGTGTCCGCTGCACCCAGGGGCCCACCAGGCCCCTCTCCAGGGACAGTGGCATGGGGAGGGTAACCCCTGTCCCACTTCTGGCCACGCCAGCATTCGAGCGGAGGCCATGTCTGCTCTGGGGCACACCCACGGCCCCTCTGGGTATCCCTCCCCTTCTGAGCTCTCCCCACAGCCCATGCTCCCCGTCCCGCCGGCATTCCCTCCCCACTCGCTCCTTCTCCAACGATCCCCACTCCTGCTTCGCCGTGGGTGGCCCATATGCTCAGCACTGGGGACATAAACACGAGTGAGACGTGGTACTTGCTTCCAGAGGACTTTTCAGGGACTCCAATGGCAGGGTGACGTGGATGCCAGCCTCCTCAGAAGAGCGGCATGCTGGACATCGAGTTGTCCGAGCCCCCTGACCGCCTCCCTGAGCACCCAACTCTCACAGGCTCCTTCCCCGTGATCCGACCCCGCTGGGAAAGAACTGGCTGAGCGACCCTGGAAGGGAAGGCCCGATAAACTCAGTTGCCACACAAACATTAGTGTTTTAGCAGAAGGTCTTGGAGACGGCCGATGACTCAGCCAAAGGGAACAACTGCTTACGTTAGGACTTTCGGGAGTCTCTGTGGCCAAGGGTGGGAGCGGCGAGGAGGGCACTCCCTGTCCCCTGGGGTCACCATGGCTGTGTGTCTATACTCAGGGTCATCTCCTATGGGGCTCCCCAGGACGGGGGACACAGTGGCCCGATGGCCAGCTTGTTTTATTGGGTCCCATTAACTGGGACAAAGTGGGACCTTCTTGCCCGGACCAGGAAAAAACTGGAAAGTGACAGAAAATCAGAACTAAAACTAGACACCTCCACATGGAAAAGGGTGGAGTTGGACCCCAACCTCACACCATATACAAAAATGAACTCAAACTGGGCCAGAGGCCCACATACAGGAGCTGCCACCATAAGATCCTTGGAAAACAGCCTGGGTGTAAATGACCGCGACCTTGGGTTAGGCAACAGTTTCCTAGCTATGACCTCACCAGCACCAGCAACAGCAGGAGTAACAGATGAGTTGGACATCACCGAAATGTCGGATTCTGTGCTTTAAAGGGCACCGTTAAGAAATTGAAAAGGCAACACAGGAGAAAATATTTGCCATCAAACATCTGATAAGGGATTGTATCTAGAATGTATCAAAAACTTTGCAACTCAAAAATGAAGAGACGGCCCAATTCAAAATGGACCACGGATCTCGATAACCCGTTCTGCCAAGAGGGGGGGACACAAATGACCAGTAAACCCATGAAAAGATGCTCAACGTCATCAGTCACCAGGAACATGCAGTCGGAACCACAGGGAGGTGCCACTTCCCGACCAGTAGGGTGGCCGTCACCAAGGTGACCAGGGTTGGCGAGGGTGTGGGGAAACCGGAGCTCCTGGATGCTGCTGGCGGGGAGGTGAGGTGGGGCAGCTGCCGTGGAAGAGGGGCCGGAGCTTCCCCAAACCGTGAAACAGAGCTGCGGATGCCCGGAGACTCCGAGCCCAGGGGCACACCCGGGAAGCACAAACACGCCCCCTCGCACACTCAAAGGTGAGCGATTGCGGCAACACTTTCATGACAAGCAAAACGTGGAACCGCCCCACGTCCGTCAGCTGACGGACAGATAGATGGACGGACAGACCAGCGTGGTCCCTCCGTAGATGGAATGACCCTCGGCAATGACAAAGGACACCCGCTGCACCCTGGACCACCTCTGAACCGTCATGTGCAGTAAACACTGCCCGTCGCCAATGGCTGCACAGCGTTCGATTCCGTCCACGTGCGGAGTGCGGGGCAGGCGACCGCAGCCCCGGGGAGTGGGTCGGAGGTTTCCGGGGCGGGGACGGGGCGAGTGCGGAGTGAGTGCTGAAAGGCGCCAGGTTTCTTTCCCGAGTGATGAAACGCTCTGCAATTGGCTGGGGTGCTGGTTGTGTGACTGTGAGTACACTGGGAACCGCCGACGCATGTGCTGTGAGTGGGTGAACGGTGTGGTGTGTGACCTGTACCTCCGGAAAGTCGTTACAATCAACCAACAACAGGCAGCGCCCTGAGCGCCCCGATCTGTCTCGTGCTTCAACAGCATCTGCGCCCAACAGACCCAGGGACGTCCCTTGTTCCCGCCCCTGACGTCCCTCCTGCCTCCTTCTCAGTGGCCACCCTCACAACCACCTCGGCCACCCTCGGCCTCCAAGACCACCAGCGCCGGTTTTTGACCTTAACCCCCGACTGCCGAGCAACCGTGAGCACCCACGTTAATCAGAATTATGGCACCCAGGGGCGCGTCCACCGCCCAGCCAGCCTGCATCCTGCTGCCTGCCCACACCCACCTCTCTCTGGGCTTCTGTCTCCACCACGAGGCTGTGGCCCTGGAGGGCGGGGTCCCTTCTTCCCCGAGGTGGCCCAGGAGACGCCAAGGGCACCCAGCAGCTCTTGAAGAGGCAAGGTGGCCAAGCCCTCTTCCAGGACGTACGGAGGCCGTCCCACGACCAGGGGGTGACACTCGGGATGCAGGGAAGCCGCCAGGGCCCTGGAGCAGGGCCTGACCCTGGCCCTGGGGGACCTGTGGGCCCTTGTTCTGTCCGCACAGCCCCTCAGCTCCAGGACTTCCTGGGGAGCCACTTCCTGGGTGAGCAGGTGCAACTCGTCAAGAAGATGGGTGACCACCTGGCTCACTTCCGCAGGCTGCCCACCCCGGGCCGGGCCACTGTCTCGTCCTCGAGCACGACAGGACCCTGCAGAGCCCAGAGGCCCCTCTGTGTCCCCTGGTATGTGGCTCCTGCCTGAGCCTCTCCCTGAAACCACGCGGCAGCCTTTTAACCAGCCTGAGCCTGTCCGCTGTGAGGATGAAACGGAAACAAAGCCTTTTGCAGGAAAAAAAAAAACAAACCCAAAACAGGCACACAAATGCCTTGTCCTTCTCTGTCGAGGTCGGGGATGTTCGGGAGCTCTGGGAGGATAACCGCTAGGGCCAGTCTCATTATTCTGGGCTAGGCTTAGGATGGGGCCAGGGGACACGAGGTGACATGGGGGTGTCAGGGTTGGTCCTTCCAAGGGAGTGACTGAATAGTCACGTTGGGATCGACAGAGGGACGTGACCACTCAGACACAGGTGGGAGGGAAGCCCTCTGGAGGAACACCAACCGAGGACCGTGCCTTTCTCCCCAAAGCCCCCACGCAGCTGCAGTAGGGGCTGGAGAGGCACAGGGACCCAGACACCCGTCACTCAGCCCTGCCCTGGTGACCCGGCTGGAGAGACTGGAGCAGAGCCCGGCTCTCGTGACGCGGACGGCCAGGACAGGACGAGGAGTTTCCACTGTAGACGCTTCCCAAATAGGGATAGAAGCCCACGAACTCTGGATAATCTGGAAGCCTCCCTACGTAAAGATGGAGAAACTGCCCTAACTGTTCAGTCCAGGTGGCCTTTAAGTTAGCCGTCCATTCAGTCTGAGATCCCACTCCCTAAAAATAGCCCATAAGCATGCAGTAACTGCTCAGCACGGGGGAACACTCACAGCAGAGTTATCACAGTCCAAGATGAAGATAACCCTGCCTTCTGCATCTGAAGAGAGAACACACAAGACGGAGAACTGTGGCAGAGAACTGGCAGCCGGTAACAACCACAAAGAACCACAGGCAAGCTCTGGAAGTGGAAACGGGTGACGCGAACTCCGTGGATGCGGACAAAGCTGGGGAGAGAGCCCCGGCGACTGAGAAGACAAGTCAGAAGACAACATCCAGAAAGAAGCGTGAAGAGACAAAGGATGGAGACGCAGAACCGAGGGTCACCCCAGCAGAAGCAACAACGAGGCAGCCGACATGCGGGCAGTGGCAGTCCCAGGGGGAGAATGGAGAGAATGCAGCAGAAATAAGCTTGTGGCTGAGAATGCCACTGAACTGATGAAAGCCACTGAGGCCTAGATTCAAGAAAGCCAGGGAACACCTAGCAGGATAGATACAATCAAGTCCACGCCAGCAGGGCACAGGGTAGGAAAACCACTGAAAACCAAGAACAGAGAGAAAGTCTTAACAACAGAAAGAGGGGAAATGTTTTTCTTCCAAAGGAGCAATGCTAAGCCCGGCAACTGACCTCTGTCCCAATGGAAGGAGTGGAAGCCAAAAGGTAGCGGGACAGTGTGTTCAAAGGGCTGAAAAAGAATAACCATCAATCTCAAGTTCTATTCTCAAAGAAAATATAAAAAGAAAAAAATACAAACATTTGCCCTGGCTGGTGTGGCTCAGTAGATTGAGTGCCGGCCTGCGATCCAAAGGGTTGTGGGTTTGATTCCCAATCAGGACACATGCCTGGGTTGCGGGCCAGGTCCCCAGTAGGGGGCATTTGAGAGGCAACCACACACTGATGTTTCTCTCCCTCTTTCTCCTTCCCTTCCCCTCTGTAAAAATAAAAATAAAATCTTGTAAAAAAAAAAAAAAAAAAAAAAAAAAAAAACGGTCTCCCACTCTCCCCATTAAAAAAACCAAAAAACAAAAAAACATTTTCAAGCAAACAAAAATCAGGAGAGTTTGTCACTGGGAAACCTGCATGAAAGAGAGGAGATGTAGGGATGGAAGACAAGCCACCAAAATGGTAAATTTGGTGGTAATTCGAACTGGATATTGCCCGTATAAAAAAACAAATGATGTCTCGGAAAACATGAGTTTGGGAGTTCCTTGGACTCGTGAACACAGAGTCACCGAGTGACCCAGCAGGCCCACCCCGAAGGACGGAGCCAAGAGAAACACAAACAGACGCCCGCACGGAAACTTGTGTCCGAGTGCTCACGACGGCGTTCCCCACGACGGCAAAGCGGCGCGACCCTCACAGCGCCCGCCGCCGGATGGATGAACAAATACCGCGGCCTGTCCACGCAACGAACGACCCTTCGGAGATGAACAGAATGAAGTGCGGTGCTGACGCGGCCGAGCGCCCGGGGCATCTCTCTCCACGAAAGCAGCCGGTCGCCCAGGGCTCACACGTGGTGTGACTTCACTTGTGTGAAAGGCCCAGCACGGGAAATCCACAGAGACGGGAGGCCGATCAGTGGCCGCCCGGTGCTGGGTGTGGGGGGCGGGGGGCGAGGGGCAGTGGCTGCTGGGGGGCGTCCTTGCGGAGTGACCAAATGTTCCAAAAGGGTGCTGACATCTGCACCGCTCTGCGAACATATTAAATACGGAGTCGAGCACTCCAAATGGGTGAGTTGCGTTATATTTTAATTATATCTCGATAGAGCCATTACAGAAAGAAAGCAGAGAAGCAAGAGTACAGACTAAGGAGCAAAAATAGAAAGCATTTAGGAAAACAGTACATTTAAAACCCAATCTTGTAGTGATTGCATTAAATGTAAATGGATGGACCAATTGTTCCAATTAAAAGGCAAAGGTTGTTATACAAAATTTAAAAAACCCCCAACTATTTACAAGGCAGTAGCTAAACCATAGGAATATACAAAGATGGAAAGGAGGACAGTGGAAAGGGGTCCCTACCCTGCAATATTTACTGAGCTAATAGCGGACGAAGTGGATGTTAATGCAGACAGCGCTGGGAGCCACGGGCTGATGTCAGGACGGTTCCGAGTCGGGTCCCCGGGAAGACACGGGGCCGCAGGCGCCTCATAACCCAGCCGCAGGGTCTGTGAAGGCAAACGAGGGGCAATCAACAAACTGAACGCTCTCCCCCCCCACAACTGGTAGGCTGATCATATTTTCATCCATCGACACGTGCATAGAGCATTTGAACAAACCCATTTTAAAACACCTAACTTAACGGTCACACGCAGAACACTGACGGAAGATTCACAGTCTTCGGGCGAGTGTGGGCTCCTTCTTAAGAACCGATGATCTTTCAGCCATACAGGGAGTTTTACTTTCAAAGGGTGGAACGACACAGCGCTTATTCTCTGAGTACAATGCAATTATGCTAAAAACCAGTGACAAGAATTAAATTAAGGTTTGGAAGTTAAGAAATATACTCCTCAGTAACACAGGGATTAAAAAAATCAATCACAAGACACCCTGGTTGGTGTGGCTCAGTGGGTTGAGCTCTGGCCTGCAAACCCGAGCATCACAGTTCGATTCCCAGTCGGGGCCCATGCTGGGTGGCAGGCCAGGTCCCCAGTAGGGGGCGTGGGAGAGGCAACCACACATGGGTGTTTCTCTCCCTCTCTTTCTCCCTCCTTTCCCCTCTCTCTAAAAATAAATAAATAAAATCTTCTTTTTTTTTAAAGACAACTTACAGTATTAATTTAGGAGGAAAGGGAGGATCCAAATAGTCTTAAAAGTATAAAATAGAATCTGGCATTAACAAGCTTTCCGCAAAATAAACTTCCAGGCTCAGATTGTTTGATGAGTAAACTTTACCAACTATGTGTGGAAAACGTAACCCTGATCTTACACACACTCTTCCGGAAAAGAGAAAAAGGGAACATTTTCCAACTTGTTTTTGCCACAATCTCATCCGAAACCCGATGAGAAAATGGCAAAGAGGGAAACTGGAAGCCACCTCACTTGGGACACGGGGAAAAGCCCTGCACCCCACATGAGTGGCGACGGGAAGATCTTTCCAAAAGCCACGGAACGACCCGGGCCCTTGCGATGAAAACAAACGGGACCCTGACACTAGACACAGAAATGACCCCAGGTGAGCTGCAGATCGGAAGGCCAAGGGCACCAAAATTCCAACACATGCCAGAGGACGGAATACTCCATATTTCCCTGACTTCGGGGTAAGAAAAGACATTTTGAAAAAGATAGACAAATACTAACGCTGAGAAAAGGTTGATGAATTCGACTGCAGCCACATGGCGGACTGTTTCGGATGGGGTTGAGAGGAGCTAACAGAAATGACAGCCTTCGGGCTTAGTGGAAACAGAAGTGCCCCTTGTCGAAACCTGTGGGGCACAGTGGCTCATTCCCAGGGGGAGATGTAGCCCCTCCTCGGCCTTCGGAGCAACACGAGATGGGGTTAAACGTAAGAAAACCAAGCTGCCCGCTTTGGAGACCAGGAAAAGGACAGCAAAACACGGTACATCCAAAGAAAATAAGGGGAACGAAAATGAAAGCAACAGAACGGCCAGGAAACACAGAAAAACCAACAGAATCCAGTGCTGGTGTTTTGCAAAGATGAATAAGACAGACAGTCCTTCGCCAAAAAAGCACCAAGAAGGGAAGAAAGAAGACGCAAATAAACAAGTCGGAATTGCAGGGAGGCAAACCCACGAGATTAGAAAATATGATTAGACACAACCGAAGACCTCGACGAAAAGGACACTCCCCTAGGAAAACATTCATTAGCAACACTGGCCCAGGAAGAAGCGCAAAAATCTGGAGAGGTCGTGAACCGAAAAGGAAGATGAAATATTGAAGATCTACCCTCAAAAGGCCTCTGGAAGTTTTATAGGTAAAAACAACAACAAGAAAACAAAAAAAGAAAAGCAAAGACAACCGAACAATTCTTCGCTAGAAATACAGGCGAATACTGCATAACCTTAGAGCTGGCACAGCTCTCAGAAACAGGAGAGAACAGCGAAACCACAGAGAACGCGGCCCCTAAACTTGGCCACGCCAGCGTCTACACCACCTGGGCCGCACGGGGCCTCGGAGGAGTTCCCAGGTAAACAGCACACGTGTTTGCTTCACTTACAGAGGTAAGAGGCAAAATCCAGGACGTAATCCCACACACATCCGTAAGAAGCGACAACACAGGAGAACGAAGGCCCCGAGAGGGCTGTCACGGAAGAAATAAGCCATTCCCATGTGGCCGAACAACACGTTCAACAGCAGCGAGACATCGCCGCGCACCCAGCAGGTGGGGACAAGAGTGTGAAGTTTGGTAACGTCAGCGCGGGGGAGGGTTCGGGGTAACCGTACGGACCCCGAGCTGGGGAGCACATCTGGGGGGCCCCCTTGGTTGACAGTTAGTGACAATCGAAACTGAAAACGTGGGGGTGATTACTGTTAACCACTCTACTCCCGTTTCTCTCTGTGAAAGAGAACCACATATGTACCCAAGACGGTTCACACAAAGATGTCCATTTTAACATTTAAGAAACTAACGTTTGCTATTTAAATGTCCCCGATAGGTCGATGGGCAAGTGGACTGTGATGCGTTAAAGTGACAGGGCCTTAAATAACAGTAAAAATAAACAAATGATAGCCATATGCATCAGTGTGGCTTGACTTTTAAAAATATTGCTGGGCAAAAAGCAAGACACAGAATACTTTGAACAGTATGATACCTTCTCTTTTTAAAATAATTTTTTTAAAAGATTTTATTTATTTACTTTTTAGAGAGAGTCGAAAGGAGGGAGAAAGAGAGGGAGAGAAACATCAGCGTGCGAGAGATACATCGATTGGTTGCTTCTCGCACCCCCTCAACTGGGGAACTTGGGCTGCAACCCAGGCATGTGCCCGGACTGGGAATCGAACCTGTGACCTTTTGGTTTGGAGGCTGGGGCTCAGTCCATTGAGCCACACCAGCCAGGGTGATACTGTTTTTATAAACTCAAACAAGGTTGTGTATTTTCAGGTACATACATATGTGTAAAAGTATTTTAAAACACCTGGAGGGGCACAGGCCAAACTGCTGGTGTCGGGGATATTAACGGGTCTCTGGGGGTGGGGGGGAGGTGGGTAGAACACTAACCGTATCTGTGGTGCTTTAAATAATTAAAAGGAGGAAATGAGAGTTACGTTCGTGCAGTTAGTAATACAGGGACCCGGCAACGGCAGAAATTCTGGGTTTGCCATTTGTCATTGGTGGTTGGGCATTTATTGTGGAGGTTTGCCACTCGTCATGGAGGTCTCCACGTACGGTGGAAGCGCCGGTCTGCGGTCACAGGTGGAGGCGTGCAGGCAGGCCGTGGGAGGCCGCCACTGTGCAGGATGTCGGGCGGGCGCCAGGGCACGGCCTCACGTGGGTGTGAAGGGGCGTCTGCTGGAGCCCAAGGCCAGCACAGCAGTCTTTCCTTCATGAAGCCTTTGCTGAGCATTTAGGACGATTCTATAAAAGGAAGTGATACTTCAAAAGTCTTGGAAATGATTTCTGCTCACACATTTCTGGTCTGAGGCGTCTGTTTGAGGGAAGGAAAAGGGAGCTGTATTACAGGAGGAACGCACCAAGAGAGAGTACGCTACGAAGATTTTGCCAACAATGATAGCAGGCTATTGTTTTGAGAAGTTTTTCTAAACCCCTGTATTCCCTGTTGCAGCTAGATAAGTGCCCAGACAGTAGTGGCTTAAATCAGACTGAAGGCTAGTTTCCTTACGTTAGAGGCTGCACACACAGTCCAGGGCAGAGCAGGGGTCCGTGCTCTTGGGGACCCGGGCCTCTTCTCTCTTGTTGCAATGCCCTCCCCATGTAACTTCCACCTAATAGCCTCAGAGCCTCATATGGCTGCTGTGGTTCCCGCCATCACATCCTCACTCCCATCTGGCAGCCAGAAGGAAGCAGGGAACAAAAAGTGGAGGGCACGTCCTTCTGTTTTGCAGGACACCCAGACTCACTCATGTCACTTCCATTCTTGTCTGGCAAAGCAGAGCTGACTCCCACGTCAAGTCTCAGCTGTCAGGACTGCTGGGGACGTTGTTATCTGGGCAGCCAGCAGAGGCCACAGGGCCCAACTTCTCCCTGCCCGGAAAGGTATGCAGGGTGACCTATGTCTCCCTGCTCCCCTAGACCAGAGGCCAGCCTTCTGAGAGAAGCAAAGGACAGAGGCCCTGGCCTACTTTTTCCCTGCAGAGACCGAGCCTGCCCTGAGGGCCACTTAAGTCTAAGAACTACGTTTTTGTTCTGAGGATGAAATGTTTACTTATTTACTTTTACCTCTAAGCTGCCGGCGAGTGTTCCGTCCACCTGGTTGGATGCAGAGCAGATAGCGACTCCACATCTTCTGTGCCCCCCTGAGCACCACCAGTGTGGGCTCGGGGACCCAGGTCTTCACGATCTCTGCCCTCCCCGGGGTCACTGTCTCCTGCTCCTGCCTGACCAGTGCTCCTGGCAACGCGGCCAGGGCCCTACTCCACAGCCTTAGTCATCCTCCCCACCCTCAGGGTTTATGGAAGCTTGGGGCCTCGTAAGGTTCGGAGTCCAAAACGGCAGTAAAGACACCCACTCCACTCGGCCTGGGCGACAGCTGCAGGCCAGCCGGGACACTCCCAGGTGCACGGAGGGGCGCTGGGTGAGGCAAGACTGGGCTGGCCCACGCCTGGCTGCGTGGGGCCCAGCCTGAGTCCTCCCGGCTGCTTAGGCCACCTTCTATCACCTTCACTCTGTGCCCAAGATGCTGGACAGGTGCCATCTCTGAGACACCTCCAGGCCCGGGGTCCTTGGGGGGCCTGCAGAGCACAGGTTTGGGGGTGTAGAAAAATGTGCCTGCAGTGGAAAGCTATGTATGGTGGACTCACCACACACCCTTGCTGGTCTGTGTTCCGGCTGCGCAGTGTCGTTTTCAATGTGTGCAGACTGACCTGTCCAGAGGTCCAGGCACCTGTGGAAAAACGAGCTCTGCCTCTAGTTACGTAATTCTTTCAATACTTTTGATCTATAAATGGGTCACTTCATCAATGGTCTTTTGAACAGGTTAGGACATGGCTGGGTCCTTTGCTAATGAATAGGATAAAATCTTAAACACTTGTCCACTTGTGTACCTAAATGAAAACTATGATTTCACCTTTTTTGAGAATGGTCTGTGACTAGGGGTTGGAAGAACTGAGTTTTGATCTAAGTTCTAGGGCTTACTGACCTCGTGACCTTCGGGAGACTCTCATCTGAAAACGGAAGCTGGTGAGGGCGGGAGAGTTCGCAAAACAGGCTCAGTGTACGCTGGGCTCAAACCCCGCAGCTACGCCCCCGCTCCGCCCCCACTCCGCCCCCTCTACAAGGCCCCGCCCCTCCCCCTCTCCACGGCCCCGCCCCTCGGTACAAAGTCCGGGCCGCGCGAGGGCACCATCCACAGCTCCAGCTCCCGCACGCCAGGGCCCAGTTGGACTCCGGCACCGCGCCGTCTCATTGGCCGGCTGCAAAGCGGTCCCCGAGCCTGCGATTGGCCCACGGGCGGGCCGGCAGCGTCATGGAGGCGCCAGGGGCGCTGCGTGAGCCCCGGTCGCGGTCGCCCGCGATCAGCGAGGAGCTTCCGAAGCGGCGGCGGCGGCGGCGGCGGAGGAGGTGTGCGCGGGCGGGGCGGGCGAGCCTGGTGGCCCTGTTTTCCCGGAGCCCGGAGGGCGGGCAGGGTGGTATGGGTGCAGGACTGGGCCCCGGACCCCACACCA
Organism: Desmodus rotundus; assembly: GCF_022682495.2. Classification (NCBI taxonomy): domain Eukaryota; kingdom Metazoa; phylum Chordata; class Mammalia; order Chiroptera; family Phyllostomidae; genus Desmodus; species Desmodus rotundus. Next base: position 111,990,625 of record NC_071395.1, read on the forward strand.
CACTGCCTGTCCACGGCGGTTCCCGCCTCGGCAGCCAGCTCTCCCCGGGACACACCGCCCCGTGCAGCAGCAGGCGCCCACAGGGTCTCGGAACGCAGGCGCGACCCCCGAGGCAGCAGGACACTCCGCGGTCTCCTCTGTGCAATGACTTGTAAAGTCAGGCTCCCCAGCGGCGGGTCTAGGTAGAGAATCCTAGCGTGGCATTTCTAACCGGCGGTGGCCGGTGCCACTAAGATTGTTGACACAGTGTTGTGCACGCCAGGCTGGAAGAGGTGGTGCCGGCAGCGGGCACTGTGACCTGGATCTCTGGGGAGGAGGGAGATTTCAGTAGGTGGAGAAGGGAGACAGGGAGTTCCAGTTTGAGGGACCAGACAGGGCAAAGGCACAAAAACCTGAAAGGCGTGAAGGGGATGGATGTGCCCGTGTGGGCGGGGCTTCGTTCCCCGTTGGGGCGTTTGCTTACCTGGGCTGTAAGGCAGGTGAGCAAACGTGGCTGCCTTCTGGAAACGGCACCTGCAGCTTTGATTTTAAACCCCAGGGAGTGAGACGGCTGGGTGTTTTGGACGGGTCAGCGGTGGAAAGCCAGCGGTCACTGGCCGGTGGGCAGGAGGAGGGTGGCGCTCTGAGACTGGAAAGGGGGCAGTGTGGGCATTTCCGCTGGACTCTGCCTCGTCCCTTCCATCCTCTCCTGTATGCTGGGGTCCTCGATCCCCAGAAGGCCCAACTCAGTGGTCTGGCTCGGCAGACCCTGAAGAGGGAGCTTTGCCCACACAAACAGAAAGTGGAAGTGGGGTGTTGACAGATGATCCACTTCTGCTAATGGAGAGGTGGCCTCGGATGCCGGTGGGTTGGAGAATTACACCTCTGAAGCCCGGGGCCAGTGAATGGCAGCTTCTCACTGCTGCTTTAAAAATAATAACCATCACTTTGAAAAACGAAAGCGGTTTACTTTTTTATCCAGCTTTTCTGAACTTAATGTCCCAAAGGTGTTCTTTTTCCTAGAGCGACCCTCCACGACAGCCCCATGTTGCGCCCCTAACAGCCCCCCGCCCTCCCCGGGGAGCTAGGGTTCTGCAGAACACACTTAGAGAAGCGAGGACAGGGCGGGGAGCGTGTCCCCGCTCTCTTAGGCCCTTAAACTGCCTCGTTCTTTGCGTTGCCCTGCTCCTGGGCTGCCGCAGAGCCAGTGAGGTGTAGATCTGGTCTGCAGGGCCGTGTGTGCATGGCTGTTTCAGAGGCTTCGGTGTTCGTCCGCAGCCGTGTGACGGTCCAGGCAGAGGCCGAGACTGTCGCTCGCACAAGCGGCTGTATGTACGTGGCCTGATGCACATTTCCACGGTTTGCATTAAAAATGTAACCCAGGGAACATCTGTCTCCACATGTCTGGATGGGGCCTGCTCGGTTGGCTTCTACCTGTTCTTTCCCTTTACCCTTTTCTTTAGAAAAAAAATTTAAAACTCCCTCTTTGCTTAGAATCGAAGAGGATCAAGAGGAAGCCGTCTTCCGTGAAGCAGTCAGCTTCACCCCGGACCCTCTGCCGGGTAAGATGCCGAGGCGCTGGGCAACGTCCTGAGTTCACTCTGGGGGCTCCCTGGCTGCACTACCCACTTCCTGTCTCAAGTTCTTGGTTATGTTAGAGCGTCATTAATTGTCCCATACTTGTCACTGTTTCCTCTTCTGACCAGTTAGATACTATGACAAGGACACCACCACCCCCATCAGCTTTTACTTGTCCTCACTGGAGGAACTCTTGGCATGGACACCCAACTCGGAGGACGGCTTTAACATGGCCTTGGGGCCCGCCCAGTGTCGGCAGCCCCCCTTGAGCAGCCAGAGGCCCCGGACCTTGCTGTGCCACGACATGATGGGCGGGTACCTGGATGACAAGTGAGGACATGGGGCACATCACCTGCTTTTCTTTTGTGCTTGTTTTCCTTGGGTGGACAGGCCGGAGGGGAGGGAGGGTGCCACGTGGCCGAAAGGGCCCTGGGTGCCCTGGGTGGGGCGGGCGGGAGAGCAGCTCAGGCCTGGGTGCCTCATCTGGAAGATGGGGGGTTGTTGGGGGCAGCCACATCTCAGTCAGCTCCGGGACCCTCGGATTCCGCCTGTGCCTGAATCTGGCCGGTGGGTCAGGACCCAGAAGCAGGACCCAGAAACTCGGCTCTTCGATTTCTCGCTGCTGCTTCCTCACCAGAGCTCTGATTCCATCTCAGCCCCCTGGCTTTGGCCTTGGGTGCTTGGAGTTCTCACAAGCCCCTTCTTCCTTACCGGAGCTCTGATTCCATCTCGGCTTGCCCATCCCACTCCCCGGCCAGGGGCATTTCCCCCAGGGTTGCTGCCCTATCAGCTCACAGATCTCCCATGACCGGGAAACCCCCTTGGACACAGCTGTTGACAGGAAGGCTTGCGTCACAGGTGGCTGATGCGATCTCAGGGTCTTACATGCAGGGACGCTGTCCTTTAGGAGTTGCGCACTCAGAACAGAGGAACAGAGCGCAGCGCCTGGAGCCTTTCCAGGAACGCTGCTCCTCTTTCCTTCTGCTGGGTTCCTCTGGGCGCCGCGGCTCTGACGGTGGGCCTGCCGGGCTGGGTGGACACGTTTCCCTGGAGACCGATCCTCCCAGTGTCTGCGTGGTGCCTGGCGCATGCAGGCTCCTGGTCTGTGTGGACGGATGGGACCGGGAAGAGCCCTCGCTCAGGGTTGCCCTTTCCACCTGGAGGTCGCGGTGGCTTCGTGCTGCTTCACGGGCCCTGACTTGGCTCTGTGTCTCCCCCAGGTTCGTTCAGGGCTCGGCGGCCCCGAGCGCCTACGTCTTCTACCACTGGCAGTACATTGACATCTTCGTGTACTTCAGCCACCACATGGTCACCGTCCCCCCGGTGGGCTGGACCAACACCGCCCACAGGCACGGGGTCTGCGTGCTGGGTAAGAGCCAAGGGAGCGTCCCCGGCCCAGCCAGACTCCTGAGCGCATCCACCAGGTGACTCGGAGACGACAGGGCTGGGCTCTGCTTCTAGTGAGCTTTGCCTGAGAGCCACCTTGGAAGGTTAGGACAGGTGAAGGCAGACCTGTCCTGAGAAGGACAGTGGCTGTCTTCAGCTTCGTGGGCCATGGGTCCGTGGTGAGCTGCGGATGAGACTGCAGCCTCCATAGGCCACAGGCAAGCCGGTGGTGGCTGTGTTGATGGAAAGGGGTAGCGGCTGTCCCCTGGGTGCAGCCGAATTCCTCCAGCCTTCGCCTGCATCCGGCCCTCTGCTGGCCCAGGTGCTGCCCGAGGCTGGGCCCTGCCCCGGGGGTTCTGACTCACAGCCGGTCACAGGGGTGCTGCTGGCATGGGAGCCAGCGGCGCTGGTCAGAGGGCGAGCCCACGCAGGACCTCACTGCTGTCCCTCCCGCAGGCACTTTCATCACCGAGTGGAAGTCAGGAGGACAGCAGTGCGAAGCGTTCCTGGCGGGGGACGACCGAGCGTACCAGGCAGTGGCGGACCAGCTGGTTCTGATGGCCCAGTTTCTGCACTTCGATGGCTGGCTGGTCAACATTGAGAACTCTCTGAGTGTGAGCACACCCTTTCTCGTGGTGCTGGTCCCGCCCAGGCCCTGTCTCTGCTGGCTGTCCCTCCGTGTCCTCGTCTGCCTCGCCCACACCCAGGCCCACTTCCTGTGGCGGCAGCTGGGGCCGCCCCTCACTTCCCTGGGGGTGGGGCTGGCTCCCCGTCTGTCTGCTTCGCTCGGAGATGGAGCCTTCCCCAGCACTGTGTCCATAAACCTAGTGTGGCCGAGCTCCGCCTCTGGCTCCTTCCTCCTCCTCCGTCCTGCTTGGCTTGGGCTGCATGGGGGGCCTCCTCTCGCGACACCCTCTTTTCTTGTGGCGTTTGATCTTTTCCTGACCTCTATGTCTGTGCCCTTCCTGTTTCAGAAAGGGCATCTGGCTGGACCTTGCCTCAGTGGCTGTGGGGTCGAGGGGCTTCCAGGACCACGGCTGTTTGGGTGGGATCGGGTGTCTTGTCCGTCCTGCCAGGCACCCCTGGGCCTCACGAGGGTCCTGGCTCTGTCCCTGTCTGCAGCCAGCCGCCGTGGGGAACGTGCCCCGGTTTCTTCAGTACCTGACTACTCAGCTGCACCGGCAGGTCCCGGGCGGCCTGGTGGTCTGGTACGACAGCGTGGTGACCAGCGGGCAGCTCAAGTGGCAGGACGAGCTGAACGAAAACAACAGGTGAGCCCGCCGGGTGGGCAGCGCCGCCTCCACCTCTGCCCCGGCGGGGGGCCGGCCCTCATGCCGCCCTTGCTGCCTGCAGGGTCTTCTTCGACTCCTGTGACGGCATCTTCACCAACTACAACTGGGGGGAGGAGCACCTGGAGCGCATGCAGGGCCAGGCCGGGGAGCGCCTGGCCGACGTCTACGTGGGAGTGGACGTGTTTGCCCGGGGGAACGTCGTGGGGGGCCGGTTCGACACCAACAAGGTGGGCGGTGGCCTCCGCGCCTCCGGTGAGGCCCTGTTTGCTGTGGGCCTTGCGTTCCCATCACCTCGAGGGGAAGGCAGGCAGGAGATACTCTTCCCAGGGTGGGGAAACTGAGGCACCGAGCACCATCGGTGACCTGAGGCCAAGCTGTTCCCTAACGTCCTGACTTCCACGCATGTCTGCGGTCAGGCGGTACTTTCTATGGAGGTGCCAACACTTCCTTTCACCAGCAGCTCAGGCAAAGGGCTGAAGTGCAGGAGGCACCGGTGTAAAAACTAGGGAGGCTTTCTGGCAAGTGGAGTCACGTGGGCAGTGAAGAGACGGGGGTGGGGCCCCTGCTGTGGGGTATATGGGGAGTCAGCCTGTCTCCTGGGCTGCTGTGCCCCTTCCTGGATGCCACAGGGACATAGTCATAATGAATTGAGTGTAAGTGAATAAATTAATTCCATAACTGAAGTTTCTCTCCACCCCTCCACCTCCCCATGAGTCTGATAACATAATGGGAGGTGTAGTGAGAGAGACCGGTACCCCGTGAGCACCCCACCTGTGGACCTCCTGCTCCCTAGGCCAGTGTAGCACCCACTTCTGGTCGTCTGTGGCACTACAGGGGACAAACCAGAAAAGCTGAGTAGGGCTGGGAGGGAGAGGGCAGCTCCAGCCCCTCCTTGGCTTCCAGGCGCACCCAGCATCCCTGCCTGCTGTCTCCCCAGTCGCTGGAGTTGATCCGGAAGCATGGGTTCTCTGCGGCCCTGTTTGCGCCTGGCTGGGTGTATGAGTGTCTGGAGAAGGCAGAGTTCTTCCAGAACCAGGACCGGTGAGCCCTGCCCCGCCAGGGCGCTACGCGGGGGCTGACGGCAATGAGGGGTCTCAGGCGACTCCTCAGGCCTTGCTGTCCAGGGGTTGGGTGAGGCAGGAGCGGGGCTCCTCCACCTTGGCTGCTCCCGGGGGGAGGGTCCCCGAGACCCAACACTGCCCCATGTCCATGGCCCAGGGGATGCAGTCACTCTGGAAGAGGTGGGTGCAAGCCCCGTGTCTGGGGGTGAGCCCGGGGCCACAGGCGCCCCCAACCTAGACTTCAGCTGCAGCCTCCATGTGTTTCTCTGCAGGTTCTGGAGTTTGCTGGCCCCCTACCTGCCCACGCACAGCATCTGCTCCTTGCCCTTTGTCACTTCCTTCTGCCTGGGCATGGGGACTCGCAGAGTCCGCTATGGCCAGGTGCGTGGGTCCCCGTGCCGGATGACCGGAGCTGTGCGGCTCCTGACGGGGCCACGTGATGGTGAAGGGGCTGCCCTTTCTCCATGTCTTGGGGTGTCACCTGGGAGAGGTGGTAGGGCCTGGGTGTCTGTGAGGGGACGGTGGTGGCTCCGCTCCTCCTGTCCCGTCGTGCACACTTCCAACCCTGCTTTTGTCCTCCAGGAGGAGGCAGTGGGGCCCTGGTACCACCCCGGCGCCCAGGAAATCCAGCCCCTGTTTGGAGAGCACAGGCTGGAAGGGGACGGACGGGGCTGGGTGAAGACACATGTCTGCTTGGCCGATGCCTGGAATGGGGGCAGCTCCCTGCTCGTCCAGGGGGTGATCCCGCCCGAGTTCGGACACGTGGCTGTGAGGTAGGTAGTGAGCGAGGAGGAGGCGGGTGGGGGTCCTTGGCTCCTCCCACTGTCCGAGCCGACCCGCTTAACTGGGCAGAGGGGCGCAGAGGCCAGAGGAGGACAGAGCCGCTGCTTGATTTATTGTGGTAACAAGCATGTACACACTTTGCCACGTGAGCCGGTTTTGAGTGTACGGTACAGTAGTGTGAACCTTGCACGCTGGTGTGTAAACAGTTTCCGGCGCTCCGTCTCACAGAACTGTGACGGCCCTGTTGGAGACGACTCTTGGCGTCCACGTCCACTTTCCGTTCCTGCGGTTTGACAACTGTAGCTTCCTCGTGTGGGCAGGATTTCGGAATCGAGACTTTTTTGGCCACGAGGGGATCAAGCCTTGGGGGAAGGCCGTCCCCAGCTCCGGCAGGACCTGGGCGGGGCAGCCGCTGATGCCCACACGCCCTTTCCTGCAGGGAGAGCATGGCCATGCGGCCCGGAGCCCCCACCCCCCACTCGGGGTTTCTCAGCGGTTTCTCTGGCCTCATCACGGACCTTCCTCCTCCAGGTTATTTTCCCTGCAGGTCCCAGTGCCGCCCAAAATCTTCCTGTCCCTGGTGTATAAGCTAGAGGGGACCACCAAGGTCAGCGTCACTCTGGAGCTCACCACGGGGCATGTGGGCACCTGTGACATCAGCGGCATCTCCGTGTTGAATGGTGAGGGACGGGCTTGGCTCCCGCCTGCCTCCCAGGCCTCGCCCTTCTCGGGACACCTTGGGGCGGCGGCGTACACCCAGCCAGGGCCCAGGGTGTACGGGGCGCTGGTGCTGGCAGTGCCGGGCTGTCACTGAGGTCCAGCTCTCAGCCAAAACCTCTGGCCTGTGGCCCCCTTGGGGAGAGGGCCTCCTGCCGGCTGTGGCATTGACGGGTAGGCCATCCCCTGGGTCAGGGAGAGGCCAGGAGGCCAAGGCGGCGGCCATTCTTGGGTGTCCGTCTACGTTCTTGCTTGCCTCTTCTCCACCCGGGTCTCCTTCTCCTGAGGCCTCAGCCTGTACTGGCTGGTTGTAAGTGCCTGTGGCCACAGGGAGTCTTGCTGGCCCCCGGGCCCAGGACCCTGCTCTGCTGTGGGTGGTCCTCTCTCTCAAGTCCTGTGTCTCCTTCCCCAGCAGAAACAAGCTCTAGGCACAGTCCCCGACCCCTCCGGGTGCCCCCCACCAAGCTGGCCAGATGGATGGCCCGCTGTGGCCAGCAGCTCGCTGGGGGCTGGGTCCAGCGGTGAGTCCCTGTCCTTCCTATTGAGTCCCCCACAGGGACAGCCATAGTGTGGTGGGGACTTGCGGAGTGAGGGGTCCTCTGCTGAGAAACCCCAGAACTGGAGGGATGGCTGGGGCCTGGACTGGCCACCCGAGTTGTAGGCAGCCCCCAGAAGCAAGCTGAGCGCACCCCCTGGCAGCACACATGGTCGTGCCTCAGGTCCAGGGTCCCCACTGACCCCGGAGCCCACTTGGGAATGGGTCTGCCTTCCCACTGTGGCTCCGGGCCCCCGAACGCCCGGCTCAGAGCCAAGGCGGCCCCGTGACCGGCCTGTCTGCCTCCAGCTGCTACGAGCTGAGCCTGCGCGGCTGCGTCCTGAGGGACCTCTTCTTGAGTTTCGCCCGCCCTCCGGACAGCCAGGGTGAGGAGAGCTTTGTCTGCCGACTCGGAGAGATCCAGGTCAGACGCCCAGAGGACACCTCGTGGGGGCTCGGCTGGGGCGTCCATTCTGTCTCCTGTCGCTCAGGGAGGTGGGGTGGGGGTGCGCAGGGCGGTCCCTCCAACGCCTGTGGGCTCCCAGCCGTGCCGAGCCTTCTCTCTCCCGCCAGGTGGTGGATGATCACAGCCTGCTGAGCCCTCTGCCCCAGGTGCAGGGCGTCTCCGTGTCTCGGACCCGCTGGCAGCAGGCGGCCCCTGACGGGGCGGGCCCCCGGCCTGGGCTGCAGCTCAGCTGTACTCTGCACTGGTCCTACCCCCTGACCCACGCCCGATGCTTCCGGATCCACTGTTGCCGAGGGACAGGAGGTGACCCTTCCGGCAGGGAGCCGCTGGGACAAGAGAAGCCCACATTCCTGGGCCTGGCTTTTGCCAACCAGTACCGGGTCGTGGACCTGGCGGTGGCAGGGGCCGGGCCCAGCCAGGAGGGCCGAGTGGAGTTCCTAGTGGAGCCTGTCCCCAGGGAGGGGTTCCTGGTGCCCCAGGCCGAGTGGGGCAGGGCGGCAATGCTATACTCGGTGCCCAGCACGTGAGCGAACATTGAAGTTGGCCCCCTGCGTGGTGGAGGCTGCTTCCTCCCGGGGGCCCAGACTGCACAGACGGCGGCAGGAGGCCCCAGGTGCTGTGGCTTTTGGGGCAGGGGGCACTGGGAACAGGGCAGCCGAGGGGTCAGTTTGCTGGCTGGTGACCCCCTGAGGTGCATGGGCCCTCGTCTTTGTACAGTCCCTCTCTGTAGTACACAGTTCCCAGGGAAAATTGAAAGGGTTTGGGAAAGTGGAGTCTAGAAAATTCCATAAAGGGAATTTCCTAACAGGCTTATGCTGAGAATGGCGACCTTTCATTCCGCAGATGCAACAATTAGGAACCAGCTTAAAGGAGTGGGGAGGCTTCGGAGCAGGCCCCAGGGACATTTCTGAGGGTGCAGGCTGCCAGCAATGGCCTGGGTGGGGGGTGCTCCTTGGGGATGGTGCCCAGGGACCGGCCCACTTCCCCTTCACTGTGGGGTCCCAGGCCTGGGCTGGTGTGGAGGGGGCGGGGGGTGGGGCTACCATGGTCCAGACCGCCTTGCGCTGTGCTTTCCCCATTTATTGTCCCCCTGGGCCCGTGCCCTGATCTGTCTCTTTGGGTTAGTAGGAGTGGGTGAACCTGGTATGTGGGCCTGGGCCCAGCCTCCGAGGTGAGTGAGGGTCCAGGCTTGGGGAGCAGGAGGCCCAGTAAGGCCCAGGAGCAGCCCAGCCCGCAGCCTCCCTCTCCCACTCTGGCAGGGGGGGCCTCCTTGTGTGCCAGCAGCATCCTCTCCACGGCAGCCCCTCCCTCCTTTCTCTCTCCCAGCACCTTCCTCGCTCCCTCTGACTGCGGAGGGTGGCCGAGACTCCGCTCCGGGAGGAGTGGCGGTGAGCTGGGGATGGCTTCTCCAGCCCCACTGCCCCACTGGTGACAGCTGGGCCACTGTGGTGGCCCCCTGGGGCACCATCCCACTCAACCTGCCTCTCTCCAGTGCCTGAGTGGGGACAAAGGCCTTGTGTCCCTTGTTCTTGGGACCTTTCAGCCAGGACTCCCAGGCTAGTGATGAGGTTCCTTCCCCATCCCTATGGTCCTGGACCTCCGCTGCAAGACGGTGGGTGGTGCTAGGGGCCAGGACACTGTGCTCCCAGCTGCCATGGTCGAAGCCCCCAGTTAGCAGACTTGACTCTGTGCTGTAGTGAGGGGGAGAGGCCACCAGGTGGCAATGCAGTTGCTGCTCTGTCCATGGCTTTGGAACAAGTGCCGGGTAGGCTGGCAAAATCAGCCTTGGGGACCCACATGGAGGGGCTTCCACCTCTGCCTTCCCAGCTGCCCATGCTCCTCTTCCACAGCAGGACGCAGTGACCTCAGGTCTGTGTCTTTCCTAATCGGGAACGTTTACTTTTCACGCCCCACACGGGTGGCCTGGCCATCTGGGCAGTGGGCAGGGGAGCTCCAGCAGGACAGGAAGCTGCCGTGCCAGCCCCGCCGCGCTTCGAGCCTGTCTCGTTCTGACCCCCGGCAGCTCCTGGCCTTTGGCCCCGGACTGGGCGCCCAAAGTGGGCAACACAGCTGGAACTTACTTCACGAAGGCCCCTCCCCCTCTTTTTAAATTGCTGGTTTCCCCGGATATTTTATGCAGAGCAGGGAAAATTTATAGTGGCAATTATTTTCTCATAGTCTGGTGAGCAAGCAATTAGAAGGGGCTTGGCAGAGCATGGCACGGCAGAGCACAGCACCCTGCTCCCTGGGAGCGCGGTCCCCAGTCCCACTGCCAGTCAGGGCTCGTGTGCGGCAGAATTGATACGTCGGCATTTAAGCCCATGCCCCCCACCCCACTCCGTAGGTGTAATTGCTCTGAAATAAATTACCTGACCTTGTGAAAACGAAGAACTCGAGTCTCAGACGTGGCTGCGGCTTGCTCGGCGGGCATCGAGTCTGGCCCGTCCCAGTCCCCAAGCCCAAGGCTTTTAAGCTCTTAGTTTGCAATCTGCTGCTTCCCCTCCTGGTTCTCCCTCCTCTTCCGGGGCGGTGGGATGGTGGCCACGCTCCTCCACACCAGCCTTCCAGGAACGGGGCCTCCCAGCGGCTGGAGCAGAGGGCTCACCTTGGAGCCGCTGCTCGGACCGCAGCTTGGCGGTCACACCTGTGGAGCTGGTGCTGCGGGCTGGGTGGTACCCCTCACACACCAGCAGTGGCCCCCGTTGCCGCCCACTCCCAGGTCACCCGGTGCTGAAGCCAGACAGGGCTGCAGGAGCACGGGCCCTGCTCGGGCACTTGGGCCTGGCCCGGCACGGGTGGGAGAGGACAGCCTGGAGTGCTGGAATCTCTCCCAGACTTCCCTCGGGCCACCTGGGTCCAGCCCAGGCAGGCTCTCCCCTGGGACGCGCTGCCTGTCTCGCGGTGCCCTCCACCCTCTGTGCCCGGAGGCTGCCAAATCAGAGAGTTGTCCTGGTTTGAAGAAAGAAATCTTTATTAATAATCTTAATAATAATACTGTCGTTTTGAATGGTCACACCTGGGAAGCACACAGGATGGTAAGAAAGGAAGCCGGGGCCTGGCTGTAGTCCTGGGGGCCTGGGTGGGGCGGACGCGGCTGCTGTGAGAACAGGGCCCAGCGGCAGGGGCTCTGTACACCGGACGTAGAAAAGGAGACTCGCTCCAGGAGCTGATGCAGAGTACAAAGTGAGGTGTCGGCCTATCCTGCTTAGGTTTCATGAGACAGTTGCGGAGCCATGTTGGGAGCCTGGTTTTTCTGATATTTTTTTGCTGCTGTCCCGACTCCAGCTACCTGCCTGGCCAGGGGCTTTTCCCCGTGACCTGCCGGCCGCTGCCCCTTCCCCCAGGCTGCTCTGCTGTCCCCACCCTGGCCTGGCCTCCAGATCCCCGGGCTGTGACTCCCAACCCCGCAGGCCAGCGGGGTGATGGACTGTCCCCGACTCCCTCCCTTGCAGGACTGGGCTTTCTGCGGGGCAGTGGCAGGGAGGGCTCATCCCAGCAGGTCCCCTGAGGTCAGCTGTCCCTCCCACAGACCAGGCTCAGGGCATCCTCCAGAAAGGGAACCGGAAACAGCCAGCCAGGGAGCAAGTCCTCAGCCTCAAGTCCTTCACTGTCTCATGTTCTCAGGTCCAGGAGTCAGTCCTGGCTGGGTAGCCCGGGGGGCCCCTCACGTGGAGGGAGGGGTGCCCGGGGGCCCCATAGTTCTGGAACCACATCAGCCCTTGGTGTTGGGGTCGGACCCTGGGGCTGCTGGCTGCACAGTCTCAGTGGCCGGCAAAGCCTTCCCCAGGTGTGCAGGACACGGGCGTTGGAGGCATGGCATGAGGGGAGCTGGGGCCCAGAGAGCGCGGCACAGGGTGACTGGGCACAGCCGAAGCCAGAGCCCCAGGAATGAAAAGCTGCCCCCCTCCCCGTGCCCGCCCCGGCCCAGCTGCCCTCTCCACTGGCACAGTTGGCAACAAAGGTCAAGTCCTGCTGGCCCGCGCTTCCCTGCGAGGCCTGCAGCCCCTCCTCCGCGGGCCCCACACTGCCTTGGGAGTGGGGGCCGGGAAAGGAAGACTGAATAGAAAACGGAGGTCCCTCCCCTCTGGCTCGCCCCCTGCCCGCTTCAGGAGGGGCGCAGCGGCTCTCGGCCGGGCGGGCGTGCGTGCTCCTCACTGCGGTTCCCTGGGCACGTGAGACCTGGAGGCGGTGGATGCATCTTGGTTTGGTTGGTTTTTGTGTTGCTTGGATCTTAACATCTTTTTTTGTTTGGTTTTTTGTTTTGTGATTTTTTTGTTTGTTTTTTTGTTTTTGCCCTCCGTGGTCCGAGAAGGAGACGGCGGAAGCTCTCACTACAACAGAAAGAGAAAGGGCCGTGCAGTTTCACAGAAGCCACTGCAGGCTCGGGGGGCGGGGGCGAGGATGCACCCTGCAGTCCCAGCACCCCCGCACCGTCCCCCCGACCAGCTCTCAGGACCCATCATCTCGCGTGAGCTGCGGACAGAGGGGGACGTGTGTTCTCCAGGGCAGAAGGTGGCGGGAATAGAGGAGCCACAGGGAACCTGCTGAGGTGGGCAGGGCCCTGGCTGGCTCTGGCAGGTGGAGGGCGGAGGCTGGGACAGGGTGGAGTGAGGTGGCTGAGAAGGCGGTGCTCTGGGCAGTGGGCAGTGTGGGGCTGGCACCCTGGGCGGATCCACCCACCCCACCAGCAAGGAACCAACAACCCTGGCCGGCAGGCGCTCACACCTAGCTGGCCGTCAGCCCCCAGAAGCCCAGCTCGGGCACCTTTGGTAGCCCACTTGGGCTTCTTGGCCCATGCCACTGTTCCCTGTAACGAAGGTGCCGGTGGCCAGGGCCCGGTCTGCCTGGGCGGACCCCTCCAGAAGCTCCCTTGGCTGCAGCCCCCAGCCAGCACCTCCTCCCTGAGCCCATCCGCCCTGGAAGCGCATGAGTTCCTGGGGGCAGAGCTAAGCATGGTGCCCCCTAGACGAACAGGTGACACACGGCACTGTCCCGCCCTCCAGGTTGGGGGTGGGCCTCGCCTTGCTCCTGACCTGTTCTCTAGCCAGGCCTCCTCTCTCAGACAGACCCCAGCCCAAAGGCATTTCTGGACTCGGGAGGGGAAGGAGGTGTCGGAAGTGTGGAGGCTCCTGCACAAACACCTAGGCCAGGCCGGCCGGGACCCCGCCTCAGGGGATCTGGGCCCTGGGGCACTGCAGGGGACACAGATGTCAGGCACCGGGCCACCTAGCGGGGACATTTCTTCCTGCACTTGGGTTTCTTACAACAGAGGCTGGTGTGGCTCCTGCAGACCCACAGGAAATGTCAGTAACATTTAATCAGCAGCGTTAGTTTCAGCTGGATGGGAAAACGGCGTGGACGCCACCGCTGTGACTAGCTGTGTGACGGGAGCCCTGTGGAGGCTGTGACCCCCCCCCCCCGACTGCGGAGGGTGGGAGACTCTGGCTCCCAGCACCCCGGGGAGGCTGGCCGGGATGGCTTCCCAGACCGGGCTTCTCCTGTGGCTCTGCTGACCCCAGGGACAGCGAGCGGGCCACCCTCGTGGGTGGGGCTCTATCGCTAGCTCTCGGGGAGGGTCCTCTGCCCAGCCTAGCCCCTGCCCCTAGGTGCATACCATACCTGAGATGGCTTAGGGGGTGGGGCGGGCACAACGTCAACAAAGCCAAAATGGGGACCGAGGTCTCAGACACACGGGGGTAACCAGGGTCAGAGACACACGCGCCATCGCAGGGGGCCCAGCTGGCTGGAGGTAAAGCCTATGGACTTTAGCGTCGCCGAGGTCAGCGGCGCCCTGTCCTCCTGGCGGCTGTGCCTGGCTTTGGGCTGCTGGGTTTGGTGTGTGCTAGACAGTCTGTGAATGCTGTTAGGGGCCGGGCCTCTTGCTAGTAGGGGGTGAAGCGGCTGTACCCTCCTCGGCAGAGGCTAGCCTGCAACATCAAAGATGAAAAACAGCCAATCAGTAGCGCCTTTGGGTAGGGGGGAAAAAGCAAAAAAGAAAAAAAAATAAGGAAAACCAAAAAGAGAAACAGCTAACTCCCGTTGTTCTCTCTGCCCCACTCAGAGTTGGCCCGGGGAGAAAGGGTGTGGTGGGTGTGCCCACAGGAGGGGCTCTGGGCCTATTTCTGAGGTCCTGGTGGGCTTGGGCTGAGTGCTGGGGTCTGTGGCCACCCTGCTTCTGGAAGACCCCGTGTCAGAGGTCTCCTGGGGCCTCTTGGCTCAGCCCTGGCCCCTCGCTGCCCCTTTCTTCATCCTCTGGGGAGGGGAGGGGTGAGTGAGAGACCCGCCTCCTCAGCGCCCCTGGGGCTGCTGTGGGGCAGGGCTGAGCGCCTCTGACCAGGGAGGCTCCCCTGGCCTTGCTCCATCAGGAGGGGCTGTGCCTGCCTGGCTCCGGGAGCTTTCTGTGGTCACCAGGTCCACTCCTCTGTCCCTCAGAGGGGACAGCTCTTGGGCATTCTTGCTCTCCCCCGGCCCTGGGTCAGGGAGGCCCCAGCAGGGACCTCCCATCCCACCCACCAGTTTTGCCAGAAAAGGCAAGAGAACGGCAAGCACCAGAGAAGAAAAGTTGGGTGGGGGGAATAGAAAATCTTAAAAATAATAGAGAAAACATACAAGGGAACCCTGTGTGCATTAAAGGCAGCCTTCAGCTAGCAGCTGCGTGGAGAGCGGAGCTGGTCCCGGGGCCAAGGGGCCCGTGAGCCGCAGCTTTGAGGCCTTCATCTGGGAGGGGTTGTGGGTCCCCGAGAGGCCTGCTCCCTGTGGCTACCTGTGGTTACCGTGGGCTGCTTGGGATGTCTGAGGCTTGTTAAAAATCAAAAAAGACGAAACAAAAATTAGGAGGGAGTAAGCAAAACCAAGGATATGGGGGGGGAAATCCATATTGACTCTGAACCTCCTCCCTGCTTACTCCCCCCCAAAACACCGTTTTCATCTTTGATGCTGGATGCCAAGCTGGCTAAAAACCGACGCGAACAGCCCCCTGGGGCGGGGGGCAGGGCGGGCACAGAAGCAGACTGCAGGGTCTGGAGTAGCGGGCAGCACACACACACACACACAGATGCGCCCGCACATCAGGGCGCCCCCACGGCTCCCCAAAGCCCCCCACGGAGGCTGGGAGAGCAGCCCCACTTCAGGAGCTGGAGCGTGGGTGACAGACAGCGGGCGGCCCTCCTTCCCCACCTCCTTTCGGGAAGAGGCACAGTCGAGGGCAACAGGACACAGAGGGACCACGGCACAGACCACACGAGGGGACGCGGGCCCTGCCTGCCTCAGGAACTCTGCCAGGACGGTTCCCTGGGTCTTCCCAGTGGGAAGGGAGGGCCTGGGCAGGCTGCAGGTGCCGGCTCGGAAAGCCGAGCCCTTCCAGGGTGCGGCCCGGAGGACCAGACAGCATCGCTGGGCAGCTGACCGTCCATCTGTCCAGGCAGACCTGCCTCCTTCTAACTCCACGAAGGCACACAGGGGCAAGTCCCCTCCCCCTCTTCCCCCCCCCAGCTCAAATCCAGGCCTTGGTCCCTCCAGCCATCAGGCCCGAGGCCCCAGTCTGAGGTCGGGGTGGTTCTCCCGAGGGCCTGCCTGCCCACCCCAGCCATAGCATGGCACCCTCCTCGTCCCGGCAGGGCCAAGGGCCAGGCCACCCGGCCTCCTTACCATGGTTCCAATGCTGTAGGTCGCTGCGGGGCCGAGCGTGTGGTGGTAGGGATCGGCAGCCGCGTAGACTCGGCCGTAACTGGGGAGACAGCACGGGGAGGGGTGCAGGGCGAAGGGGCAGGTGAGGGTGGCCGCAGGTCTCCCGCCGCCTCCCAGACATTTCCTGAGCATCCTCCCTCGAGGCCCCTCCCCTGCACAGCCCCCTCGCCGCCCTTCCTGCCTGTTTGGAAGGAAGTGTCCGGAACACAGCTGGCCACCCTCGATACATCCAGTGTGCTGACCTGATGGGGTTGGTTGGGGGGTGACCTGTTCTCCCAGGTACCACGTGGAAGAGAAAGGGTCTTCACAGGGCTCATTTGGAGGGGAAAAAAAATCCCGGTCCCCAGAAAGAATGGGGCAGAGTTCGGGAAGGGGTTCAGATCCAGGGGACGTGTGGGGCGGCAGGACCTCCAATGCCAAGGAGGCAGGTGGCTCAGTGCCCCTTGGGTGACCTCCCTCTCACTCAGTTTGCTTTGTGAGTGACATGCCAGCTGCGTGGAGGACCGGGTGGAGCTGGGGGCCTGCTTTGCTCCAGGCTAAACCTGGCCCACCGTGGCTGTGTCGAAGGTGTGGGTCCAGGAGGGGGCATGCCGCCTGCCGGTGGGAGGGAGGGCCCAGTGTCCCCAGGCCAGAGCCAGCCCCGTGGACGGGAGCAACCGCTGCCCCCTGTGAAGTGCCCACTGTGTGCCCAGCGCCAGGCCTCGCACCCTTCCCCGAGCAAGAGCTCTGTAGCTGACAGGCCGAGTGCCCACAGGGGAAGGGGCTGGCTGGGCCGCTCCCGGGGGACCCCCAGGACCTGACCACAGAAGACACACTGCTCCCCGCTGTCATAGGAGCCACCCTTCCCCGCCTTGTCACACCCTTGAGAGGAGGCGGGTGGGCACCAGGGGCCCGTCCTCTTTGGTGCCAGAGGGTCTCAGGCCTGGGGACACTGGGAATGTCAGAGACTCTGGATTACCTTCTCCCTTGGGGCCTTCAGAGCTAGGAGGAGGAGCTGTCTGCTACCTAAGAACTGGGGGGTCCGTAGCCTCCCCATCATGCAAGCAGGAAGTGATTGCAGCAGTTGGGGGCCTTGCTGTTTTGGGGCCTCCAGGCCCATTCAGACCCGTTCTCCTCTGCCCAGACCCTGCACCCACTGGCCCCTGAACAGTAGGTGAGGCTTCCTGCCCATCACTCCTCCACCCCGCTCACTGTCCCCAGGTGGTACCTGTCGCTGTAGGCTGCTGCCGCTGCTGCCGCTGGTTGAGCGTATCTGTAGGCTGCATAGCCTCCCTGCAGGGCGAGGGGGGGAGAGACGCACGGGGGCTTAGTAGGGTGGACACAGTCTTCCATCCTGCACCCTCGGTCCCAGGGGTGTGGGGGAGCCACGCACTGCCCCATCATACAACACTTTGCAAAATGCGCGGCAGGGCGGGGGGTCACCGGGCTGCTGGGAGATCCCCCACTACTCCCAGTGTGAGCTCGGATGACCCAGCTCTGGCTGTGTGGGGTCCCCCAGGGGTGCAGTGCTGCCCCCCCAACCGCCCCAGGTTCTGAGGACAGGAGGGGAGCGTTGTTGGGGAGACACTGGCTCTTCCTGGAAGAGCCATGCCCGGGGAACCACCCCCACCCCCGGGGCCGCACTTACATAAATCTCAGCACCATAAAAGCCGTCCTGATACACGACCCTGGAAGCAAACGGACAAGAAAGTGGTGGGAACGCTGGAGAGGTGGGGTAGGCCGGCTCCGGTGTCTGCTGAGGAGGGAGGGGGCAGGGTGCCGGCCCTGCCCACGGGACCGGCATTTTAACAAGCGTTTGCTCCAGTGCCCTGTTTTGGTATAACAATAGGGTAACGCCCTTGCTGGTCAGCCCCTTTCTCCCACGAACCCGGGGCCCTCTCGCTTACCCTCCCCCCACTCCAGCCCCGCAGCTGTGCCCCCATCGGGAGGAGAGGAGGACGCAGCCCCAGGGAAATGGTCCAGCGAGGGCTTAGAGAAGGCCCTCTCTGCACCCCAGGGCCAACCAGGGTCCCGAGAAAGCACCTGGCTGGGGTTCTAAATGTCCCCTAAATGCCAGTGGCCTTTGGTTCCCCGTGGCAGAGTGGGGGTACTGCAGATCAAGATCAGAATGCAGTGCCGAGGTCTGGGGGTTCCCACAGGCCCCCTCAGTTCTGGGAAGGCTGCTTGAGCCCTCCGGTTGCCCCAGGCCTCCCTCCCTACACTCCCCTGGGTCTTCTCCATGCCTTCCTCCCCCAGAGCCCCCTGGTACTCACGCTCCGTACGTTGGGATGGGGGGCGGGGGCGGCGCAGCTCGAAATGTGTTGTACACGGCCCGGCCCCGGCCCCGTAGGTGTGCGCCCCTGTAGGCAACGGCCGTGCCTGTGGTGGGGTAGGGGAACCCCGTCACTGCAGGAAAGGGTGTGAGAGAGGGAACAGGGTGAGTGGGAAACAGAGACAGGGTGAGTGTGGGCTGGACAGCCTGGCCTGTGCGAAGCCACACCCACCGCCCCCGACCACACCCACCGGCCCCGCCCCAGCTAGACCACAACCACACCGCCCGGCCCCGCCCCTCCAGGCCACGCCCCCTGGCCACTGCCAGGTTCCACTACCCCAGCCTTTACCTGCATAGAATTCAGGCCCGTAGACTGCGCCTACCACGGGGTTGAGCTTCCAGCCTAGAATGGAAGCAAAGATTCCAGTCACCGTCTTCCCCAGCCTCTCCTCACCGCACACTACACCTGTATACCAGGGAGCGCCCCTGCCCCCCGGGACAGACTGGGGGCACGACCCCTTGCCTCCGCAGTCTGAGTGGGTACAGCTTCACGGGGACCTAATGGCAGGGACCGAGCCACTCCCCACCCATCCGCCTGGGTGTCTTCTTGATTCTTTCCACATGGTGGCCCTCCCCAGCCTGCCCCGGGCCTCCCATGCCTGAGGGCACCAGTCCCAGTTCTTGGGGGTGCCCGGGGGGTCGGTGATGTCTGCGGGAGAGAATGAAGAAGGGAAAGTGGAGCGGATTATGTAACTGTGGGCAAGCCGCAAGCTGGGATGAGGGGTTCTGGAAGCTTGACAGGGCCCAGTTGTGGGAGTACTGTCTCCTGTGGGCTCCTGGCTGCCTTCCCGGAGGGTCAGAGGCTGCCGAACAGGGGCTCCGCCTCTGCCCGGAGCCCTTCCCACCTCCTGCCCCAGAGCCTGTGTCCTGGGACCAGCTCCCGCGGGCCCCTCTTCCCAGTGCCAGACCTCTTTCGCTGTCCCACTGCTTGTCCCAAGAGCAGCCAGTGGAAGGCGCCTGGGGAGGAAGGGCCTTTGGGCTCTAAGGGCAGCCAGCCTCTCCCGAGCACGTGCCCTTGTGCCACTCGTTCTGAGCCCACCCACTGCGCAGGCGTCCACCCTGCGCACAGATGAGGAAGTGGAGGCTCAGAGGGGCAGCAGCCTCATACCACCGAGCAGGCAAGTGGCAGGGCCAGACCTCGCTTCCTGGCCACCCCCTCTCTCCAGGCTGGCTGCTCCGGGGCCAGTCTTCCTCTCCCACCAGGGGCCCGCTGCACGGCCTGAGGCCTCTGGGGTGGACACCAGCTGGCTTTGGGCGGGCTCTGGCCCCAGGCGTCCAGACAGGGTGCTCCCTCCCCACACTCTCCATGGGCCCCCAGGACACCATAGCAGAGACGTTGTGTGTGATCGCTACTGCTGGGGCCAGAAACCCACAAACCTCAGGAAAGGAGGAAGAAACGCTCCATCTCCTGGGACGACCTCCAGTCGTCTTGGGAAGAAGCCACCTTGGAGCCGAGTCCGGGAGGCAGCGACCCAAGCCCACCTCCCCCGCTTCTACCCCGGCGGCTCTCCGGGTCCACCCTCGGGCGGGCTGCCGCCTCACACGGCCCGGCACCTCTACCCGCCAACTCTGGGGTCCTGGGGGCCTCTGTCTGTCCCTCTGGCTCTCTGGTGCCTCCACCTGTCAATCTTGGCCCATTGGAACAGTCAGGGTCCCCAGATCAGAGGCAGCCTGACACCCACCGGGGTGGTCCCTTCTTTCTTCTGTAAATAGTAACACCAGGTCAAACTAGGGGAGTTTATTCCCTCCAGTGAATTTCCCTCGACTCCTCCCGGCCGCCCGTGTGCGGCACCAGCTGTTCCGTCTTCGAAGAGGACGGGCCCCATCTGCTCACGGTCAGGTCGGCAGCACGACTACTTGCTTGACACTCGCAATGGACCAGCGGGACTTCCTCTGGTGGCCTCAACCTCTCAGTGTCTCTGAGACCCGGGGGACTGTCCCTGCTTTCGCCATCACACTCACTACATTCAAGCACCTCCAGCCCAGGCCCTGCCTGAGTGCTTAGAAATAAGTAACAATCCAGGAAGCGGCCACCACCCCCTTGTGCCCGAAGCCCGTCCACGTGGCCTCTGGGTGCCATGCGCGCTCAGGAAAGCCCAGGAGTCTTGCCGGCTGGGTGCCTGGGGGTGGGCTGCCCCAGCTTTCCTGCTGGCCGACCTGGCTGCTTCCGACGGGGAGAGCTGGGGCCCGGGGGGCACTCAGCATCCAGGAAGGTCGGCCTCAGGAAAGCTCCGTCCAGGCCCCTGACAGCCCCTGCATCCTCCCCGGGGTCCTGGGCCCCTTACCATTGGTGTAGGGGTTCGAAGTCTTCTTGTTGGTCATGACCCGGGCCGTGGCGTTATTGACCTGCCCAGAGAGAGGGAGCGAGACGGTGAGGGGAGCCTCAGGCCCTCGGGGGCCATGGGTCGCCCCAGTCCTGCCCTGGGACCGTACTTCTCCACGGCCCCCTGGGAGGGGGAGGCTGGGGGTTGGGAGGGAGGGCCTGGGACACCCAGGTGGAGGCACAGGACAGCCCCTACCCCCAGCCCGGCCTCCTCTCCCGGCCATGCCGCCCGCCTCCGGGAAGCCTTGGCCATCACTGCTCCCAACGTGGGCTGGTACCCGGCCTGGCCCTGGCTCCGGGCCCTTGGCTCGGGCGCCACGTCCAGACTCACTGGCTCCTGACCCTCAGGTGGCAGGTTCCACAAACCAAGCCCCAGCCTCTCTCTGGCAACCCAAGGTCACCGGAGAAGCTGTTGGCAGCCTCTCCTCAAAGTGCTCTCAGGCCAGCTACGAGAACTGCCCCCAAGACGGTCTCTAGCTGGGGCGGCTGTAGACAGAGGCCCCCTAGCTGCAGGCACCCAACTGTTGACCGTCTCCCCACCCCTGAGGCCAGAGCTTTCTGAGGGGGCCCCTGTGCCCATGGGGACAAGGCCAGTGAGGGAGGGGCAGGTGGGGACCTGGGGGGTGGGCCCTACTCTCCAGACAGCTGAGCCCAGGGGACTGGATGGGGGGGGCAGGAAGGAGGGGGAGACCTCTACAGAAGGAGCAGGAGGAGGGCGGGGGGGTGGAAGAAGAGGAGGGGCCCAGTGTCAGCCCCTAGGGCCTTGGGCCAAGGCCTTGGGTGCCACCGGTGCTGGGCCGGAGCCTGGCCAAGGTCGAGGCCTCCAGTACTTCCCCCTTTGGGAACCCTCCCCTAGACCTCTCCCTGCCCTTCCTGTGGGCTGGGCCAGCTGCTGACCCTGCCCTCTGAACCACCCCTGGCTGCCCTGCTGTGGGGGAGCCCAGCTCCCAGACACCCCGAGCCACAGCCCTGGTGAGGGACAGGGAGGAAGTGGGGATGTCAGAGTTCTTGCCTCCTCTTCCCGCTGCTCCCCTGGGCTGGGTCCCATTTTAGGACCTGGCCACTTCCTGCGGGCCCTGTGGGGGTGAGGGCGAAGGGAGAGCTGCAGGCTGGCAGCGTGGGGGGGCAGGGAGAAGTCCTGGGCCCTCCCAACGGCAGGCCAGCCGGGGCTGGCTGTGGTTCTCGGAGCTGCCAGGCCTCACACACACGATTTCTGGGGTCCTCCCAGTGTCTGGCTGCTCCCCCAGTTGGGGGGGTCTCTTTCAGGAAGGAGAGAGGAAGCGGGGGAGGTGGGACCCTGGGGTGGGCCTGAAATGTAGACCCCCAAGGTTGCACGTGACGGGCTGGGGCTCTGGCCTCTGTGCGGCCCGCCCCACCCCTGTCCAGCCCCTGTCCCAGGGACCCCGGCCTGGTGCTCACAGGACAGCAGGAGACCTGGGTGGGGACGGACTGGGGTGACAGGTGCCCCTGCCCCAGCACACTTATCTGAGCACCTCAATTTTCCGTCCCTCTACGATCGTCCCATTCAGCTTCTCCCGGGCTCGGTCAGCATCTGAGCTAGTTTCAAAAGTTACAAACCCAAAGCCCTGTGAGCAGAGAGGGACAGACACGGAGAGAAAGACACAGGATGAGAAAAAGAAAAAAAAAAGGAGGCATGGGTGGGGGCGGGGCCGGGGGTGGGTGCCGGGGAGAAGGGAGGAGAGAGAGAGGGGGTTGAGTCAGCGGAGTTGAAGGAGAGACTCAGGCAGCCCAGAGGTCTGTCCTGGGGCCGCCAGCAGGCGCCCAGGAGGGGCGCGGCCCCAGGTGGGGGCAGCCTTTGGCTTGGCCTAGCCGGCCTGAGCTTACCACCTGGCCTCTCCAAGGGGATAGGCCAAAGCTATAGGAGACACTGACCCTGCCAGGGTCCAGGGCTGTCACCCTCACCGAAGGCTGGATTAGAGGACCTGAGGGGGGCAGCCTGGTTGGGGGGGCAGTGTCTTCCAGAGCGGAGAGCAGGGCCCATCTTAGCTGGGGCGCCTTCCCGCCTGCCCGCCCCGCAGCCCCACTCCCAGCCTCAGGGCTGACTGGCGGGCAGGCCCGGGCCCCCGAGGAAGGAGGAACGAGGAATGCCCCAGTCCCAGGGCAGACAGAGAGGTCCTGGCAGCTCAGAGAGAAGGAGGCGTCAGCAGCAGCAGCAACGACAACACAGACAGTGGGGTGGGGAGGGGGCGGAGGAGGGGAATACAAGCACCCGTGTCGCTCAGGGGTCCTCGGGTGCGAAGCTCTCCAGGAAGGAAACGCACATGTCACACGTTAGCCTGGCGGGACCTACAGCCGGCGCTGTAATGGTGGCGGCCTCTGGGCGGCACCCACCTTGGAGCCCCGCTCGTTAAAAATGATCTCCACGTCTAAAATTTTTCCGAATTGCTGCGGAGACAGAGAGGGGTTGGGGGGGACAGGAGACGGCGGCGGGTTAAGGAGGCCTGCTCCCCAGGAGACCCCTCACCAGTGCGGATTCTGGCCCTCCGCCCCCGGCCCCTCCGCCCGGGCAGGCACAGGAGGACAGGCTTCCTGAGCAGCATGAGGGGACAGGGACACCCTCCCCACCTCCTTGTGCAGAGAGCTTTCCCTGCCGGGATGCCGGGGCTCTGCCACAGGCTGCTGACAGGCACCCCAATTCACACTAGAGGGAAAAGTCCTTCCCACCAGGTCGGTGCTGGGGGGAGCAGGAGCCCCTAGAAGAGAAAGCACCCAGAAGGCCTCCGCTGGGCGGCCCGTGCTGGGTGGGGCTGGACCCCAGGCTCCCCACCTGAGCAGGACGCGCTGGCACCGAGCTCCGCCCCCTGTCCTGACACTGGCCTGGGACACAAGGGGCGGCCCTGTCCTCAACGGCTGGCGAGACTGACCACCTGTGACCAGGTCCCCAAAATGCCAGTGAGCTCAGAGGGGCCTGTCCCGGAGCCTCCAGAGTATACACAGGTGGGGCTCCCCTTCACCCCGAAATATCCCAGAGGTGGGTGTCACAGGGCAGCAAGGCGACATGCAGCCAGCCAGCAGTGCTGTCCCCACCCTGCCAGAGACAGGGAGGAAGGTGGCGCCCTTGTTGGGGGTGCTGGGGGGTGGACGGGCACCGTGCAGATGCCAGGTGAGGCGATGGGTCCTGTAGGGCTGGTGAGACTCTGCCACCCGGCTGCTGTGGTCCCCAGGCTCCAGGGGTCCAGGGCCGAGATGATTCTAAATCCTGCCAGCTCCCCACTGGGTCTAACCCCAAATCCACAAAGGCCCCCGAGGAGGGGAGTGGATAACTGGGGTGAGGTAGGCGTGGGTGCTGGGCCTGTCCCGCTGCCGCCCCCTAGCCTCTTCCCTGACAAACCTGCCTGAGGTGGGGGTGGCATGGGGGGCTCAGGGGCCCGGGCCCGCCTCGCTCGTGGCAGAGGTCGGGGGGGATGCAGGGCAGGCAGGAGGGGCAGTTCAGAGTGATGGAGGGCGGGGAGCAGTCCGAACGGGCCAGGTGTGGTGGTGCTCTGTGGCGGGCAGTCGGGACCAAGGGGCTGCCCTGCTCTGGGCTGCCCACCTGGCTGCTGCCCACCCGCCCACCCACGTTGCAGCCCAGCACCCAGTGGGCGTCGGTGCCTGCTGGGTGGTCAGTCAAGTGACAGGATGAAGTGAACACAGGACTACAGGGGTCCCTGCCTGCAGCCTCTCACAGCACCTGGCTGAGGCCCTGTGGCACAGAACCTGGGAACAGGTCCGAGGAACCAGGGCGGATGTTGTCTGGCACTTGCTCCGCCCACCACGTGTTCTCCAGAAGCCCCATCCCTGGAGCCCCCACGCTGGCCCAGAGAGGTTGAGTGCCTGGCCCCAAGGCACGTGGCAGCGGCGGCGGGGGCTGGACAGATGCTGGGCGGGGCAGGAGTCTGGGACGCCCCTCCAGGGGCCCTCTGAGGAGCACAGCGGGGGCCTGGACCCCTTGCAGCAGATTAATAACCTGACAGGCACTGGCCTTGGCCTCTCTGGGGAGCCTGAGGACAGGTGGGCTGATGTCTGGAGGGGGGTGGGGGGTGGCGCCCTGCTACTGTGCTGCCCCTTGTCCCTCCCTCCCACCCCATGGACTCAGGCCAGAGCTGGCGGGACCAGGAGGCAGGAGGCTGCAGCAGGAAACCCGGGGGGCCGGGGCGTGCTGGGGGCTGGGAGGGGGCCGCGCACACTCACCCCGAACATTTGCCGCAGGTCGGGGTCCCTGAACCGGAAGGGGATGTTGGAGACGTGAAGCCGCTTGGGCTGCTGCTTCTCTGCGGGGTCGGGGGGGCGGAGGGGCTGGCTGTCCGTCTGTGCCGCCTCATCTGTCTGCTGTGGGGAGAGGACCTGGATGTGAGGGGCCCTCTCAGCTCCCACCCTATGGAGGGGGGTGTCTAAAGACCAGGCCCTCCCAACCCCTCGGACCCCCCTCACATCCGAGGGTGGGGCAGATCTGCCAGGGTGTCTAGGCAAGCAGCACATGGCTCTGCAGCGCCACCTGCAGGACCCTGCCTGAGCTACTCCCGGGAAACCAGCGCAGGGCCAGGCTTCCCTGGCCTGCTCTGTCCTGCTCCTCCGCGCGGCCCAGGTCTGACCACGGTCCCTCAGCTCCATGGACTGTCTGGTTCTCGAGGTCCCGGGTTTGCCCTTTCCCCTGATAGGGGCCCTTCTGGCTTCCAGGGCCTGATGAGAAAGTGGACATTTCCAAACGCGCCACTGGGCACACACACCTGTAGGGGTGCTGCCCCACCCCAAGGTCACCGGGGCGCTGCCTCACATTCTAGCCCCGCACTGCTGCTTGGCACTGCGGGGGCCACACCCTCCTAAGGCACAGGGTGACTGACTCCTGTCCTTTATAGCTGGTCCCCGTGCTGCACTCAAATACTGTTTCAACAGAGGGACTCCGGAAGGCTTGGGTGCCGGGAAACAGAGCTGCTGCTGAGCAGGGCCCCCGCCCCCAGCAGCTCCCCGTGAGGACTGGGCTGGGATGAGGCCCCGAGACGGCGAGGGGTCGGGGTGGTGAGCGGGCTGGCTGGCAGCCTGAGTGGGGTGCCTCCCTTGTGGACTTCCGCAGGGACGGGCCGGCCGCCAGCTCATGGCCAGGTGCCTGTAGCCTGGGTCCATCCCTGCTGAATCCCAGTGCTGAAGGCCGTCACCAGGTGCTCCATCAACGCCGGCTGGGTGACAAGTGGCTGCTGACCGAGGTGTCCCAACAGCCGGCCATGACAGGTCACCAGGGCCTGAGGCTGTCTGTATGCCGCTGACGGGGCAGAACTGCCAATTGCCGGCCCCTGGCGCAGCCCTCTGGTGAGGCAGCATGGAGCCTGAGTGTCCAGGAGCTGTCTCCAGAGGTGACAGGTAGAGCGGTGGCCCGATGCCTGGCTCCCTGCCACGGGGCTCCTCGCCCCCAGGTTCCCCCAGCGGGTGGTGAGCACGGCACCGGGAGGGTAACGAGATGAGGACACCATCTTTATTCCCTCCTTCCCTTTCCTGTCTCTGTTCCTGGCTCCTCTCCCGGGGTCCTCTTGGGATCGCGTCCCCGGCACACTGCTCGGTCTTGCCTCCTTGTTGCAGGGTCGGCGGCATCCAGGCCAGGACCCCCGCGGAGGGTGTGGGGGCCCTGGCTGCCTGGCTGCAGTAGGGCCACGCTGAGCCTTCCTGCTCTGTCTGGGGAGAGTGAAGGTGGAGGGCAGGTCCTCGAGCCTGTGCTGGAACTTGTATGAGTGGGTGGCTGTGGTCTGCCGTGTGTCCTGAGGAACAGAGGCGGCTGGCTGGCAGCAAGAGGCTGGAGGCCACTTTCTGGTGGGCGTCTGTCACTGGCAACCAGAGGAGTGCTGACCAATACAAGCCCCACCCTCCTCAGGGCGGGACAGGGTGAGGCCAATGTGCTCGAGGCTGAGGACATGGAGCCCAAGGGGCAGAGGCTAGTGGCCAGGTTCCCTCTCTGAACTCCAGAGTGGCTGTCCTCAGAGGCCATCCTTTCCTGTGCTCAGCCAAGAGGCCTCTGCCCTGGCTCCAGGGCAGCAGGTGCCACAGGAGAGGGCTGCTGAGGGGGACCGAGGACATGCGCCCCCGGGGACACATGGGAGAGGCCTGGAGGGCTGTGGGAGCTTCCTGTCCATGTGCCTCTCAGAGTCTGCGTTCCCGTGTGGAGAAGCAAGTGCTTAGCGTGGGGTCGAAGCCGCCGTCCCTTCAAGTCCTGTGTCTCAGCAAGGTGGCCACCCCATGCAGCAGCCCCAGTGCCAACATGTGCGTGTCCTCGGAGAGCCCTCTGTCGGGCTGTGGGAGGGACAGGTGCCCAGTGGGGCACTGCGGGAGATCCAGGGCCTGTTCCGTGGGGATCAGCAAGAGCCGCCGCAGGGGACCATCAGCAGGGGGCATCTCCTGACCAGCCCTCCGCCCAGCCCGCCCCCACCCCCCAGGTCCCCTGCTGTCCTCCGGCCTTGGTGCCACTCTTCCTAGCAGAAAGCAAGCCCCCAGAGGGCTCATCCAGGCATCAGCGATTCCTGCAGAGGTCTGGGGCCCAGCCTCTGGCTACTGCAACGTGTGGCTTGCCACTCAGCACTCAGGGTGGGCCCGGTGCCCTCTGTCACACCCCCACAGCCCCAGTGCATTCCATAAGCCTGCACCCTCCGCTGCTCCTGGGCACAGGTGACTAATGAAGGAGTCACCAGATGGGGAATCCAGCTGGGAGAGGGACATGCAATGCTGACTTCAGACCAGCAGAGGGCAGTGGCTAACCCAGCCTGGAGGTCCGCTGGTACTCAGAGGAGAAAGGGGGGCCCTACATGGGGAGGGGGGGGAGGGCTATAGGAGACTGAGACCACCAGGTGTCAACAAGATCCAGATTCCCCCCAAAACCCTAAGGGGAGCCGCTGAGGGCCAGGGGTGGAGGGGTGCTGTGGAGATGGAGCCACGGGTGGGGCCAGGACATGGGTAAGGAAGGCGCCCTCCGCCCCCAGCGCAGCTGCGCGGCGGCAGATAAATGGGCTCAATGACTGTAAAATTGCGAGACGCGCCGAGAAGCCCCGGAGTGTGACGGCACGCTGGCCGCCGGAGGGGAGGCAGCGGCCTTCCCACCATTTATCACAGCGGCCCAGGCAGCCCGGGCCGCCCTTCCGGGGGCTCCCCCCGCACGCCCCGCCGTTTTTTAAGCCCTCTGCCTTCGGTCGTGAACGCAGGCCAACAAGAAACAACACCACTGAGCCCCCTCCCTCCCGCGGCGGGTTACCGCGGCTTTGCTTCTGCGTCCTTCCCCGTCTGTGTCACTGTAGCCTTCGCTCCCACACACACCCTTCCAAGGCCAGGAGCGGCTGTGGTGGGCTCGGATGGACCCCAGATGCCGCCCGGCACATCTGCAGCCCTCCCCACCCTCCAGGAGCCTGAAGCCCCCTTCGCCCAGTAACGGGCAAGGCCGAGAGGGCCCCGGGCGGCGGATGAGGAGCCGTGCCCGTTGCTGGCACGGCCCCCAGGCTTGCTGGTGGGAGACAAGCTGAAGCAGGTCTTGCAAACCTCCTTTCTCTGCAGCAGCAGGCCCCCCACCCCCACCCCTTCGAAAGCTCCTGGGTTCTTGTGTGATGGCTGCTAGCCGCTTGCTGGACGTGCTCGCCCCAGCGAGTGGGCGGCTCATCAGCCACAGAAGAGGCCTTTTCCCCCTGTGGCCTCCAGCCTTCCGTTCAGGAGGTCTTGTTCCTACATGGGGGCCCGGGGCAGCCCCCTCCTTGGGCGGAGTGTGTCCACTGTGGGCTCTGTCTGTACGACGCCACCTGCTGGGTCTCGGCCGCCACCGCACTGGTTCCGTGGGCACCGCTGGTGTCCTCTGCTTGCATCCGGAAGCCCCCCTTCCCGGCCTGGTGCAGGGGCAGACTCATCGCCTCCTCTGCCCTTCCGCCCTCACTCCGACACGGAGCGCACACGTGCCAGCTATGCCGAGGCGGGAAGGCGCCGCAGGAGTCGGTACTCCAGGACTAGAGCACTCAATCCCGTGGCAGCCGACGTCTCATGGGGCGGCTACGGGCCTTCGGCTGCCTGGGGACTTCCATCTGCACTGCTCATTCAGCCCAGGGCCTGGAGAATAACAGCCTGTTCTGGTCCCCAGGTGGGAACCTGCAGACCCTGACCCTTCGCAGGACCTGAGGAGACCCGGGCCGCGGGGAGGTCGCTCAGGCTGCCGTCCCCTGGGCCGGGCACTTTCCCAGAGTGGTGCTCGGCCAGAGCAGCAGCCTCTCACCCCCTCAGTGGGGACTGCTCTCAGGGACGCTGGGTCCCCTCAGGGGCCATGGGCTCTCACAGCCACAGAGGCCACGACTGGCCCCTTCGACTTTTGTGTTCGTGGCTGGTGGGATCCAGTGGCGGCCGCGGGGCATTGAGAGGCAGGACTGGCCACTGCTTCTGTCTACCCAGTGCTGTTTGGCGCCCAGCGCACAGCAGGTGCCTCTCTAATGCCTGGAGATCGAAGGCAGGAGCCCCGCTGTGGAGGAGGCCTCGGGCTCTCTCCGCGGCGCTGGCACCGGCTGTTGGCCGGCTCTGTGGCCGCGTGCATCTGATCCCCTTGTCTCCTGGCAGCGAATCCCAGGCTCACTTGCATCTGTTTGAGGTCATGAGGCCTGACCAGATGCCCCCTGGCCACTGCCGTCCCTCAGACAGACCAGCTGGCCGGGTCGCGCTCACAGCGAGCCCCTCCTCCGGCTGCGCTCACCTCTTTCCCAAGCACACACAGGCCATGACTGACGTGCCGGAAGCATGTGCAGAGCAGCGGGAGGTCTGGCTGCTCCCGGGTCTGTGACCCATGCACCGGCTTCATCCATCTGTAGGAGCTCTGGGGGCGTCTCCGGGAGACGCTGCACCTTGGAAGGCAGCGCACGGGAGTCTCATGGCTTCGCACAGACTCAGGCTGGGAAGAAGGGCCTGTCTGCGCCCCAGACGAGGGTCTGGTCCAGCCCTGGGCTGGGTGGGCTCTCGCCCCAGAGAGCGTGGGCGATGCTGCCCGCACAGGGAAGGCAGGTAATATCTGGATCCATACAGCACCTTGGGAGCCAGACTGGATTAGGGGGAGGGCCGTGGAAGCACGGTCAGGGGGCACCCATCGGGAGCTGCCAGGGCGCTGCCTCTCCTGGGCAGCTTGGAGCTGCTGGCCCCTCGCCCAGCTTGGCCAGCCAGTGCTGGGGCCGAGCCAGCAGGGAGAGTTGCATGACCCCACGGCCCCAGCACAGCGGTGGGGGCGGGCAGCTCGAGAATGCATGGGGGAGTGCAGGAAGGGTCGGGGCAGGCCGGTCTCTGGAGGGCGGGCCTGGGGCACGGCCACTCCTCGCCACACTCCTGCTATCGGGAAAGTGCAGGGCTCAGCCCTTTTCCCTCAGAGCTGCACGAGAACCGCATAACCAAAGCTATCTGATTGGAGGGCAGCCAAGCAGGTAGATTACAAGTGATTAGAAATGATAGGAACGCCTGCCACAGAGTCAGCTCTGAGGCCCTGGCCCCCTCGCCCGCTGCCAGCCCGGCCTCGGCCATTTCCCTTGCTTCCCATGAACTGGCAGCTGGGGACACGCTCCGTCTACCAGGTGAGGTGAGAGCTGGGCTGAAGTCTGGCTCAGGGAGCGAGGGTTGGGGAGCAGCTGGAGGTGGTGGGCCTGCTTCGGGCTGGGCGGCTGCCCCCCTCCCCCCCCCGGCCCCGCTGTGCCTGGCCGAGCAGGTGCCACTGGAAAGATGCTTGGTTTCAGAGGATGAGCAGCTGCAGGTGGGTGGGACAATGACTGGGACCCCCACTATGGACCCTGACTCTCCACCCACAGGCTCGCCTCGATGCCCTCCTGAGCTGTCCCGGGGGAAGCCCCGCTTCCTGAAGCCCCAGGTCGCGGGGGCCCCTTACCGGCACCGTCTGGGCCCCGGCGATGGGCTGCGTGCTGGCCTCGGGGCCCGGCTGCTCGG
The DNA here is from genome assembly GCF_022682495.2 of Desmodus rotundus. NCBI lineage: Eukaryota > Metazoa > Chordata > Mammalia > Chiroptera > Phyllostomidae > Desmodus > Desmodus rotundus. The sequence continues at coordinate 112,020,666 of NC_071395.1, forward strand.
GGTGGGTCTGTGCTGGTGTGTACAGGGTCATGCCGTGCTCCGGGGGGACGGGGGTCTGGCCCGAGTAGTCCTGCGTGGGGTGCGGCGGGGGTGGGGCGTACTCGGCGGGGATGCCGTTCTGCGGGGGCGGGGGGTACTGGGTGGGGGGATAGGGCTGGGCCATCGCTTCGGGCGGAGCCGTGGCGTCCTGACTGCCCTGTGGAGGGAGAAAGAGAGAGAAGGCCGGTCAGACTCCCGGGGAGGCCCAGTCCTGGCCCCCACCCCAACCTCCCCCTGCAATCTGGGCGCCGTGGGGACCAACAACGAAGGGCATTGACAGCAGCCCTGGAGGACGTCCCTCAGCCGTCCCCAGGGGAGGGACTGGGGTCCCTTGTGGTGTCGGGGGGGGAAGGTGTGCTGGGGTGCATCTGGCTTTTCCCACTCAGTGTCCTTCACTGCAGACACACACCGAGGGCTAGCTGGCAGCAGCCCCTCTGGGCCGGCGAGGCACTGTCTGGCCTTCCGAGCATGTCCGCAGGGGACAGACAGGTGCCAGCTCTCACCGCATGGAAAGGACCTGGTGCAGCTGTGGGCAATCTGACACTCAGGACTGCACCCCCCCAACCCGGTGGAGGGGGCGCTCTGCGTGTGCTCCCCTGCTCCCCCACCACGCTGACCGGGCATGTGAGGTGTCTGTGTCCTCGTCCATCTCCCCCGCCCAAGACGGGCGCTCCTTCCAGAGAGCACGCTGGACCCGCTCTGCGCAGCCTCCGTCCGGTCACTACTCACTCACCTAACAACTGTGCACTGGGGGCCTGGGGCTCAGGACAGGCAGCCCCTGCCTCTGCGGGGTCTGCAGTCCAGTGGGGTGGGGAGAGCCGTCCAGACATTGACCCCAAAGTCAAAGTCGAGTAGTTGTTAGAGTGAAAGGTGCCCAGAGAGGCCTGGCCACAGGGGGCAACAGTCAGTCAAAGACCCTGCCAGGTGCCCTGCCTCCAGCCCCATCCCTGCCCCCACATCCGCCTGCCTGCCCCCTCCATGTAGACGGGCGCCTGAGGTCAACTCTGTGCCCAGGACCCAGCACCCCCTCTCCCCAATGCCAGTCTCTGAGGTCTCAGTGCCTGACACCTCTAACTCTTGGGCGACCCCTGACGCCTCGTAAGCAGAAGTTCTGTCCTTCTCCTTGGCGAGGTCACCGGGTCCCCTCCCTCTCTGCAGAAACTGGGGCAGCGCCTGCGCTCCTGACAACGGGAGGGAAACACGCATGTGCGTGCACCCATGAAGACACGCCCATGCAGACGCTGCCCCCACCCCACCTCACTGCTCGAGTCACCCGCGAGCCCCACAACCCACTGTGAACAAATGTGTTGGTGACGTCCTGTGGCTCCCAGGTGCGGGAGCAAGGCAGGCTCAGGGCACAGGAGGACCAGGCCTGGCGGGCGGGCGGTGAGGAGGGAGGGGCGGCAGAGCCAGGAGGGAATTGTGGGACAGCCGGAGGTGGGAGGGAGAGGCAGCTCACTGGATCAATTAACAGATAAATATTTGATTAGAACCTTCACTCACTCACATCTTCCCAGTGCCCCTCCTCCTCCTCTCCTCCACAGCTAGGAGAAAGGGATGCTCTTCTCCCCCGGCTCCCTTCTCATCCCACCCTCCCTTTCCCAGGCCCCTCTGCCCCCAGGCCCACCTGGGCTGAGTGACAGCTGCGAATCGCTCCCGCTGCAGTGGATCCCGGCTGCAGCCCAGAGCCCACTCTGTCGGGGAGCCTGCGACACAAAGGTGGGGTCGCCTGGTGCCGTGGTGGGGACTGAGTGCGCGTGTCTGCGGGGGCCTGGGGTGCGCGGGAGGCCCTGGCGAGGTGGGACGGCTAGGGACACCCGTGACGTGATGACAGAGTCAGCACCTCTGAGCACAGCGCATTCTCTGCTTTGCAGACAGGAGCGCCTTCCGTCCCTGCAGCCCACAAGGCGGACACCGCTCCTTCCTCGTTTCACAGCTAACGAGACTGCGGTGACTTGTCAGGCTAGGCCCGGAGCAACTGGGGCAGGGGCGCAGGCTGCCTGGCCCCCAAACCTAGCCCTCTGCCCCACCAGGCACAACTGTGGCCCTTCACACGAGGGTCATGAGAGGAGTGTAGGATGCACGGGGGGGTTGAATCCCCCTCTTAGCCAGCAGGTGGTCCTAGGTGCCCGTTTATCCTCTGCAAACGGGCTTCCTCAGCGGCAAGTAGCCGTGTGCCGTGGACAGTGGAATGGGTGGGTAGATGAAAGGTGGATGGATGGACACACAGATGGAAGGGTGAGTGGGTGGACAGATGGACAAATGAACAGATGGATGAACGGACAAATGGATGGGTAGATGGATGGACAGTTGGATAAATGGACAGGTGGATGGCTGGGTGGATGGATGGATGGACGGATGGATGGATGGACGGATGGATGGATGGATGGATAGACAGTTGGATAAATTGACAGGTGGATGGATGGATGGACAGATGGATGGATGGACAGGTGGATGGCTGGGTGGGTGGATGGATGGATGGACAGGTAGATGGATGGACAGGTGGATGGTTGGATAGGTGGATGGCTGGGTGGGTGGATGGATGGGTGGGTGGATGGATCGATGGGTGGGGGGATGGATGGATGGACAGATGGACAGGTGGATGGATGGACAGAGGGATGGATGGATAGGTGGATGGATGGGTGGGTGGATGGGTGGGTGGATGGATGGACGGACAGGTGGATGGATGGACAGATGGATGGATGGACAGGTGGATGGATGGGTGGAGGGATGGACAGAAGGGTAAAACTGAAAGGCCATGCTCAAGCCATGCATCCACCCTCCCTCTGCACACTTGTCCCTCTCCTGCCATCACATTCTCTTGGCAGAACCAGTGAGACCCAGCTCTGCACTAGTGAGACCTCCCTCTACGGCCCACACTGCTGGAGAAAAACAGTCACCCCGAACAACCGCTGAGGACCACTGCACCCTGCCCTCAGCTCCAGCTCCGTCTCCTTGTTAGCCCTCTGGACTCGCTCCACCACCCTCGCTCTCTCCGACTGCCCAGCTGTACGAACTGGGAGCGAGTGTCCAGCTCACCAGCTCACCTGCCTGCCTCGTCTCCTGTCCTCTGCCTTCCCTCCTGTCCCTAGGGATGAGCGTCCGTGCTCCTGTCTGTGACCAATCACTTCCACTGCAGAACGGGGACCAGTCCTTCCCACCCACGCTCACAGCTTGCCTGTTCCCCGCCGTCTTTCCTGTCAGAGGAAAAGGAAGCCCTCCGGGGCCCCGCCGCTCTGCAGCCCACAGACCTGATGCACACACACCCTGCAGAGCTGCGCTTCTTGCACAAGCTGCCTGGACCCTCGGCCCCCAACCTCCCAGCTCCCGTTCTCTCCCTCCCACTGGGGGCCACTTTCCCGGGCGCCCTTCCTTCCATCAAGGCCTCCACCTCGCTGCCCCCAGAGGGGTTTCTGGCCTAGCTGGGCAGCAGTGGCGGCTGAAAGGTGGCCGTTCCAACGGGAGCCGAGGGCCTTGGATGCGGAGAGGGGGCCTGACTAGGGTGTGGGACGAGAGGATGTCCCTGGGAAGGCATGTGAGTGGCCGGCCACGGCGCTGTGCGTGCCTCTGCCCGGTGTCTGCCATGGGCCCAGCCAGCCCCGCTCTGCCCTGCGCCTGAGTGGTGACCGGCATGTACCAGGTCCTGTGCTATCCCCGGTGGTCCCGCTCTGCCCGCTCTCGAGGCAGCGCTGTGTATAGTCTCCTTGGAAATAAATGCCAGTCACTCTGTCCCAGGGCAGGGAACCCCAGTGTCCTGCTGGATTCCGATGACAGTGACTTGGGATGACGGACGGACTCGTCCTGCCCCAGGGACAGACAGGGAGGGCTCGGGACAGGGCGGGCCGGCCAGCCTCTCTGGGAGGCCCCCTGGCTCACAGCCTCCTCTTGGCTCCTGCATACCGGCTGGTGGCGCCCGTGGCACCAGGACCCCGACTGCTGGCCCAGCACTTCCCTGGGCTCTGCCTCACCTCTCGGTCTGTGGAAGGGGGCAGTGACTCGTCTGCTTGGAGGCAGGAGCTGGGCAGGAGGACGCTCCACCTTCAAGACCTAGATCTAGGATCCCCCCCAAGTGTCTCTGCCCACATGACGGGCCTAGACTGTGTTCCTGTGTCCCCGCCAATGTGTTCTCATCCTGCAGGACGAGGGGCCCTTGTGCACGGGGGGGACAGTCAGGCAGGATGGGGGGCGCTGGAGGAGAAAGCAGAAGCAGAGAGTGTGGCCCACAGAGCCCGGCCCCTCTGCTCACGGCCCCTCTGGGATGGTCAGGCTGACAGCCTCTCAGAGGGCGCACGGGTCGGGGTGCCGCACTGGAGGTGCTGGCTGCTGCCAGTCCTGCCGCGTGTCTGCCTGGGCTTGGTTGGGTGTCGGGGGAGGAGTCCAGCTGTGACTCTGGGCAACGGGCGGAAACCACCTGAGTTTTCCGAGCATCTCCACAGAGAGGGAGCCCGGCCCTGGTCACGGGAGACGTGTGACACTCGGGAGCCCAGAAAGGGGCCTCGGGGAACGTCCTGTCCACCAATGGAGGAGGAAGCTGGCGCCCGGGGGGCTGACTTGGCCCGGGGGGCCCAGCATGGCTGGTGTCCTGGCGGCTGCACCCGAGGGAGGGGGAGCTGAGGTGTGTCTGAACCCGGTGCCCTGAACTCGGAGCACGATACGCACCGAGTGGCGCCGAGGTGACAGGCTCCAGCTTTCCAGGGTGCGCGGGCAAGTAGCCACCACTGTGTCTGCTCGGGCCACCATCTCGATGACCTGGATGGCCAGCTGATGATAAGGGGCCCTGCCTGGCGGTGAGCGCACAGGCCGGCTAGTCCTGTGGCTGGCGCCTTCGCCACCTGACTCTCAGAGGGGCTACCCGCGCGCATGTAGTCGAGGTGCTCTTTCCAAAAGCCCCGATAGGAAAGAAACGGTCACAATGGAGTTCTCGAGGACCCGCTGGCGCCGCCCAGGTGGAGGTCCTGGTGGGGAGGCGAGAGGGCGGCAGCCATGGCGTGGGCCCCCGCAGCCGCCCTCACCGGCCTCTTGCGTGCTGACTCGGTTGCTTCCTCAGCCCAGAAACAAGGCACCTGCCTCGCTCGCAGTCTCCGGGTCCCAGGTGAGGTGGGACACCTTCCCCGCCCAGCCCGGCCCCCTGACCTCTCCCCAAGACCCCTCCCTGACCGATGCCAGCCTTCGCCCCAGAACGACGGGCAGAAAGACTTCCCCCTCCTGGACGATCTCAGGTCTCCCTTACGAGTTCTTCAAGACATCGTCCCCACGGCATGCAGCGTTTGGAGGGGCCCCGCAGGTGAGCACTTCAAGGAGGAGGCTGGGGAGTGGCCTTTGGAAGGAGGGGCACTGGTCCAAATGCCTCAGGGCAGAGCCAGGCTGCTGGAACCTTCCGGAGCCTCAGCAGTGGGGGTGGCGCTGGGACTGTGAGAGCCCCGAGGGCAAGGGCTCACCCCTGAGTCCGAGGTGACTCGTCCAGACACAGCTGCTGCTCAGGAAATGCTGATCACAGCCGTGGCCGCCACAGGCTGACGGCTCCCGAGGGCTGGCCCTGAGTTCAGCAATACAAATGGGCTACTTCATGTCACTGTCAACCCTGTGGACTGTGTTCTTCACCCCCCGCCCCCCTCCCAGGAAAGCAGCTCCGTGGACGTTACCGCCCACCTGCACCCGGCCAGCACTCGGCTGACCTGGGCTGGGAGGCCAAGCTGCCCAAGGGCAACCGCCGAACACCTGGGGACGGGGCTGCCCCAGTGGGCTCCATGCACCCCCGTCACAGCAAGGGGCGGCCAGGGAGGGGGCACGGGGGTGCTGGGAGAGACCAGACCTGCAGGGGAGCCAGCTGCTCGTGGGAGGGAGGCTGGGAGGCCCCAAAGCTGGGGGCGAGAACCCATGGAGCACTTGCCCCTCCCGTCCCATCCAATGCATTCTGCCCCTGGGAGCCAGTTTAGTATCTGTGATTAATTAGGGCTGTCAGACGGCTTGTCAACCCCACATGACTCCATTCGGGGACTGTTGGGTCAAGTGTTCCGCAGCCATCGGCTCTCAGGTCCCACCCCTCCTGCACGGGGCCTGGTGCCAGGGCTGCGCAGGGGACACAGGGTGACATCTGCTCCGTCCGAGACCTAGGGGGGCTTCAGGGGACATCCCAGCAGAGCCCTGCCAGTGGGCAGGACCCTGAGTCACTCCAGTTCATGATCCCACACTGAGTCCCGGGCTCTGCCACTCCTGGAGGTGGCGAGGGGCAGGTGTGAGCTGGGTTCCTACCACGCGTCACGCCCCTCCGCCCAAGTCTTGAGTGTCCGCCCACTTCTTTTGCTCTGGGCCACAGCCTCTCATTTCCCCAGCAGGGCCTCATGCTGCTTCCATGTTGGTGTGGGGAGCGTGGGTGACACCCTGAGCCCTCCCCCTCCCCCTGCCCACAGCACATGGCACACCCAGGGGACAGCCCGGGGTGTCCACGGAGCCCCCGACATGCGACTAGTCTCTCAACAGCTTCCCCTGCAAGACCCCAGGGTGGGAGGCCCACCCAAGGCCTTGCTGCCAGCAGAGACCTCGCAGAGCCAGCCCTGGGCCTGGTCGTTCCCCAGGTGAGTGAAGAAGTCCCAGGAATTTCACAAGGTTCTCTCCTGACAGGTATATGTCATTAGGAATGGCTTTCTCTGTGCTTCTGCGTAGCTTATGTTCCGCATTTAATACCTGTTGCTGAGAAGGGGTCCCTGAGCCTCAGCAGATGCTAAGGGGTTCAAGGCACAGGGCACAGTAAGAACCTCAATCCCCTAGGACCTCCCGGCTCTAGCCACCAACCTACAGATAAATGTCCCCCACACCCAACCACAGCCTCGCCAGAGCCCATCCTGCCCAGACTCGGCCCCTTCCTGCATGGGGGTGGGGGACCCGATCGCCGCGGAAAAGCCCCCCAGGAGAGGGAACGGGCTTCGTGCCATGAAGCCCTGCCCCACCCCCAAGCTCATGGCAGGCACAAAAATGCTGAGGCCACGCAAACCCTGTTTTCCCACCAGCCTTGCCTCCACCGGGCTCTCCAGCTCTCCATCCTTCCTGGGGGAGCCAGTGGGGAGCTGCCTGGCTGGTGGGGCTGGGGGCGCCGGGGGTGCTGGGAGGCTGTTCGTTGCGCACCGACTACGTCGGGGACACCACAGGGCAAAGCCCAGCCAGACTCTGTGCAGGGATTCACTGTGGGAAGAGGCCTCTCCCCTCCTCCCACCAAACCCCATCCTGGGGGTGCTCAGACACCTCCTCTGGGAAGCCTTCCCCGCTCTTGCAAGCCCCCCAGGTGTCCATGTTGCTGGGCTCCTCCCCCGTCCCTCCCCGAGGCTCTCGGAGACACGACTGTGTTTGTAAGCAGGTGTGTGCACACGCAGCGGCTCCAAGGCCCGGGGGACACCCGGGTCCCACTCAGTAGGGACGGAGGGAACATCGCCGGGACCAAAGCTGCCTCCCAGGGCCCGGTGAGGACCACGCCGGGCGACCGCGGTCTGGGTGACCTGCAGGAGGAGGAGCGCCGAGAACCGCCCCCCAGCAGCGCCTTCCCGACAGTGAGCGTGGGACTGCAGCCCCCGGGGGGGCCTTGTGCCCAGGACCAGCCTCTGCCACCCAGGGCCTGCTGCATATTCATCAAGGACCATCAGCACCACTATGGCCCGGGGCCTCCATTCAGCAAGTGGAGCAGGGTATTAAGCACAGTGCCCAGGACATGAGGTGGGCAGGCAGGGGTGGGGGCGGGGGGTTGGGCGGGCGCCCTTGGGTGCAGCCCACGGTCTGCGTGCCGTGGCCTCAGGCCCCAGACGTCCCATCTCCCTCCCACGGTGCCCTGTGGTTGCGGCTGTGGGAAGCAGACTCTCATGAAAACCCGTGGAATGTAATTAGGGAGGTAAATTTCCTGGCAGCCCAGATTACATAATGGTCCTGCAGTCAGCGCCGGGGCTGGCTGGAGAGGCGGGGACGCATCCTCGGGTGAGATGACCCCCGGTGGCCCCCTTTCAGGGGGCTGTTCCAGAGGAGGTGGTTGGGGCAGTGTGCCTGGTGGGGGAGCTGGGTGAACACAGCGCCCCTCGGCAGGGACAGTCACGTGGGGCCGCCCTGCAGCTGAGCACAGTAGGGTTTGGACGTGGGGCCCGTGAGCCAGCAGCACCCGCACCCCGGGAGCGTTAGGGACGCAGGTTCCAGGGCCCTCCTGGCCTGCTGACCAGAGTCTGCGACACAGAGAACGGCCCCTGCTGATCGCCAACCACAGATGCCCCGGACGGGGGCCTGTGTGTCTGCTGGTGCCCCATCAGAGTGGGAGTGAGACCCCTGGGCCTGGAGCCCCAGCTGGGTCTGCTAGCACCTGCAAGGAGGAGCCCCCATGGGTTGGGGGCACCTGCAGGAGCCCCGGGGAGGAGCCGTTCAGCCCAGAGACTGCAAGGCCCCTGGCAGGGGCCTGGTGACCACTCCTCCGGACACATCCTGGTGTCCAGCCCAGGGCCCCCGCACAGGCCTGCTGGGCCCCCTTGCTTTGCTTCCTCCTAGAGATGGTGGTTTAGGTGTTCTGCCACCGTCAGGGCGCCTCTGGAGCCAGGAGCACCCCGTGCCCGGGGACCTGCCTGCCCCCTGCCTCTGTGCCCCCTCTCCCCTGCCTGCGTTGCCCCAGGGGGTGACTCTGCCCCTGCCCCACCGCACCTGCTCCGCCCCGCGCCCTCCCGGCAGTCCCTGTGGCCTGTACATGGCCACCGTCCGCCTGCTCCATGTCGCCTCCTCTGGGCCACCCCCGGGCGGCAGCCATCCTGGCCCCGTGGGGGAGTCGCTGCTGCACCCCCGTGTCAGGAGGCGGCTAAGGAGGCCAGTTCAGGAACTGGACAGATGTGACGACCACCCTGTCAGGGGTGATGGGGGCGGCCGCCCGGGGAGGACAGAGGACAAGGACGGCGCAAACGGGGACAGGCCTTGGGCTGAGAGGAAGCCTGTGTGTGGTCAGGCCTCGGTCGTGGGGGAGAGCCTGTACCGAGATGTGTGCGCACCCGCACTTCCTGGGTGCACAAGCATTCTCCCGTGTACACGCCCACTCCCTGTGCATGCACGCTTGCACCTGCGCCCACACTCATGCATTCCCGGTGCACACGTGTTCGCACACAGGCTTTTGCACATTCCCACAGCCACACGTGCTCTCCCGTCTCAGGCACATGTGCAGACACCGCCCGGAGCAGGGCGCAGCCGCGGTACTGCAGGGACCGGGGCAGGGTGTTCTCTCGGTGGGGGCACCCGGGGCTCTGCCTGCTCGTGCTGGTGGCGCCCTGGAGCTGTGGCGGCCAAAACCGTCTGCCCGCACTGCCTCACGCACCCTGGTCGAGCACCTTTGCCCCAGCCGCCCCGTACTGCACCCCCGTCACGGCACCTGCCTCCACGGGACTGAGCACTCAGCCCCCCCAACATGCCTCACGTCCCCCCGGCCTTTCCGCCACCCTGGCCTCAGCACTGTCTCCTCTTGCCCCAGGCTGCTGGCCTTGGGCCCATGGGCACCGGGGAGGGCTCGGCCGGCGGAGGAGGCAGGCCGGCTCGCTTCCCACTTGGCGCCCGCCTGGCTCACGGAAGAGGCGAGCATGGATCTAATCTTCAGCTGATTAAATGTCCCTCATTAATGAGTTTCTTTAATTAATGAAGGTTTTGGGTCTGCTCCACTTGCTTTATTCCCGCCACACTCTGCCTCCTCAGCACAAAGTGGGCCGTCTCCTCCCGGGTGATTGAGGGCGCCGCGGCCCTTGCTGCCGACGCTGCGCTTTGCTGACTGTGCCCGTCAGTGGGGGCTGACAACTCCATTTTTAAACATTTCTTCTCCGGGAGCCCTGTGCACACGCGTGCTTGCACACGCAGACGGGGCCGCGGCCCAGGCACCCGCCGCCTCGGTCACAGCTGGCACACGCGTGGGCACGCTCACACAGCCCCATGTCGTCTCTGGGGGGCCAGGGTGCACATGACCGAGCACACGCTTTCACGTGTAGTACCCTCGCAGGGAGGCAACACGCCAGCACACCTGTGTGCAACACGTCACACTCACACACAGGGGGCGCCTGCACACCCTGCACGCTCACTCCTGAGGCTCACACACGCCCACACACCCCTCGCCCACGTGCACACAGAGTCCACCCCTTCACAGTCCTGCCCTGCCCCACACTTGCACCCACGTCCGCATCCTCGCCGCCCACCAGCTGCGCACACTCACCCGAACACACACAGCCAGCCAACCCAGGCTGGGAGAGTGCACCCACAAACCCATGTGGGGGGGGGCTCCTGCCGCGCCACCGAGGACACCGGGAGACACGTCCCCAGGTCCACCTGTTGCCCGGGGCACGTGCTGGCTGCCCCTCGGCGGCCCACCCTGCTATGACCAGGTGCCCACTCGGGGCTCCAGGGCCTGGAGGGTGATTTACTCCCTTTCATAGGCTCATGAAAACTCTCCCGAATTAAAAACATTTATCTTCGCCTGCTGACGAGGGCGAGTCTGTGCCCATGAGGCCGGGCAGTCGGGCCACTGCTCCACAGCCAGGGAGGGGGACGAGCCACCCTCCCGACTTCCCCGTGGGCGGGGCCTGGACGGGACCATTCCTCAGGGCCAGGACTTGGCCGTGAGGACGACCAGGTGAAAACAGCTGACCGTCCCCTAAGGCAGAGATGGGACCTCCCTCGACCAGGCACCAGCTGGAAAGGCTGCAGCCAGGGAGGGGTCAGCGCCCCACAGTGACGACACCTGTGTCCCCTGAGGACGTCATACTGACTCCTCATCCCAGTTGGACGAGGTGGGTGTCATCGTCCCCATGTATGGATGGGGAAATTGAGGCCTAGAGGAGCAGGATAAGGGGCTCACAGCCGCCTGCTGGCAGTTGAGGGCGGGCTCTGAGCCCGGCGCTGCCTGAGTCCTCTGCCCATGCCCTCTAGCTCCAGCCCTGCTGACGGCCACCCCAGGCACCTCCCCATGGGTGCGGGTGTCCCCAGGGGCGGCTCTGCCCACCCAGCTCAGACGGCCGCGCAGGGCCATGGACCCGAAGCTCCGGCCCCTTGTCCCCACAGGCTCCTCACCACACCTGAGACTCTGCCAGGCACCAGCTGTCCACCTGTGTCTCTGGTGCCCAAGTGGACTGTGACATTCCCGATGACCATCCTTGGTTTTTGTAGTTGGGGAAACTGGGACTCAGACACCAGGCTCAGTTCCCACAGCTCACAGGGGCATGGCCCACCTGCACCTCAGGCCGTTCTGCCTGGACCAGCACTTCCCAAGGCACGTGCTATGGAACTCTAGTCTTCCGGAATGTTCTGAGAAAGGCCCCGAGAAGTTCTGCAGCAAAGAGTGTTTAACTGTGTTGAGTCGGCCATTCCCTGTACTTCTTTTTTTTTTAAATACACTAGTTTTTTAAAAAAAAATTTTAAAAATTTTGATTTTAGAGAGAGGAAGGAAGGCAGGGAGGGAGAGGAAGGGGGAGAGGGAGCCAGAGAGTGACAGCGATTTGCTGATCCACTTAATTGATGCGCTCATTGGTTGATTCATGTATGTGCCCTGACCGGGGATCGAACCCACAACCTTGGTGTATCAGGACGATGCTCTAACCAGCTGGGCTCCCCACACTTCTCAGACCTGGCATTCTTTTTTTGAGGCTTACCTGGAGCAGCAGTTTTAGGGAAACGGAGCCAGACACCACGCTGGGGCTGTGGGGGTGGGGGGCAGAAACCAAGGGACACCTGTCCACTGTTGGCAGAGGGCTCCCTCCTTTTTGCTGAATGACAAAAAGGTCCCAGGCCCCGGGTGGTGGGCGAGCGGGACGAGAGAGGGGACTGAGGCAGAGTGGGGAGGCTCTGAGTGGGTGACTAGCTTCCCAGTGGGGCGTCTGGGACACAGCCTGAAGACCCACTGGGGACAAAGGTCTGTACTTGGGGCTGCAGGGGAACCCCAGCGCCCTACAGGTGCCTCAGGTGGAAGCAGGCTACCGGGCCGGAGAGGACCTGACGGATGGCCCTGCAGTGGTGGCCACGGTGGGGTGGGAGTCGGGTCCGGAGGGTCAAAGACACCCCATTCTATACTAAGTGAGGTGAATGAGTGAACTGACCACTAATGCAATGAAATCAGTTAAAAACAAAACAAAAATCAACAAACCAGGAAGCCGGAGTCGGGGCCAGTGAATGCTTAAGCTCAGGAGACTACCTGTGGCGAGGACCAGCCGGGGAGGGGGGGGGGGCGCCCCAGGTAACCCCACAGCCGCGGCAGAAGGCGGAGCACCAGCCTGGGGGCCCTGAGGGCCTCTCCGGCCAACTGATCCCGAAACTGCAGTGAGGAGACCCCGAGCTCCAGTCCCTCAGAAGACCCCTCACCTTCCTGACCTCCTGTCCCTTGTCTGTAAGGCAGACACTGGAACAGAGCCCACCTGGGCGGGCAGGGGGGGACGGGAGGTGTCAGCTCAGGTGAGCGCCTAGCACGGCCCCCTGTAGCGCCCCCGAAATCCCGCACATTCATAACAGCTGTGCTGCCCAGACAGGCCGGGGTGGGGGTGGGGGGCTCTGTGGAGCCAGCGCGCCTGCCTCGGAGGAAGGGCCGGGACTCCCCTGGGGGCGGGGCCCGCAGGCCTGGCAGCCCTGAATGTGTGGGGAGGGGGGAAAGGAGAAAACCTCAGTGCTGTTTTCGTTTTATGATGCTTTTGAGATACCGCCTGGACCCAGGGAAATTAAATATCGCAGCTTTTAACTGGAGCCACACTGAAAACACAACCTGGCAGTAAATAAAAATTCGGTTCACCACCGTGACACTTTCATTTAACGACCCCTCCACGTGCGCCTCATGTGTAATTATTCCCAAACACGGGCTAGGATGGCCCCTCCCCGCCCCCGCCCCTCACTCTATCACTTGCCCCAGGGCTGGGCCAGCGGTGACAGTGGCCCTGTCAGGGAGGCAGGAGGGTCTGAATGTGGCTCATTATGATTGAGATTAAACTGAAAAATCAATTTTTAATTGAATGTATTCTTTGAGCAGGCCCTGTCGCCCTTGGCTGAGCACTGATGGAATTTCCATCCCAAGCCGCCCCTTCTCTGTGGGCACCCCTCCCCGCCCCGCTGACCCCAGCAGGGCTGACCAGGCTGTCGGTCACCCCCACCGGGGCTGCAACCCGCCTCGGCTCAGCCCCTGGGCTTTGGACATCGAGGTGGCCGAGACCACCCTTGAAGGGGCAGACGGGTGGGGAGGGGTGTGCTGTCCGAGAGCTTGCCTCCCCGACCCAGGCTGGCCAACAGGGATGCCTGGGGTCTTTTGAAGAGGCTAAGAGTGGTTGCTTCTTGACTCAGCCAGGACCCTCACAGAGTGAGGTCTGCACTGGCCGGGCCGATGGGCAGGTTCCCACAGGGCTCTGGACCCTCACCAAGGGGCAAGTACCAGGACAGGGGACAAGAGGGCCCCCGGAAGTGCCACCCTCTCCCATGGCCCTGCAGGCTTCCTTTCCTGCATCTCTGCCAGAGGCCCCTCCGGGCGTCCCATGGAGCCTGGGCCCCAGGACTAGGAGGTGAGAGCGGGGGCCAGGATGGGGCTGGCGGGGAGACCTGCAGCAAGGCGGGTCCTGGCCGTTTCTACAGGGGGGTTCACGTCACGTCTCCCAGGACCGGCTCCTGTCAGAGGGACGTGACCTTTATCTTGCTCTTTCAGGGCAGCTGGCAGGGTCTGAGACGGGCCTGAGCCCCGAGATAAGGTCCCCACGCCTGCACCTTGGCGAGCCCCACCTCTGAGCCGCCTTGAGGCTTGAAGTCTGAAGAGCAGGCCCCCCTGCGTTCCCACACCCCATCTCCTGCGTGAGGCCGGTGAATCCGCGCTCCGCTCTCTGGTCTCAGCGGAAAGTCCCTGAATCAAGGCCTCGGTGCCACCCGGCACCGGAAAGCCAGGGAAACATGCAGACTCCCGAGGAACATGGCTCAGAGGTCCCAAGCAGGAGCTGGGGGCACAGACCGCTGTCCCAGGTGGCTGCTGAGCTCTGGCGTGTCTCACCCCTGAAGGGGTACCCACTTTTCCTGGGGCCCGGCCGAGATTCTGTCTCGGCACAGCGGGGCAGACCTGAGCGTCCCCACCTCACACGAGCCCCCAGGGATGTGGCGGCAACCCGCCAGCGGATGGACGGCGGGTTTCCGACGTGGCTGCACGCTGAGTTAACCAGGGAAGTTCTCAAAAGGCCCGTGCCTGCGTCCCATCTCTGAGGGTCTGACGCCATTGCGGTGAGGACCGGGAGCTGACCAGAGGGTCACAATGTGTGACCGAGTCTGAGGCTTGGCAAGGGCCCCTGGTGGCATCAGGGGCCCCGGCTCCCCGGAGCTCTGCGAAGCTGGCCCTGAGCTCCCTGAGCCATGTAGGGCAGGCCCGGCAGTTCTCACTGGGGACAGACAGCTTTGCCCGCTTGGGGCCTGCTCAAGGCCTGGCCCTTCGTGGGGTGGTGGCTGGGGACGCCCCTCCCACTTCCCCGGGGCCAGTTCCGGTTTGGGCAGCCCATCCCTGCCTCCGCCCCCCCCCCTCATCTCCTGTCATTGAGCTCAGTCACTGCTGACACATGGGCTGGGCCGTCCTAGCTGTCGCTACAGCAGGTGCAGCGACACCCCCCACCCCCACCCACCAGATGCCAGCAGCACCTCCAGGTTGTGGCGATAGAAACTGTCTCCTGACACCGTCCAATGTCCCCAGGACACTCAGAGAGTTTTCACACTGCCCCAGGCCCCACGCTAAAAACACAGCGTGGCTCCCACAGCGGCCTCCACGGACAAGCGGAGAGTGAGTCCCCCCCTACAGCTTCACTGAGCTCTGTCTGGGGGCGCTCTGTGACTCCGTCCTCCACGGCGCTGGCTGCACTTGACCTCACTCCCAGGGTGCCCCGCAGCCCCACGGACGCCTCTCCGGCTGCGGCAATGCACAGTCAGAACAAGCTCATATCAGAGGGGCCAGACCCTTGAGGGGGTGACCTGGCCCCCACTAGGGCCACTCCAGACCCAGCACCCAGTGGGTCCACCGCCCTCCATGTGGCTGTGGACATTGGGGCCAGCACCTGTCTGAGCTGAACAAAGGCCCAGGGCCAGTCTGCGTCCTTAGTCTTGGAGGGGGTGACCACGGTTTTGGTGGAAATGGTGAAGCACACAGGGGGCGTCTGGGGACCCAGGGCTAGGGGGGCGCATGGCGCTCGGGGAGGGGAAGGCGTTGATGCAGCGCCCACACCTGCAGGTGCCCGAGGGGGCGGCTGTTTCGGCACTGCGGGGACTCACCCCAGCCCTGTGGAGGCGTTTGCAGAAGCCAAAACTGAGGCGTGGAGACCATATGTGGCTTGGGGATGTCACAGCTGGGACTGGAGCCCAAAGTGCTGGAAGCAGCAGTCGAGGCTGTAAGGCCTTGGAGAGCCTTCTCCAGGCGGTGCACTGGGACATGCCCGAGGTCAGGAAGAGCTCACTGGGGGAGGGCGGGCCCCACCTCTCCAGTGGGAGTGTCCTGGGGGCCCACTTCTGCACCCCGCCCAGGAGGGCGGCCGGTTGGCGAGACCCAGGCAGGTGGGGCATTCGGGGCCACCAGCCAGCCCTTGACATGACGCCAGCTCTGCATCTGCCAGGGGCCGCGCCGGCCACCCATGCGCGTGCCTGGGCCGGGCTCCGCGCCCCTGGCCTGTGACGAGGCAGCAGCGCGTCCTGGGCCCCGACAAGCCCTTCGATCCAGCCCCCCTCTCGTGCGGATGATGGTCACCGTGAAACACAGCTGTGGAGGGGAGGAAAATTACTCCCGAGAAGGGATTGACTGATCCCCATCATTTCTCAAGGAGTCGCTGACCTGTGAATATTTCATTACCCAACATGCTGTGCCGCCCATACAAAGCAGGCACTGCTGTGGCGCAGCCCGAGAGCCCGGCGGGGGCCGGGGCCGGGCCTGGACGGGGGACCAGCCACTGCCTGCGCCCCAGTCGGATAGCCCTCCAGGCTGTGACCCTCGGGCAGTCCTAAGCACCAAAAGTGACAGGGGGACCGAGGCCTGGCCACAGCCAGGGCGGCTGCTGTCCCTCAGGGAGCGCTGACCACTGACACTCCTTCACCTGTGCACCGGCTTCCATCTCCCGAGCTCCCCGGCCCAGATCAGGAGTCTGGTTCCCGAGACTCACATGGGCGGCCCCAGTTCTCTCTGGTCTCAGGTGGGTCTGGTCTAGACCTTTCTAGAAGCTCATGCTGCCCTGCTCTCGGTCTCTGAGGCCCTGGGGTGTGGGGGCGCGGGGGAGGAGTGCCTGGCCACGTGACTGCCAAGCCTTCTCACTCCCACAGCGAGGCCAGCTGGACCCGGGGCAGGAAAACAGCCCTGGCCCCTCCGCTGTGGACGCCTTCCGTGGGCTACTTAACCTCCCTGGGCCCCGACTTCCTCGTCCCCAAAAGGGGCCAAAACCTGGAGCTCTGGGCAGCTGGCCGAGGGTGAAAGGGTGGAAATCCAATCCCCGTGGCTGTACGAACTAGAAGTCGGGCACCTGGAAGCGATTTTAATGGAAGACGCTTACTTTCCTGGGGACCCAGACGCAGGGTCTGAGGACGGAGGGGGGAGGACATGCCAGCACCTCAGAGGGCCCCGCAGGCTGGGATCCCCGGAGGACGGGGAAGATGGGGACCGGCAGCTCCTGGATTTGTAGGACCGTGGCGGGTGGGGGGACAGCTTGGGGCTTTCTCGGCATTTCAAGGGGCTGAAAAGCTATTCCTTCAAGAAGCACTAACAAGAACCGCCCCCCCCCCATCCCCTGTGCTGCTCTGGGCTCGGGGAGGGTGGGCCCAAAAGCTGGCCTGCAGACACCAGAAGGTGACAGGGCACCGCCACATTTAAGATGCCAAAAAAGACCCTTCAGGGCCTTGAGGCTTGCCCAGCCCCCAACGGTCTGCCAGGGCTTGGGAGGGCTTTGCTGTTGTCGCCAGGGCCGCCCGGGGCTGCTGTCTCCAAACTGGCGGGAACTGGGAAGGAGGTGCAGCCCATGGTCCTTCCCGTTGTGGGGGGGGCGCGGGAACGGGATGCTGGGTGGGGACTGAGCTCCGATGGGCCTGGCCCTGCCACCCTCCTGGTGGCTCCACGGAGGGCGCTGCCCCCCCGCCCCCCCCCGTGCTCAGGTGCTGTCCTGGGGTAAGGGGGCAGGGTGGGAGGACAGACGAGGACTGCAGCAGCGGGGGCCGAGGGCGTCTGCCTGAGGAGCTGGAGGCAGCGAGGCGTGTGAGGCACTGGGAGGCAGGACTTGGGGGCGTCAGTGGAAAATTCCTGCTGCAGAACCTCGCACCAGCCTCCTTCCCCGCCTGCCGGGGCAGCCCCCACACTCATGGCGGGCTGGGGTGCCCGCGTGCTCGCTGGAGCCTTCTCCCACCCTGCCGGGCGCCCAGCCCCAGCCCCAGGTCGGGAGCCTCCGATCCTGCAGGACACACAGGGCAGCACAGCCGCCATCTGTCACTGTGTCCTGAGCTCCCACTGTGCATCTCTGCAGGCCTGGCCGCCACGGGACAGGGGCACCACGGTGGTGGGGAGCCCACTTTCTCAGGGAGGGCACAGAAGGGGAGGCAATCTCAGCTGCTGGGGACCCCCCCCCCGATTCTGGATGAGGGCGCTCCTTCTGCGTTTCACATCCCACAAGGGCCTGACACCTCTGCACGGCGCACACCGGGGAGCCTCTCCCTGGGGAGACAGGAGAGGCAGGAGACCCCGAAGGAGGCAGAGGGGGAGGAAGGGGAAGGAAGCATGCGAAGGCTGATTGGAGAACATGGTGGAGGGGAGGCAGGGGGCTGCGGCAGCAGCTATGGAGCCGAGGGAAAGCGTGTGGAGTAGTGAAGGGAGGGCCCAAGGCCATGGGCTGGGGCGCAGACTCCGGGCTCACCCTCTGCAGGAGAGACCAGGTCCCACTTCCTGGACGGCCACCCCGGCCCCTGAACTGTTGAGTGTGAGCACTGCCCTCGCTGCTGGACTGTGCCCGCTCGGGACCGTCCTGGCCCTGCTCCGGTGAGGAGGGAGGGGCACGAGGGCGCCCGCTCAAGGCTGGGGCTGGGGGCTGCTGCCCCACGCCCCATCCCTGCTTCCTCCGCCCACCCAGTGGCTGAACGTCAGCATCTCACCTCCACTTCCTGCCCCTGCCCTGAACCCCTCCCACTATGCAGAATGGAGCTCACCCCATTATGCAGAATGGAGCTCACCCCAATCCTGGAGCAGGCTGGGGTGGGGCGAGGCACAGCAGGTGACGAAGGGCCAGAAGCAGCAGACACCCCGTTTCCCTGTACTCAGTCCAGCTTAGAGGTGCCAAGGGTGAGGTCAGGGAGGCAAGGGGTGTGGGGCCTTCTAGAATGTGTGGAAGGAGCCTCGTGCCTAGTTGAAAGAATTTCCAAGCTCCCCCAGCTGGGAAACTGTCTTTCTCCACAAGAAGGGGGTTTTCGGAGCTGGCAGGGCAGGGCTCCCACAGGCGGCTGAGGCTGACAGGCTCCCTGGGGTCCCCGTGGGGGAGTGCTTCCCGGAGCAGAGCCCAGAGGGGCACGGGAGTTTGCCCGAAGACACACAGCAGTTACGAGCACAGCAAGCCGGCTCCCGCGTTTCCTGGGCGGTTCTTTTCCTTTCCCGTCATCGGATGCGCAACAGTTGTAAACACAGAGGAGAAAACAGAAAAGAGACAGAACCCCCTGCAGGCCCAGAGCCTCAGCGCTGGGCTCTCCCTCCCGCCTGCTCCCGGCCTTCAGTGGGGGGCCTGCTGGTCTCTGCCAGGCGAGCGGGACCGTGGACGCTGACATGCCCACTCCCACCCACCCCTGCCCCGGGGGTGGGCGTCTCAGGCTGGGCTGGGTTGGGCATGTACGTCCCCCTCCAAGGGCCCCGGCAGACCCCAGCTGTCTTGGGGCTGGGGAAGGACGGGCCAAGCTCCCACAGCCACCGGGAGAAGGGTGAAAATGAAGTGTGCATTGATTGGGCCGTGTCTCTGCGCTATGTAAAACTGCCTAATGATTTCACCTTGCTCTTGGAAGAAAACACAACTGTCACCCCCAGCCCCCAAGGCCCTGCTGGCCACACCCTTGTCCCCCTTGCCAACCCTGCTTGGTGCTCCAGGTCCTGAGGTCTCCTTTTGGTTCTCTGAACATACCAAGCCCCCTTTGCCTCAGGGCCTCCGTACATGCCATTCCTTGTGTCAGCAATGCTGTTCCCCTCACTCTCTCTAGGCCCAACTCCTGCCAGGCCTTCAGCTGAAAAGCCATATGCACACCCACACTCATACACAGGTGGGCAGCACATCCAGCCCCCCTTCTCTTAGGCTCAGGGTGTCCTGTCCACAGACCCCATGGCCCTTGGAACAGCAGCCTGGCCTCAGAATTTGTGGGAGAAGAGGCCGTGGGCCAGGTTCTGGGAGGGCCAGGAATGGTGGTGTGGTGGACGGACGTGAATGGCGGCCTCCCCACGACGGCGCCCTTCCCCGGGGCCCTCTGCCGCATAGAGATTCCACTCTGAATACTCAGCCCACAGCGTGGGGGTGTGGCTGCCCCAGAGGCACACAGGACCCACCCCAGGCCCCCAAGCCCCCATGATTCGCCCCAACAACCACCGCACCCCACAGCGCTGATCTGGTCCCTCCTCCTCGGGCAACCCCAGCTCAGCAGAGGGGCCGGCTCAGCCCACCTTCGGGCAGGAGGTCCCGGGCAGCGGGCTCCCAGCCCCATCAGATGGACCTCGGAGAGAAGCCAGCATGAAATATTCATGCAGTAAATGGTGCAGTTTTGTCTGCCTTCAGCCAACTTCATGTATATTTCAGAGTATTATGAAGTGGAAATGTGCAACAGAGGCACTGGGGCCAGGGAGGGGGGGCGGGGGACGAGGGGCAGGAGTGTGGGGCGTGGGGGGTGAGGCCGGGCTGTGGGGGTGTCAGTGAGATGGGCAGGGAAGTGAGGGGCTCAGAAGTTCTGGGGTGGAGAAGGAGAGGGCTGGGGAAAAGGACACCCCCAGGCCCCTGTCCTTCGGGAGCACAGAGACAAAGACAACCAACTTAGAACAGGGTGCGGAAGAGAATGGGGCGGGAGGGGTGCGCCCCGGAACAAGCGGGGGGTGGAGAGGAATGGTGGGGGCTGTGGGAGCCCCTGAGGGCTGCAGGACCGGCAGGGAACCAGCCCCCCCAACCCCTGGGCAGACCCTCCTGTCCTGCCGACTCCCCGCCCCGCACCCCTCCCCTCTGCCCGCCAGAAAGCTCGGGTTTCAGCCGATTCAGCACTGGCTGCTCCTGGGCAGGCGCAGAGCAGCTGGCGCCTCTGGGGGATTTTAAGGACCCCCCCAGCCCCCGTGGGTTCACATCGTTCAGCGCCACCCCCATCCGGGTGAGCGGACGGGGAGCCAAGCCCAGCCCTCCTCCAGCCACGGGTCTGACGTGGTGGCTGCTCTGGCGACTGGCCCACTGGGGGCAGGGGGCTGTGGGCCAGACGTCTCAAGAGGGCGTGCCTGGCTCTGAGATGCCTCCTGGGGTCTCAGGCGAGCTGCAGAGGTCGGGGTGGTGGGGGGGCGGAGAACCAAGTGTTCTCCGGCCTCTGGCCCCCAAGCGTCTGTACCCTGGGCCAGGGCTCAGGTTGGGGGTCCCGCTGCGGCTGCCCTGGTCTCTGCACCAGAGGAGGGGAGACCAACCCGGGCTGGAAGGCTCCCATTCCAAGGGACAGGAACCCCAGAGGTCCAGCACCCTGTGTCCTGCTGAGGGCAGGGAGACCCTCCCCTGAGCCACCTCGGCCGGTGACTGGGTTTCCATGCCGCCCCACCCCACACACCCACTCCTTTTCCACTTCCACAGCTGGGCAGGCCTAGGGCACCGAGGCCTGCTGGGTCTGGGGATGACTGGAGCTCGCAGGACAAGGCTGGCCCACTGCTTGTTTGTGTAAATAAAGTTTTATCGGCACTCGGCCGCACCTGTCCACTTGCCCACTCTCTATGGCTGCGTTGCTGCTGCACAGCCGGGCGCTGTGACAGGCACGGGCAGGGGCTCAGCCTGACCTGTGCACGGCCTGGCCTTTCACCAGACTGACGTGCAGACGCCCGGCCCCACCTGGGCCGGTGGATCTAATGGGTTTGCTGGCCCCCGCACTCCACCGCAGGACTGGGTGCTCTGGCTTGCTGGGCCCTCCACCTCTGTGGAAGGGAACGGGCCTCCTGCGGGAGTCAGGGAGGACACGGCACGCGGAGCGAGCAGGGACTCCATGCCCTTGGCTGGCGGCGCCTGCCTTCACTGTGGGCACTGGGTGAGAACGAGTCTCAGTCCTGGCCAAACACAGGCCACAATGTCTGGCCTGCAGCCTCCCCCGCTTGGGCGGCCTCCTCCCCTTCTGTGTGGGCCGGGGAGGGGAGGGGAGGGGCAGAGGGGCACCAGCCCCTGCAGGGCCTCCGGGACCTGGGGAGACCCCACCCTGCCATGGACAGTCCCCTTCCCTCTCCGTCATAAGTCCAGACGCGGCCTGTTCTCCGTCCCACACCCCATCTGTCTGACCCCACACTCTTCCTCTGCTTCGTCCTGGGCTGGCCGGGCTGGTGCCCATCAGCACCTGGGCCCTGTCCAGTCTGCAGCTGGCCCTTGCAGCTTGAGAGTCGACAGACTCCTGGCCAAGAGCCTTTCTGCTGGCCCTCGGCCGACGCTGTCCCTCGCCTGTGCCACCAGCCGGCCCCTTCTCCTCTCCAGGCTCTGAGAGGACACCAAGCCCCCACTGACCCATCCCACACCCAGGCACAGCATGGTTTCCCCCTGGGAATGGAGAAGCCTGCACCAGGAACCACGAGGGGACCCGATTCAAGTGAAGACAGCTGGCCCCGCCTGGGCCGACGCATCAAACTCAGGCTGAGAACTGGGTGGTGGTCATTAATGCAGTCACCTCGGTGACTTCCGAGGGCCCTGTGACCGAGGCTGTGCTGGAGCCAGATATCCCCGTGTCCCTAAGAGCCCCACAGGAGCCGTCCCCCAGGGGAGGCCACCCAGCAGCAGGGCAGAAGCCGGGCAGGAGCGGTCCCAGCCAGGAGGCTGTCCCGGGTCCAGGCTGTCCCCCCCACCCCTGCCTGGAGGCCAAGGGCGGCCATGCTTCGTCTGGCTCGGCTCACTCTGCTCCCAATGGCTAAGGGCACCACTGCCCAGCCTTACTTAGACTGCTGTCACCGTTACTGCCGGCTACGTGATCACTCGACAGAGGGCCCGCGCAAGGGGGTGGCCCTGAGCTCAGGAGGCACCGGAGCTGCCTCTGCCCCACTCTGGGCGGGACGGCGTCCCCTGCAAGTCCGGTGTCAGCGCCCGGATGCCCAGCACCCCAGACAGTGGCTATGTTGGGAGCGCCTCCGAGGAGCGGCTAAGGGTCAGTGAGGTCAGTCAGGTGGGCCCCAATCCAACCGGACTGGCGTCCTTATGAGAACGGATCGGGCCACAGGGACAGTGTGGCCGTCTATGTGCCAAGGACAGAGGCCTGGGAACAGCCCTGCCAGTCCCTTGATCTCAAACTTCCGGCCTCCCGACAGGGACATGCGTCTGGTTCCGAGGGCCGGTCAGCGGCCGTTTCCCAGGCAGCCCCGGGCAGGCGGCACGGGGCCCCGCCCCTCTGTTTCCCGGGCTGCAAAGGGGAGGACAAGGTGCCTGCCTCGAGGCACTGTATGAGCGTGAGTGGAAAGGGGCACCGAGCCCTGCACAGGCTGGCATGCGGGCGCTGTGCGTGTGCTTGCTCTTGCTGCCCCCACCGCCCCACGCCCCCAGGTGGAGGGCCCCAGGGCCGGCCTGTGGCTCACATGTCCCCACTGGCCCCTCTCCCCAGAGCCGCAGGTGCTGAGGCTGGGCCCATGGGCCTCCAGGGGGAGGGTGAACCAAAAGTGAATCAAGGACTCTGGGGCAGGGTCGGGGGCGGGTCCTTGGGCTGGGACCCAGGCCCCACCGCCTTTTGCATTTAGTTGGCTCAGGTGGGAAGGGGCCAGGCACTCAGGGGCCCAGGCCAGGCACGCAGGGGCCTCTCCTCTAGCAGCCCTGACTGACGGCCCTGAGGGTCCCCCTTGGGCTCCTGGGGCAGACTGTGAGTGTGGGCAGCCAGGACAGTGGGAGGTTTCTCCGCCCCAGACAGTGGCGTGGTGTCCTGGTGTCCTGGTGAGTGTGCATATCCTCAGGCCGGGGCGTGGTGGGACAGAGGGGGTGGGGCGGCAAGCACAGGAGGCAGGCGTGGAGCGGGGCAGCGAGGGTCCTCGCCCAGTGACAGCAGGGGATGCTGAGAGCAAGCCTGGGTCGGGGGCTCGGCGAAGGGGCAGGGGCTGCCTCTGCAAACACTGGCCCAGGACGCTGGGAAGGAGCCGAGCTTCCTCAGGGCAGGCTGCGGGGGGTTTGCTCAGGCAAAACGAACACAGGGCAACGCGGACGCCCCCCAGCCCGCAAGGCTGGCGCAGGGACGGCATGCACGCCCACGCGGCATGGGCACTGCCCCTGGTGGACACAAGTCCACGGTCTTCTGTGGGACAAAAACGGATGGACTGATGAGCCGATGGGATGGGACACTCCCTGCCCCCCGAGCTGGGAGCTCACTGCCCACGCTGCCCCACTCCCCGGCCTGGGTGTGCCGCACACCAACACATTGTCTCACACTTATGTGTGTGCGAATCACCGTCATCCACACACTCACCTACTCATCACACACGCAGATGCACATCCACCCTCACCGCACGGTCAGTCCCCGCACACACACCCACACCCACTCCTGCACACTCACACACCCTGCCAGCTCGAAGGTGCGGGCAGGCTACCACACCCACACCCCTTACAGGAGAACTGACGGGCACCGGCTCAGCTGAGGGCTGTGTGTGTTCACACGCGTGTGCACGCTCCTGCATGTCCACCCAGCAGCGTGGCCCCCATGCCCTCTCTCAAGTCTGAGGAAATGCACGGCTCACCTGGGGCAGCCCCCAGGCCCGGCCCTCGGGCTGCCTCTCGGGACCACGGGACTGGTAACTGAGCGTCTAGCCCTGGCCCCAGGGACTCTACGTGATCCACAGCAAGCGGATAAAGCTGGGGACGAGGGAACACGACATAGCGCCAGGCGGGGGGGAACTCCACGTGCCTCCCTCAGGCAGCGTGGCCCCGGCACACGCAAGGGACAGACCCCGGACGTCAGCACCTGAATCCCACAGACGGCCAGCACATGAGCCCGGGTGGGCACACAGACCTCGGGCCGCAGGGCGCAGCGCAGGACGAACCCTCCTCTGTCTCCTGGGTGAGCCAGGGCCTAGAGGCGGTGGGCAGTCCCCAGGGGCACTGGCCCTGGAGCTAGGCTGCCCACCCAACCCTCACAGCCTGTGGGCCACCCCTCTTGGCACAGACACCCATGTGAGAAGGAGGATGAGGGGCCCACAGAGCGGCCCGCAGGTCAGGGGCTGAGATTCCCTTTCATGCTTTTCATACAGACCTCCTGGGCTGGGCGTGCAGTGGACATCTGTCAGGCCCTTGCCTGCAGAGATCCCCGCTCTGTCAGATAGGCAGGTGCCTCTGCAGATAACCTGATGCTATGAAAAGACACAGGATGCATCCTGGCTGGCATGGGGTCACCTGGCCTGGGGCACTCAGGGTGGCTGCCTGGAGGAGGTGGCTCAGCCAGAGCCTTGAGGTGAGATGAGGAAGGGTCAACACAGGGGCCCGTGAGAGTCAAGTCACGGAGGCAAGACATGCAGATGATGTGCTCCTGGACCCAGAGTGCAGGGCAGGGGCAGGGTCGGGGCGCACCCTGAGGAACCCCAAGAAGCCCTGGCTGTGGATGAACGCAGGAGACCCCGAGAGAGGCCCGGACATGCCTGGTGGCCTGGTGCATGCCCCACGCCTGTTCCACATGTCTGTGCAGACCCGCCCAGTCCACGGTCTGGTGTGACCTCATCCCTTTGGGACACAGGTCCTTCTGAACCCCGACACCCCTCTGGGGGCACAAGGGGGACATGTGGTTTCCCCCCAAAGCCTGAGCGTGCCCCTGCAGCCACAGGGGTTGGGGGGCAGGGCCTCTTGCAGGGTGGCCAGTGGTCACAGCATCACAGCCCACAACTGCCCAAGGACACCAGGCCGCCACATGGCGGACCCTTTCGGGCTGGAGACGTGAGGACGTTCCCAGGACCAGACGGAACCGGAGCGAACTCCCAGCCTCCTCCCCGACGCCCCCCCCCCCCCCCCCCCCCCGCCCAGAACTGGGCGCCGACAGGACCAGGGCCCACCTCGCCGCTGTGCCTGCTGCCCGTAACCCCGGGGCCCATTACACCAGCTGCGCAAACCCGGCTTCACCTCGCGGAGCCCGGCATAATGGGGCATTAGAAGGGAATTGAATTTCCCTTTAATTACAACGGCACACAGGCGTTGTTTAATTTGTAACTGGAGTTAATGTGGTTTTCCCCTCCCGCGATCGGAGGGCTGTCTGCACACGCGTGTTCTTACCTCGGGGACAGAACAGGCTCAGGGACGCAGGGCCTGCCTGGAGCCTGCCCCGTGTGGCGCTGACACCCGACACGCCAGCCTCCCGCCCCGCCTCCCGCCCGCCCCCGGCCAAGCCCACCGCACGCGGGAGGTCCGTGTGGCCGTCTCGTGTCACTCGGCTCACACATGCGTGAACCGTCCTAAGAGGCAGACAGGAGCATAATTTTTCCTCTAGTTACATATTCAGCACTTCTGAGAAAATGAGATTTTAGTAATTCAATTGGACTGAGAAGAAGGGCTCTAATAAAATGAAATCTGTAACAATCGTGCAGTTAAATTAGTTAAATGGAGAGGAAGGAGCTGTGGAAAACGGACCCCGCGACCTCCTAAGGACCTAATCAGACATTTGAACTGAGTTGTGCTAACAAGCCCTGTGGTGTTGCAGGTGGCGAGGCGCGGGGGCCGGGGTCTGCAGGCGTGGCGGGGCCGGGGGACAGGCAGGCAGGCAGGCAGAGAGCGGGCTGGGAGGACCGCGCAAGGCGGTGCGGGAGGGAGGGGGAGCAGAGCGGGGAAATGCAGGTGGCTGGGATGGAAAAACCCAGCCGCACACTCTCTGGATCTGGCGTTTCCCAAACCGCAGTGTCTGAGAGCGGTCCCTGGTGTCACCTGCAGCAGGCGTCGCCAAGGGGACCTAGGTTTGTGCAAGAGAGCCGGTGCAGGCGTGAAAGGGGCTGGCAGGGGGACTGCATCCCCTGCACCGAGCAGCTGCCGCTGGGCGTGCAAGACAAGCAACTTCCCCTCCTGCCCAGCCCACCTGCGGCTGCCTGTCCCCCACCTTCCCAGCCCCCTCAGAGCCCCTGTGATGCCTGACTGGGAGTCCCAGGTATCGTGGATGGAGGCAGGGGGGGGGCTGCTTTTGGAAAATACAGACTTGCAGCCTGTCCCTGACCTGGGGACGCCGAGTTCCAAGGAGGCAGCAGCAGACCCGGGGCCCCTCTGGGGGAAGGAGGCCATCTGGCTCGGCCCTCTGGGTCGGAGCTGGGTGTCACGACCAGGTGCTGACACAGAGCTTCAGGCGGGTACCCCAGATCCCTGAAACAGGGCTTCGAGTCTGCTCTGCAGACTGGGGCGTCCTGCTGACCCTCCTTCTGATGGGGACCAGACCTGTCTGTCATCAGAAATGCCA
The DNA here is from genome assembly GCF_022682495.2 of Desmodus rotundus. NCBI lineage: Eukaryota > Metazoa > Chordata > Mammalia > Chiroptera > Phyllostomidae > Desmodus > Desmodus rotundus. Next base: position 112,047,279 of record NC_071395.1, read on the forward strand.
CCATCAGGAGAACATCCTACTTGGAGGGCCCCAGGCAGAACAACAAGTCGCTGGGACCCGAGAGCAGTGGCAGGGAGTTTGAGCAGGAGAAAGGGGGCTGCCCAGCCAGTCTGGGGGTGCAGCCCCTCCCTGCTGGTGCCCTCACAGTGCTGGGCCCCACGGGCTTGGAGAGAGGGCCCTGCTGGCCAGCCTGTGGGGTCTGCCTCACAGCTGATGCGAAAGTCTTGCAGACAGGGTGCCCCACTTTTGCCAGGGCCCATCAGATGCAGACCAGTCTCCCGCACTCGCTGCTCCCTGCCTTGGTTCTGCGAGCGGCTCTGGGCCAGATGGCGTCCAGACAGGCTGGCCGCAGCCCACTCTGCCCAGGCCTCTTCTGGGCCTCTGTGGAAGCCGGACCCTTGTGCTGAGCAGTGCAAACAGGCAGGGGTGCAACGACTCTGACCTGCCCCCTGCCCTCGGGCCCGAGCACGCTCTGTTCTAGAAGGCCAGCAGAAGCAGCTTCCCGCTCCCCTCTACCGACAGGGCCACTGTGAGGCCATCGCCCCTGCGGCTGGGATGGGGGCCGAGGGGAGATCCATGAGGGGGTGCGGGCACCAGAAACTCTCCCGTCTGGCTCTGGGGGGGGATGAAGAGAGGGAGAGAACAACCCTCAGGTGGCCCACGGGCCCTGCAGGTACCGGGCAGGGGCTGCCGGTAGAGAGCAGGTGGGGGGGTGGGGGAGGTCCAAGTGAGGTCTGGGGGGCAGGGCAGACAGGACAGCTCTGGCCCCAGGACCTCCTGCGCAGCCCCAGGCCCAGCTCCTGTGGGGCCGTTCCGTTTACCCCTCACACTCCCCCAAGACCTATGAGCCGGCCAGCCCTGGGTCCACACAAGGGAAGGCAGGCGGCTGGGGGTATGCCCACTGCAGGAAGGCGGGCAGTGGCTCCCTCCGCTGGCCAGATCCCCTCCTGGGGGTGGGCAGCATTTCCTTTGTTCAGTCTGGGGGTGGGGGGGTCTCCGTTCCGGGTGTGGAGAGGAAGGAGCTTTGGAGTAAGCCTCTTGGCTGCCTTTGGGAATGGCCACCTTTGCCAAGGAAAACGGTACCACCCGTGGCCTGCAGGGCAGGGGGTCAACACACAGGCGGCGCCTTGGCCAAGGGCTGGGAGCCGCGGTGGTGGCGGCGGGAGAGGGGAATTCGTGGGGTCAGGGTTCCATGAGGTGGGGGCGGGAGGCCAGGCAGGGACCGAGCGGACACAGAGGGCTGGGCACACCCTAGTGCTCTTGGGCTTCCTCTGCCTCTAGGGACCCCGCGCCCTACTCATCTTCCACGCTTGGCGCCAGGAGCAAAGTGAGCATCATCCGCTGAAGGAAAGGCTGGCCGCACCCTCCTCCTCCTGGAGCCACAACGAAGTGTGTCTCCAACACGGGCCCCGGCCCCCCACAGCAGCTGCAGCCAGACCCGGGGGCGGGGCGGCTCCCGCCTCCCAGGCTGCGGCGGACCACTCAAATATTTCTCCTTGTTTCATTTTCCAAAAGGGGGTTGAAGAAAAAGCCACAGAAAGAGAGGGAGGGAGAGAAAAATCCAAGTTTCTCATTTGAAAGTTAATTAGTCTAATTAGGTCCTAATTAAGAGCCCCCAACACAATGCAGCTCACAAATGAACGGCGGTCTCCCGTCCCCGTGGTTCTCATGGCAGACGGCGTGGGGAAGCCTGGCGGGGGCTCTGAAGGCAGCAGCGGGCATGGGCGGGCTCCCCTGTCTCGGGGGGGAAGGTGCCTGCGGCCCACCGAGGCAGAGCTGGGCAGGCACGATTTCCCCACTTGGGCCTTCCCAGGGTGCAGTGGGCATATCTGCGTGCCCCATTCCCATCCCGGTCTGTTCGCAGGCTCCGAGTCCTGCAGGAATTCTGGTTTGCTTGGTGGGTTACCACCCCTCCTTCAGCAGCAGCTGGGAGACAGCAGGAACCCTGCTTCTAGCACGGCTCATGGGCTTGCACTCAGGATATTCCCCTTCCCCTTCCAGGTTCTGTGGGCTTCCAGAAGACAGGGGGGTCAGAGGTCTTAGGGGCTGGGTCCTGGCCTGGGGAGGAATCACACTGCAGACCCCAGGTTTACAGGCAGGGAAACTGAGGCCAGGGGAGATGGGTGGAAGCGTTGGTCTCTGGAGCCAGCTTGCCCAGAGCTGCAGTGGGACTCAGGCACCGCAGGTCACAGGCCTGGGCTCTGTCCACGTCCCTGTCCTGTCCCTCACAGATAGAGGCCGCACCAAGACTGACCCCAGACAGGATGCGGGAGACCCAGCTCCAAGCAGACGTTCTGGTGGGGCCTGCCCTTCTGCATTCGTGGGCTCTCTCACCCCAGCCAGTCCCCAGACAGGGTGCCTGGCAGGCCTGCAGCGGGGGCTGCACTGAGGAAGGGGGCCAAGGCAGGTGCCAGGGGGCCTGCCAGGAGATGCTGGCCACCCTGGGGGCTGCGGTGTTGCGGTGGGCCAGCAAAGTGGCCGCGGGAATCGCTGGAGGGGATGATTTCCGAACCAAGGTCAAAGGAATTCAGTAGGCTTAGCTCCCAGCCACGGACTGGGGGTGGGGGGCCCTGAAGCCACCCACGGGGATTGGAACCAGGCTGCGGAAAGGGGCAAGGGGGCTCCCAGGGGGCAACCGGAAAGTTGCTTCGCGGTGTGCCTTCCAAAGTCGCTGTGCGCTGCACCTTCCAGTGGGCGGATTTCATGGCATGCAAATTACGCCTCAATAACGCCGTTAAAAATAGTACGGAGAAGAGACTGCAGTATCTGTCCTGTGGGGGCCTAGAAACACCCTCAGAAAGTGACCACGGAGAAACCCAGAGAGCCCGGCTGCCCGTGAGGGCAGTCGGACCACAGCCACTTGGGCAAGATGGGCACGTCGCCCCCAGCTCAGCCTCTCCGTGCCTCGGTTTTCCTCTTCTGTAAAATGGGCTGGTGGCCCACATCTGGGGATGCTGGGAGACTCACACAGGAGAGGACAGTGCCAAGCACAAGGTGGAGGCTGAGGACATGCCTGCGCCTCCTCCCACCCTCTCTCCGGGGTCTCCAGTGAGTGCCCTCTCGGGGGGTGTGGACTGCAGGGCCTTGGGGCACTTCCACGGCCACCACAGGCGTAACGGCGCCCTGAGCCGCCCTCACAGACAACCGTACAGGCCCCTAAGCCCAAGCCTCCTGCCTTCTCCCCAGTCCTGCGTGGTGCCCCTACCCTAAATCCGCTCACGGCCAGGGCCAGGGTCTGCCCCCTCGGCGGGTGCCTTTCTCCTCACACTGTCTCCTGCCTGGTTTCCGATTCTAGATTCTCCCACTCAGCCCTGGGGCCCCACCCAGGGTCCAGGCCACCCTGGAGCCAGGGCCTGGGCAGAGGGGCACAGGGGCCTTGTGAAGCTGCCACCTGGCTGCCAGGTCCCCAGAAGGTCTGTTGCAGCCCCCCCCCCCCCCCCCGCCCAGGGATGACACAGAACCCCCCAAAGGCCCCAGAAACTTCCAAGGGGGAGACAGGAGGGAGGAGATGCAAAGCTGAGCGCCGTCTGACAGTGGGGGGGGGGGGCGGGGGCATGTCCCTGACTGGATGTGAGCCACAGGGCCGCTGGGGTGGATGGAGGGCAGAGGTCAGAGCTGGACGCCACGGCGCACGGTGACATCCAGCCCCGAGGGGAAGGGCCCGATCGGCCAGGGTGCACACACTCGAGTCTGAGATCCGCACGATTATATCCGTTGGCGTGAGCGTGGGTTTACACTGTTAATTTGCTGAGGGGAGTGTTTAAGGTGCACTGCGCATCGTGTGCCCTTGTTCTGGCGATTCCCGCCCTGGATCTGATACGCCTGGTGCCTGAAACAACGGGACAGGCAGCCTCCACCAGGCAGACCCTGCCCCAGGCCTGGGCTGGACCCCACGCTGCCACTGACACACCCTTGGATGCAACAGAAGGAGGCGCTGCTGTCCCCATGGGTCCTCGGGGACACTGAGGCCCAGGCAGGAGAAGTGCCAAGTCCCTGAGCCAGTGAGGGGCAGGCCCGGCCCGCCTGCCCCCTGACACCCTGCCCACCGTGGCCAGGGCACAGGCGTGGGAGAGGGTGGAGGACAGGCGTGCCCACCTCCAGCCCTGGGGAATGGGACTGTGAAGGTGGCTGGGCAGGGACAGACAGCTGTGGCTTCCTCTGCCACCTGCCTGGTGGGAACGTGGACCGTCTGCTAGCTTACACTCCCAGCTTCCTGGTCCTGGGCCCGGGTCACACAGGCACTATGGGCACACGCCTCCCAGGCAGCCATGCCAGCCCGGAGGGCCACCCCCTCGTTACCCACAGTCCCAAGCTCTCCGCCACACCGTGCACGGTCAGACGCGCAGCCAAACAGCCACATGTGCCCTCCTGAGAGCCCACTGCCCAAAACCCTCTCACCAGGCCGCTTGCCGGGTCCCGGGACCTCCCTGAGCAGAGCTGGGGCCGCCCAGCATCACTCTCTGCTTGGGGACGTGAGCCCGGAGGAGCTGGGCCCTGCAGGAGGGGTGGAGGCAGCAGTGGCCCGCCAGCCTCAGAGGTCAGGGAGGGGCACCCCCTCTGTTCGGGACCGGTGCTCAGTGGGCAGCCTCCCTCCACCTGCGGCCCGGGGTCTAGGAAGAAACCACGGGGTCCGGGAGCTTCTCTCCACACACCCTCAGCGGGGCGGGACACGGAGGGAGGTGTCGGGGTAGCCCCAAGGAGACAACGCTGGGAACTGTTAGGGGTCACCCCGTGCTGCTGGGGGGTCCTCCTCCTCCTCCCCAGCTCAGCCCCAGTCGCCGTGTGCAGGCAGGGCAGGCAAGCCTCTCCCACGAGGCCCCCTGCACGTCACTCCAGCCCAGGACCAAGAAACGCTAGAGGCCCCGCGTCGTGTGGTTCCACGTTCCCGAAACGTGCAGACCCGGTGAGCCCACAGAGACAGACGGCAGACCGGTGGCGGCCAGGGGCTGGGCGGAGGGCGGAGGGCGGAGGGCGGGGCAGGGGAGCCAGCCATGGCTTTGTGCCTGTGCGGCTTTTTTGGGGGGGGTGTCGGGGGACGAAACCGTTCCGGAATTAGACAGTGGCGGTGGTCCCCGGCATTATGAATAGACTAAAACCCACGGAGCTGTACACTTTACAAGGGCGTTTTTTATGACATGTGAGTTACATTTCAATTACAACCCCCCACAGATAGAAACCACGTAGTTAGGAAGGAGAGAAGGAAGGGGGGCAGGAAACCGGGTAACACCTGACTGACTCGTCGCCCCCCACCCGCACCCTGAGCCCCTTTCTTCCGGATCCGCTTCCCCACCTGGCCCCGCGCCTAGAATCACCCCGGCTCCTCCTCCAAGAGGCCTTCCCAGGTGGTGACAGGTGAGCAGAAGCTTTCTCTGCCGGTGACGTCCCCACCGCTCCCATGGATGCTCCCGGTCCCCTTGCCCAGCACTCGGGAGACCACCGGCCTCTGCCCCGGCTCTGCCATGCACCCCTCTGGCCAGGTGTTTCTGAGAATGGCTTGGGGACACCAGGGCTGGGGGGGCAGTGCCCCTCTGGAGTGGGGGAGCTCCTGTCCCATCTACCTTGCAAATGAGCTTCTGACGCTTTCATTTTGGGGACAGCAGGACCCAGGAGGGGTTGCCTCGGGCCACAGCTGAGCTTAGACCAGATGTTAAGGGAGAACAAGAGGTAAAGGGGTTAAGTCTCCAGAAGGGTGCAGCCAGATGGGCACATCTGTCCCGGGCACTCACCCTGGTCCAGCGGACAGGCGGGGAAGGAGGCCGGAGGAGGGAGCGGGACCCGGGGTCCTCAGCTGGGCACGTAGCCGGGCCTGGTGCCTGCAGCGGGGGAGGCTCCGGACCAGCAGGGAAGGGGAGGCCTTTCTCTGCCAAGGAGCTGGGGCCTGGGACTTCCAAGGGCCGAGTGCATGATGCTGGGGTCAGGGCCATGGCCACCAGAGCCACTCACTCATCTGGAGTCAGCCCCCACCACGGGCGAGAGGTCACTGATTCCACAGGGACCCCTGCCCGTCCGAGGATAGCTCTCCCACCAGACCTTCTCTATGCACCTTATCCCCACTGCCTGCCCCAGGTCAGGCCATTGTACCCCTCACCTAGGCCCCTGTCCTGGACATTCCCTGGGCTGCAGTCCCCTTTTCCATCCACATGAGTCTTCCTGACCTACAGATCTGGTCACCGCCCTGCTCCGAGACGCTGTAGGTTCCCCACTGCCTACTGAAAAAAGTCCGAGTTCCTCGGCTTTGACCCCGACACACGCCAGCCATCACCCTCCCTCCCGCCCCAGGTACCGGATAATCCAGGAACTTGCCCTGAGCCCACTCAGCTCTGTCTCCCCATGTAAACTGCTGCCCCCCCCCCCGCCCCCCGCAGACAGTCCCGCCCGCAGGCCCCCTGCCGCAGGGTGCAGCCCCACCCGCACAGGGCAGGGCCCAGCTCCCCCAGCTGCCCTTCCGACACCTCCATGGGAACTAGCCTCACTCCTAGACAGAGCTGTCCCTGAGGCAGCCGCCGGCCACGTGGGCCCCTGGGCATCTGAGACACGGCTGGTCAGTCCGATGTGCGATGGGCCGAGAGCGAAAGATCCAGAGTGGATTTCGGAGACTCGGCGTGAGAAAAGAAAGCCAAACGTCCCCTTCGCGTCTCGTGTGATTAAGGTCTGCACTGACGACATTTTGGGCTGGGTGGAATGACAGGTCACAGGCCACTGACACGCGTTTCTTCCTGTCCTTTCACTTCGGGAAGTGCGGCTGCTGGGACACCGGGTGTCACGCACAGTCCCCACTGCACCTCTACAAACAGGCCAGCTCTGGGCCGGGGGCGGGCCCACTTCTGTTCCCACAGGTATTTGGGTTTTGCAGACCACGTGGCACGTGGTCTCTGTCAGCGACGCAGTGGCGTGGAGGCTGCCACGGGGGCACGTGAGCCAGTGAGTGTGGCCGTGTGCCAAGAAAGCTTTTTACAGAAACAGACGGTTCGGCCTAATGATCTCGGCAGATCCCCGGTTTCCAGACTTTTGTAAAGCGTATTTTTACAAGGGGGGAGGGTGAGATCGGTCCCAATCGCCAACCTTTCTGTCACCAAATACGGACACGGAAGGGGGAACGGCGGGTACACAAAGGGGTTCGCCGAGGGCAAACTCGCGTTCGACACGCAAAACCCGCGCGGTTTACCTTCCCGAAGGAGACGCCTGCACTTACGTTCGGAGTCCCCGCTGTGCCGTGGGGCCAGCCCCTGTGGTCTGGAGGCCGAGTCGGAGCTCTGAGACCCTCACCACAGGCAGGACCCCAAGGCCACCCCGTCCACAGCCCCCTGAAACACAGCGTGTTCTAGATCGGTGTGACCGCCCCCCGGCCATTCCATGCTGATTCTGATGCGGCAGGTTTGGGGAGCCCGAGCGTCCGCGTTTTTGCTGGCTCCAGTCTGCAGGTGCTGCTTTGTCCGCAGAATTTTCTGCGGCGATGGGAATGTTCTAGATCTCCCCAGCTTGTTTCTCCTGACCCCACGTGAGCCCCAAGCCGCAGAATCATGGCACGGAGGGAAAACTCAGGCGTGTGGCACATGTAGAATCTATACCACCCTTCCAAGACTTAGTACAAAACCAAGACTGTGACTAACGGAGCAGTAATTTCCTACCGCCCGCACGCAGGGACGGTAACGTTTGGGAGAGACTGGGTTAAATATACTCTTGAAATTCATCTCGCCTGCATCTGCTCCCCCTTTTTTTAAGTGGCTCTGAGAAAATGTGAGCTTTCCCACCGGCTGGCACTTTATTTTTGTTTGATGCACCACATCAGCCCACAGCTGGGCTGGCACTGGAGCCACCCTGGGTCCCCCAGCACCCGTGGGCAGCCCATCCGGGCCGCCCAGGGGTGCAACAGTGATTAGCCTGGTGGGCCGTGGGCCATGGAGGGGCTGGAGGCGGCTGCCCAGCGCACAGGGGCTGCGGGGGGCCGGCAGCCCCAGGAGGAAGTCAGGGGTGACCAGAAAAGCAGAGAGAAAATGAACATGGGGGAGAAAGTAGGCCAGGAGGGGAGGCGGGAGAGGCTTAGTAGCACGGAACATTCTAGGGGCAACAACAGACTCGAAGGTGGAAGCAGGAGGCTGAGGGCTCGTTGGGAAGCACAGAGACAAGTGCGGGAGGAGATGGGGACCGCTTTGCCGGGGTCCCCAGAGGTCCGGGGCGCCGGCCACGCCCTGCCCCTGAGGAGCAGGGGTCCCGTCTGCAGGTCCACTACACGGCACTGCTTCCCGGGGCCTGCGTCAGAACGGGCTCCTGATCACAGAGGGTCCCGCACGGCCAGGAACACGTGGCCTCCCCTTGGTGCCCGCCCTGCCCATGGGGCCCTGCCCCAGAGCCGGCTGGAGGCTTTGCCAGCCTCCTGCCCTCCCCGAGGAACCTGACATTCTGCTCCGAGCTGCCTGCGGGTGGATGCTCCCAGGACTGAGGGCAAGAGGCAGAGGGCACTCGGGCTAAGATCTGGGCCTCGCCCCCTCCAAGGACGATGACATCGTGTGATTCCTCAGTTGTGTGGCTCAGCACCTGTCCCACCAGCGCGGTGGGCGGTGGGCTCCTGGCTGTGCCTGGGGCAGAGGGAGGCTGCAGGTATCGTCTCTGCTGGCTTCGGGAGAGCCGGCCCTGCCCACTTGGCAACCAAACCCTGGTCCTCAAGTGGGATGCGCAGGACGAGCTTTCTGTGTGTCCCACAAGACCCCAGAGCCCTCGGGCAGGTGGGCCCACTTCCCCAACCCCCTGGGATCCCTGGGCTTGGGGAGGATGATGGCTGAGCCGACAACCCTGCGTGAGTGGTTCTGGGAAGTGGGGTATATGACTCCAGCCTTAGTCACAGGCCACAGCTCTGAGAGACAGATGCAGGCCTCCTCAATGGACTCAGAAGGTTCTGCCGACACTGTCCGGGGAGAATCGGCCGCTCCCCACCCACTGGGAGGACCCCTCGACCACCCCGCCCCTCGATACCCCGAAGCACCCACACTCATCAGGCTCAGAGATGCTCCATGGTCAGGGGGAGGGCCCTGTCCCCAGCTGCACACACCCCCACCTCTGGGGAGAGATGCCCACAGGGTAGCTGGGGGTCCGAACACGGAGCACTCTGCCGCTCCTGCGCTGAGTGACCCTCCGTCCGGGCCCAGGGCTGGAGCCCTGCCTCGGCCACCATTTCGGGTGCTCTCATCACCAACTTCACCACGAGCTCCCTGCTCCGGGCTCCGCAGGGAACCCACTCACCAGCTTTACGAGTTAGCACATCACTGACCTCTCTGTGCCTCAGTTTCCCCAACTATAAAGTGCACCGGGACCCTCAGCAGATTCCAGAAGAAACATGAGCTGCCAAGGAGCACACAGTGGGGAGGAACCCATAGGAATAACCGAGTCACGTCGGCAGCCCAGACCCCGCCAGGGCGGTGTGGCTCAGGGTGAGGCCGGACGTCTCGAGGCGCGGGCGGCTGACACGGTGACGGTCCCCCGGGATTACCATGGGGCGGGGAGCTCCTGGAGCAGGGGTGTCCATTTAGAATGAGGGTCACGGGATCTCAGCGACTTGTCAGGTTAAATTCTCCATTTCACAGGATCATTTTAAGGACAAGGCTCAGGCGCCAATGGACCAGAGCTCAAGAGTGTGTACTTCTGGAGGCGAGGGTGGACAAGCTGTGTCCTGCCCCTGTCCCTCTGCCAGCCCGGGTGTACTCACACCCTGTCCTCAGTGACCGTTATGTCCCTGAGAGCCAGTGTGTCCCAGCCGGGGTTCCTGCAGGCACACCACGGCGACATGCCCGGGGGTGCACTCTCACGGAAGGCGCTGCCTTTGCTACGGTAATGAATTCTTATTACGCGCCCGGTGATTAGCAGCTTTGCTGCCCCACAGAGAGCGACTGTTAATAGGAGCAGAGCTTCCTTCCTAATGAATCTCAAAACAGTCCCGGAACCCTCCGGCGGCCCTGGAGCCTCTGGGCCCCACAATCCCAGAGGCTCCTTCTGCATCTGCTGGCTCCAAGGGAAAGCCTGCCCCGTACCCCGAAACTGGAGGGACACACCACAGCCTCCTGGACACCCTGGCGATGGACGATGTTCCCCAGGAGGGCCACCAGGGCTATCTGTGACATCCTCTGGATTGAGAACATGGAACTGACAAGAGGGACAGCACCAGAAACGGCCCCCACAGCCCAGGGGCTCACTCCTCCAGGGCCAGCGGCCCCTCCATCCCCAGCGCTTCCTTCTACGGAACGAAGGCGCTCCGCTCTGCGCCCCTGCAGCGGTTCCCCAGCTCTGCCACGTAGCGATAAGATTCTCTCTTATAAGGCGACGCAGCTTCATAATAAGTCATTACCGCAACAAACCCCATGTCGTGGGCCTGGGGCTTTCCTCCACCGGGGTCCACACGGGGCCCCGCTGGGAGTCACGCGGACGGCCTTGACTTCCAGAGGAGGTCCTCCTTGCCCTGAAAGGTGACCACTATCAGCCCCAACCGTTGATTCCTGTATCCCACCCCAGGATCCCTCCGGGGCCAGGTGTGGGGCAACCAAGCCACCGGGCTGCCCTGGAAGGGACCCAGGTACCCATAGGAAGCTGGGCTCGTGGGGACACCAAGGCCAGGCCTTGCGGGGTGTACCCTGAGCGAGGTGTCAGACCCCACACCGCAGGTGGATGTGTTCGGGTGTGGGGGACCTGAAGTCCTCCTGCCTACGGTTTAAACTCTGAAAAATATCAGCACCGCTGAGCGGCTGAGACGGCCACCTGGCAACAAGCGCCCCTAATTAATTTCAGGGCCCCCACCTGGGCGCCCTCGGGGCCTGGCCCTTGCAGCAGGAAGAGGTGGAGGCTTTCCCGGAGAGAATGAAATTCCACTGGTTGGGGTTTTTTCCCCTGATTTCCAAACCAAAGACGGCGTCCAGAGCTGGCCCGCCGGAGCGCCGCAAACTACATCTCTGGTCTTGCTTGACTTCCTGTCTCCGGCTCCTGATGGCAAACATGCTGTTGAGACCTGACACCTGAGACCCAAGGCACAGCCCACCTATGGCACGGGGGGGCTGCTCATACAGACACACCTACCACCCACCGGCCGTGGGAGCCTGCCGGGGACAGGGCGGGGGGACGGGGAGCCCCAATTCGGGAGGCCCGGCTGGGCACCACCCCGGACCCCTCCTCACGTGGCCTCCACTTCCAGGGGATGCAAGAGCCTCTGTCTCTTTCCAGAGGTGGCTTGGGACAAACCAAGTCCCGCAGTAAAGGCCGTTATTTACTTTGCATCTGCCCTGAGCCAGGGCTGCGTGTGGTCCTACAAAACCGTGCCCCGTGCAGGGCCAGGAAATAGCTGCATCCTAGGCCTTTCCCATCCTGCTGGGACCCACAGCACCCTGCAGGCAGCTGCCGAGGAAACTGGGTGCTGCCAGGCCTGGCCTGACGGGCCTGTTCTGGCTGTTCCAGAGAGGGCTGCTCATGGTCGATGCCTATTGGGGGATGGGATGGCCGAGAATGCTGCCCTTTGGGGATGCGTTCCCCCAGCCCTGCAGGGACCGGGGTGCCTTCCCCAAGGGCCATGGGGGGACCTTCACCCCAAACCTGAGCTTTGGTGTGACTCCATCAGGACAGCGCCACCATTCTGACGTTGGCAGGCGTTCTGTGGAGGCGGGGGCCGCTTCATCTGGGCTCAGCCTTCCCCCAGCCTGGGAGCACGGCAGGCTTTTGCCTCTGCCCAGAGGAAGTGAACGGACTTGCCTAAGACAACACAGCCAACGCGCTGTGGGTTAGTCTCCAGTCCTACCTGGGGCCGGGGACGCCTTCCTGCGGCCCAGGCGTTCTTGTGGGGCGCGGGGGTCCACCCTTGCTACGGTGAGCAGACTGCTCCACTTCACCTGGGACCTGGTGAGACCTGCAGGTTCTCGGGCCCCTCCCCGAGATGCCCATGTGATTCCTGCAGTCACTGACATTTTGGGGGTGCTGGGAAGCCAGCCTGCAACGTGCACCCCGAATATCTGCAACCCACACGACGGCGGGGGATTCTGGGAGCCGGCCCTGGCCGGGGCCCGCACGCCTGCCTGCCCCTCGGCCGCTCTTGCTGCCACTGAGCCGTGTCCAGGACTGACAAATGTCACCGGGGGGCGTAAGGACGGCAGGCCACTCCCGGCCACCTCCTGCTCCTGTCACACGGGCCCCGAACCTTCCTCTGCAGTTGCCGACCTGTTTGGCAATTCTGCCGCGTGTGGAGCCTCATGAGGGCCGACCCAAGCGCCCAGCAGCTCAGGGGCCGGGGCCCTGGCTCAGCTCTGAGGCCCACTTCGTCCATAGCTCCTTCTCCCTGGGTTCTTTTGAGAGCCCAAGGGGCGCAGAAAAGACGAGGACCCACCATCCGAAGGCCCAGCCTCACCTGGAACCTCTCACTGTCTCCCAGGAGCACACACTTCTGCCTCCCTCCCTCCCAAAGGCCACAGGGGGGAGGTGCAGGGGGACACGCTCACTTAGACCACCAGGCCCAGCCTGGCCTGACCGTGGGCCTTGGGGGCACCCCCTACCTCCCATCTCCACACTCGCCCAGGGTGCAGACCAGGCCCTATGGGAGCCTTCCCGCTGGGTCGGGCAGCCCCAGGACGGCCAGCCTGAAGCTCTCTGGCCTCACTGTCTTCCTCCTTCAAACACCGGGCCCTCCGGCAGCCCCCAGGCCCCTGTAGACACACGCAGAAGTTGAGGGTGCTGAAGATAAAGGAGGCAGCCCCACAGCCCAGCAGAGAGGGAGGGACGGAGGACACACCAGGAGGGGTGGGCAGCCCGGGTACTGCAGCCCCCATAGGCTTTGGCTGATCTGGTGCCGGAAATGCAGACCCAAGAGGCAAAGCGGCCTAGGGGAGGCTAAGGAACCCTTGGTTAGCCCCCAACGCAGGCCTAGGACTGCAGATTCCGCATTGGGTGGGATGGCAGGACCCCCGCCCCCCCACGCAGGCCAGCGGGCAGGCAGCTGCTGATGCTCTGGTGCCCCTCCCCGTGGAGCATCCTGGGGATGTGGGCGCTCAGAGTCGCTGGGTTTCCTGCCCTCCTCACCAGCTGAGCTTCCTGCGCAGCCTCGCAGCCTCGCAGCCTCACAGATTGCAAAAGTCTGGCCCCAGCCCCCTTCTCCCTGGAGCTCTCCCGGGCCTCCCTCGCCAGCCCCACCAGGCGAGTGGCCCGCCTCCCCGGAGGCCCAACGCGCAGTTCCCGCTGCAGCAGAGCTCGGTGTCCCCACCTCCGCCTCTGCCTCCGTCCATCCCCAGGCTTTCCCGACTCAGCTGGGGAGGGGCCCTGCTCTCCGCCACGCACCCTCCCCTCGTGAAGTTCCCCAAAGTGACCAGAGCACTGAGAACCCCCCACCCCTCCCCTCGGGCTTCCCCCGAGACTCCGGGCCGGCGCCGCCCCCTCCTGCGCCTTCGGAAAAGTTGTGAGCGACGCCCCAAACTCTGGCCCCCAGCCCCGCGCTGCTCTAGCCCCTGGCGACCCCGTGCTGGGCCGCGGCTGCGTAGGGGCGCAGCTTCCCCCAGCGGGCCCGGGCGCCATGACTCGGGTAGCGCAGCGGGGCCCCAGCTCGACAAGGAGGCGGCCAAGTGCGGGTGTGGGCAGCGGCGCGGGGCCGCACGTGCGCGGGGCTGGGGGTCGGACAAGCCGGGCCGGGGGCGCTTACCTGTTGGAGGTAGAGGAAGGTGGGTGGGCAAGGCATGGAGTGCGGGAGCATGCTGCCGGAATTGGACAGCAGGAGGCAGCCCGAGTTCGCCATGGAGCACAGCATGGGGCGGCAGGGGGGCGCCCGGCGGCCGAGGCAGCTCTGCGCTCGCTGCGCGGCTCGCACCCTCGGCGCGTCCCTCGGTGTGTGCGCGCGCCCTGCCTCCCTGGCGCCCTCTCGGTCTCCTCCTCCTCCTCTTCCTCCTCCGGCCGTCCCCTCCCCCTCGTGGCGCTCCTTAAGATTGAGGCATGGAAGGAAAGCCTAGCGCCTCTGCCGGGTGCTCCCCTGCCCGGGCGGGGATGCTGAAGAGAGCGCGAGAATATGGCAAGAAAGGATATATGCGCGAGAAAATGGATGAGGGGGAGCGGGGGAGGGAGTCAGTCACTTTGGAGCCACCGGAGCCCTGTCTGCAAAGAGTGGTGCGTGTGTGCGAGTGTGCGCGTGTGCGCGCGAGTGTAGCGGTGGGAGGGGGAGTCCCTGGCGTACTCCAACCTCAAACAGAGCCCCGCGCGGAGGAAAGAGAATCCGGAACGACGGCACCACCGCTGATCCCACACTTAACCCCTCGCCCGCTGGCGGCCAGCCCTCAGCACCCTCCCACGGCCCCGCGTGGCCCCCCTTCTCCCAGAACCAGGCACTGCCCCCGTTTGGGGGTCTGGAATCTGCCTTTGCCCCCGTTCTGTGCGCCCGCCACTGGGTAGAGTGGCTCCGCGGGCTCTTTGGCGACCGGAAGGCGCTGGATCCTGCTTGGCGTTGGGAGAAGCGCCTCTCCGGAGGGAGGCCGGCCTGGTGGCAGGGATGTCGGTGATGTAATGAGGGCATCTACGCAGAGGCTTCCGCGCCAGTAGCGCTTCTCCTGCTCTCCAGGGCACGGAAGCCCAGCTGGAGCCCCTGGAAATCAATCCTGCCTTCTGTGGGCCCCCTACCTGCCGCAGGCACATGGTCTTGTGGATACTTAATATGGGGCAAGGGGCACAGGCTACAAAACATCCTCCCCTTCCTGCCCCCAAACACACTGGACCGTGTGCGCGCATCCACAGGGCCGGAGTGCTCAGGAACCCACCCCTGTCGGACCAGTGAGCACGCGGCACAGGTCCCGGCTGTGTCCCTGCAACACCACGGGGTGACAGGGGTGTGCGTGTGCACACGTGTGCCCCCACAAATCCTCAGCTTCGCCAGCCACACACACACCCCTGGGCCTGCCACGAAGTCACACTCGCCCAGGAGCAGACCGGTGAGCCTGGCTGTGAGGCGGACAGACTGCCACTCGCGGTGGCAGTAGGCAGAGCTAGTAGGGTGACATGCCCAGCTGCTCGCCCCGCTCACGCCCGCTTCTCCCGGGCCAGGGCGGACCACACATGCCCGGTGGCCATCCTGGACCTGCCTGTCCTGCCTGAAGGCTCCTGCAACTCCCTCTCACTGTGGAGGGGGCAGGGCGGGGCGGGCTGGTGATGGGAAGACCACCGGCACCGGCCAGGGCCTCCCGTGGAGGCCGCTCATGTGCTGTGTGACCTTAGCAAGGTCTCTTGTGCTCCCTGGACTTAAGTGCCCTTGCTGCCCCGGCTGTCTGGGCCACTGGAGGGTGGAGGGAAGGCCGCGTACAGGTCTCCTGCCGACAGCCTGGGACCAAGCTTGGCCTGCACAAGGCAGGCAGCTGTGTGCCCCTGGAGCACCCCTTTCTCGGGCACCCGTGTCACCCAAACAAGGCAGCTTCTAGTTCATCTCCCTCTTAGAGGAAGGGGGTGCTATCTGGCTGGGAGGCAGATGGGAGAAGGGACGGGGGTCAAGGTGGGGAGCTGACCCACCTTGCCAGGTGGGTGATGCCCCTGGGGACGGCCCTTGCACACAGTGGGGGAGGGGACTTGACCGAGGACTTGACAGAGGCCTCTCCCTGCCTCTAGGCTGCCGGGTTATTAACTTGATCTCCCCAAAGAGGTGCCCCCACAGCCTAAGATGCAGGTGTGGGGGCCAGGCGCCAAGGCCCAGGTGTCTGGGGGCAGCAGCACCTGGCTGGGCGCAGACCCTGCAGAGGGCGCTCCTGTGGAGCGTGGCACCCGGGATGGCCCTGGCCCCTGTACCACTCCAGATGTACAGCCTGCCCTCCTGTTTCAGAAGCACCTCTGCCCCATTCTGCCTTCTCCCAGCCCCCCTCAGCCATCGCCGTACCTCCCCTGGAGGATGCCGGGACGCGGGGCAGTCACGGAACTTTCTCCTTGGCCCTGGGCTCCCATTCTGCCCTGCCTGCGAACCACTCAACACTCCCTGCCGGCTGTTACTGCACGTCTACCAAGGTCAAGGCTTTATTTACCCCTCTGTCAGAGGATCGCCAAGCACGCCCTGAACAGGGCCTAACACTCAGCTTGTCCTCATTGAGAACCCATGGGGTGCAGACGCCCTCCCAGGCACTGGAGCTGCAGAAAGGAACTTCTCTGTCCTGGAGTGAGCATGCCGTCTGGTGGGGCAACCAACCCCGCAAACCAAGACCACAGCCGGCTGTGCTGAGAGCTCTGGCAGCCCGGAGCAGTGGGGGCTCAGACCTGGGGTCCAGTCAGGGGAGGTTTCCCAGAGGGACCCCGAGCTCAGATCCTTGCCCTGAAGAAGCCGGGGTGGTGGCCAATGCCAGGCTGGTTTCAGCCTCTGGTCATCCGTGGGCCTCTCAACAGAGCCACCTGCCTTCAAGCCTCACCTGCAAGAGCGTCAGGCCAGGGAGCATCCAGACACCCGCCTCCGCTGGCCAGCTGATCACCCCCAGGCTCCCGGGAGACTGAGAACAGCAAGGTGGAAAGGAAAGGAAACCTCCCGAAAAAGAGCCTGAGCAGCATGTGTCGGGCTTAGTTCTCAGCACAGGGCTGCGTGCCCATGGCCTCCATGGTGTGTCCCGGACGCAGGACTCTGAGGGGAGCCAGCTGCAAAGCGGTACACCGAGGGAGGCCGAGGCCCACGGGCGTGTCTTTGACGGGTTCCTCCCTGTCAGGAACCTGGCCCTCCTCACCTGGACCTCTGGTGCCTGGCACGGGAGTGGCACCTTACACGGTGGGGTACAGACAGCCCTCTGGAGCCCCGGCGCGTCCTGGGCCAGGGTGGGCGACCCTGAGCGGCAGGTGGGGATGCCCTGGGCCTGGGGCTCTGCTGCCCCCGCTTCTGGGGTGCAGGCAGGCTGCGCGCTGGGAAGAGCTGTCAGTCAGCACTAATATTCACTACTTAAAAAAAGAGCCGGGGAAAAAAAATATCCCATTCGCCCTGAATCTGAGAAGGGCCTTGTTAGGGAGGCAGGAACTGAGCTGTAATTATCTCTGTGCTCCTGGGCACCGCTATAAATACCAGGCAAGGAGGCACCTCAAATGGTCCAGATGGTTCTGAGGCTTCGGAGATCTCGTGGGTCCTTCCTGCCCGCACCCCGTGTCACCTTCCCCGGAGGAGGCCCTGCTGGGTGCAGGCGCTGCCCTCCACCCTGCCCCTTGAAGGGCAAGGCCTGACCTCCCCACCCACCCTGGGCGAGCCTGCCTGGGAGACCCAGGCCCGAGCGGCCTAGCACACACCTGCAGTCTCTGGCGTGTGCCTCCGGGACACACGGACCTCCGGGAAGAACAGGTGCCAGAGAGTGTGTAGCCTGTGTTTTTACAAAAAGGTGGGCAGTTCTGTGGCCGGAGGACCTGAGGGAGTGTTGTCCATGATGACACTTCCACCCCTTCCTTTGGAGCCCCCAAGTCTGCACAGGGACACTCTGAGGAAGAAGATGGGGAGATGTGAGGTCCTGCTGGGGAGGCTGGTGGAGGCTGAGTCCCTCAGGGTCCTGCCCCTCTCTCCCCTTCTCAGAGTGCAGGCTGGCACCCCAAGGCCGCGCCACACAGACAGGGCAGCATGGAGCTGGCCACGGAGTGCCAGGACAAGGGCTGAGCTCACCTCTGCAGTGGCAGCCGAGCTACTGTCCGTGGACACTGCTCTGTGCTTCTGCAGGGCCAGGCTGCCCTGCGCCGACTCCAGGGTGTTTGGCTGGGGATGAGCACTGGGGGGCCAGGGGGAGGGGGGAGTGGCAGGGTTGTGAGTGGGATCTCCACGGGGGGGGGTAGGCTAGGGTGGGCGTAGCCCCTAGTGTGTGTTTGAGGGCTGTGGGGTAACCAAGAAGCCTCTTTGGTGCAAACCACGACACCCACATCAGCAACGGAGCACTCCTGTGACCTCAGGCCCCCGTTCCACGGCGGAGGGGCCCAGAGTGGAGGCAGGAGAGAGCCCCCAGTGCAGGGCTGCTCGCTACGCCTCAAAGAGACGCTGCCAGGCGGGTGTCCACCTGAGGACGGGAAGGCTTTGGCCTGCTTGAAAAACATAAGAGCCCCTCAGATCCCCGAAGGTGGTGACTCCCCTACCTTGGGAGTGGGGGCTGTTTCTGCCACACTCTGGTATGTTTGATTCTCCGGGGACAGCAGGGAAGTTGGCAGGGGGCCCTTCAAGGAGAATCAGAGTGAGCATGGGAGAGAGCGGCCCCGGCTGACCAGGCCACGTGGGAGGCATCCAGCCAAGGGCCCACCCGTACTGGCCGGGGCCAGACCTGCGAGGAGGGGGTGCTGGGCGTGCTCCCACCCCTGGGATCCTCTGCATCCCTGAGCTACCAAGTGCTCATCGACGCAGAGGGAAAGCCAGGGCCAGCACCCACGGTCCGGCTGGTGGGGGGCCTCCCACCCGCTGACGCTGTCCCCCAGCCCCAGCTAACACCACAGCAAAAGTAAAAATCGGCGAGTAAAAGGAAGTTTATTTATCTGTTTAATTAAGAGGCGTTTGCCAGCCACATTCAGGCCCATCCGTCTCACTTACAGCCATGTCCCGGCAAGATTAAACGTAATAAATACAGGCAGACTGAAAGGAAAGGGCACACCCGAGATCTATGGGCAGACCCGGAGCCGTGCAGGCCACAGCCGCGGGCGCAGCTCCCCTCGGGGCCCGGGGGCCGGTGGGGGGGCACCAGAGAAGGGCTGTGGGTGGTGGTGCACCCTGCTCTCCCACTTGGCACTGGCGCCAAGCTTTGCTTATTTTCAACCACCCCCCAGGACGTCTCCCTTCTCGTCTGGAGATGGCAGAGCACAAAATGCCACCTCTAAACACCACCTCTGAGGCTGGCCAGCGCTGCGGTGCACGCCCAGCTCGGGCCCGGGGCTGGGGCCCCGCGGCTGCTGCCTTGGCCAGCCCTCTGCAGGCTCTCCATGCGCCTGGACCACGGGCTCCTGGCGAGGAGGCAGCGCGGCCGAGAGAGCCCTCAGAGACGACGCTGAGTTCTCTGGTGCCAGCTGTGGCCAGGCTGCCATTCAGGATCCCGGCCCGGAACCCACAGAAGCCAGAGGAGGAAGGAGGGTGACTTCTTTTTATTTTTTTCAAAGCCTCAAGAGCCCAACGGTTTGCTCAAACTGCCCAGGAACGGGCGCGTGTGAGGGGAAGAGCTGGCGCTGTGTGATCATCATCGATCGCTGGCTGGAACGGCACCTTGCACCTGCTCAGTGCTCTCCTAAGCTTTTCGGCGTGGCTGAGCATGTTTCCTCTCCCTGGGTCCTCACAAGGTAAAGGGGGAAGGTGGAATGGTGTCCATGTGATATATGAGGACGCTTCTAGGGTCCCAGAGGCGGCCCCAGGTCCCACGTGAGTGAGGGACAGAGTCCGGGCTGCAGGACAAGCCTGGCTTGTAGACTCATGTGGGATGTTTTGCTTTTCTTCCTTCCACCCTGGGGGTCAGGGGTCAGCGGGCTGGTGTACTCCTGTGGGCCTCTCCATCACTGGCTCTTGGCTCCCCCTCCTCCCAGGGCCAACCCCCAACCAGGTCCGTTCGAGTAATCACCCTGTGCAATAGCTTGGGCATTTACCAGTCACACCGCTGCTCGGTCTATAGGGCAATTATCTTGAATTTCCCCTTTCCCGTTAGGCGGGAGGTTGAGAGAACACAGTAGGGCTGCTGAGCCCGACAGTGGGGCCGAGGGGAGAAGCTGCTGTTGGACGGAGAAAGCCCTTCCGTGGGCTCCTCACTGATCTACCGCGCGGCCCTCAACCTCCAGGTTCTCACACCATACCCTAGGCCTGGCCCACCTGCATGTCCGCTTGGCGCCCTGGGCCAAGACCACAAGTGACCACAGAAAAGAAATCGCCCCGAGAGGCCCAGGAAGTCAGCACATCTGCTCAGAGACGGGGATTCAAGCTGTGACTAGCTCACAGATGAAATGCCCTTGGATGGCCCGGTCCCCAGGGCAGACGTGACAGATGGCAGCCTCAGCTCACGCCAGGGCAGGGCTCGAGTTACAGCTTTATCACCGGCAGAGGGGGTGGGGCCAAGGAAAGCCTACAGGACTCACCGCTGCGGCCGCCGGCCCACCGGGCCAGCTCCCTTGAGCCCCGAAATTGACCTTGACACTCCCTGCGGGCTGCACGTCAGCACCAGGGACAGTTCCAGCCACTCGCTTCTTCCAGGCCACCCCTCAGCCCGCAGGGGACAGGAGCCCTGGTGGCATGCCGGGAAGGGAGTCTGGGACCACACTGTCCAGCGCTGTGCCTCTCGCTGGCAGCACAAGCCTTCGGGGACAGGTGCCGTCTTTTTTTTTTCTTTCTGGAAGCATTCTGCTGAGCGAGACCCTGACATCTCTCTGGGGAGCCCATTCAGGTTTTTATCAGCCTGACTGTCAAGAAATTCTGCCTCGTGTCTCACACAAACCTTTTCCACCTTCATTTTATTCAAAGGGGAAGTGCCTTGAAGAAGCGCCAAGGACCAGAGGCTGAAGGCACTGCCACTCTTGGGGGGCAGGGCGGGGGTCACCCCCAAACCTGCCGAAACAAAGCTGGTGCTCCAGGGCAGGGGTCCAGCAAGAGCGCTGTGTGCTCCACGGTGTCAGAAAGGGACGACTGTCCACAGGATGTGGTGGCAGCTTGGGACCCTCCCATCGCTGTGACCAGCACGAATTTGTGTCAGGCTCACTTAGGACTGAACTGAGGAAGTCAAGCACCCAGGGCCCCTGCGCAGGGAGCCACGGGAAGGTTGGCTGTCTCATCCCCGGGGGGTGGGTCTGAGCTGCCGGGGGCAGAGGTGGCAAGAACCTGTGGCCGTGTGTCTCGTCTCTTTAGAAAGGCAGCCACGGAAATGAGAGGCCTTTTTATTTTGTCACCAGTTAACGTAAGTCTTACTTAACGGAGAAACCGAGGTCCCTTCCTTCAGCTTTGGGCGAGAAGAGGCCACCAAGGGACAGACTCAGTGAAGCCCTGTGGAGAGGGAGCGACGACCAGGGGTGGCCTGGGCCCCAGGATGTGACAGTGAGGGCCTCCAAGCTTCTCTGGATCGAGTGTCTGCCGACCGCTGCAGTCCCAGCGCCTGGCGAGCTAAAAGGCAACCTCCGTGCCTCTGGAAAACCGATGTCAAGGGACCAGCTCTCAGCACTTCCCCTGCCCCTTCACGGCCCCTAAAACCAAAGCATCAGCTCATTAAAAGCTCATTAGGAGCCCGAGGCAATGAAGCCCAGAGAGACAGTGCTGTCCTGGCAAAGCGCGGGGCCCCGGGGAGGCGGGCACACCGTGTCCGGTGGCCAGGGCTGGGCTGCAGACAGGAGCTGAGCGATGGAGCAGGGAGCTGGCAGGTGGTGGGCGGTGGGTGGTGGGAGGCTCTTCCAATGAAGCCTGGTGGGAACTGAGCTTGTCCCAGGACTCCCAGGGGCAGGAGGCCAAGAAACGGACATTTACCTGCCGCGTCACCTCCCCGTGCCCCCAGGACAGCAAGGCCAACTATGAGCTCCTTTTCGGGGTTTTGAGGGCAGTGAGCCCGGGCAAGAAGGAGAGAGGGGCGGGCAGGACCCTGACCAGCATCAGGGCTGCCCGGCCGCTGCTGGGGGCGACACTCTGGAGGAGCCACACGAATGGCTGCCCGCTGTGAGCGCAATGCGGCAGGGTGCTGCTGTGTTTCGCAGATGCCTCTAGAGTGCCGAGGGCAGGGGGAGTGGGATGTCTCCGGTGGAAGTGCCAGGACAAGTATGACCCACGCAGGAGGCCATTTCTGAGTCCCCACCTGGGAGATGTCCCATATTCCTGCCCCCTCTCGCTCCTGGGGAGGGGAAAGCCCTTCTCTTTCCTGCCCGACTCTCGCACTGGGGTCCTGTGCTGAGTTGGCATCAGTGTGACTCTCCAGTTCCAAGGCATGGGGTCTCTGAGAATCCCCTGGCAGGGAGGCCTGGGGGTTGCTGGTGGCCCACTGGGGGGCCCTGCGCTGCTCCTAGCCACCACCAGCCTTTCCTCCCGCTGAGAGTTGCTGCATTAGGATGGGGGAGCCGTCTGTTCCTTTTCTTATTTCCCTAGGATGCTGTGACTTTTGATTCCTGCTTGATTAATATACAGCCAACAGAGACTGTATTTAAGGCAGCCTTAATTCTCTCAGGTCACCAAACTCGGGAGCAGCAAAGCTGCAAGGAGCCAGCCCCGCAATAGATCAAACACGGGGACCTTCAAATCGCTCTGTGGCCCAATTTCTCATCGCTGCCTCTGCCTGATAACCCTCCCAGCCTGGAGCCAAGGTCTTCCTTTCTCAAGGGTGGGGCAAGGACTGGACGCGGATGTCCACGGCTGAAACCCTCCTGGCAGGCAGGAAGGACTCACTCAGCACTTCAACGCTGCGTGATCAGGCCCTTCAGCACCACGGACAGCTCCTGCCAGCCTCCGCGTCCAGGCGGCGCACGACCGCTTTCCCAGCCCAAACCGAATGGGGGTGGAGGACCTGACTGCTTCGCTGGAGGGGCCAGTGCCTAGCCCTGCGGATGGCCAGCTTTGACCAAAACATCCTCCCAGCGGACGCAGCCCCTGCTCACCAGCAGTCGCTGGCTAGGCTTTCCCCAATCCAGCTTTCTCCTCCTCTGACCCCCGAGACCTCCCCAGAGAGAAGTGGGCTGCTCTTAGGACCGCCTGGCTGGTCCCCTGCCGGTCCCTGGTGCTGGCAGCTCCTGTGGGTCCAACAATTTCCTTTCTGGCTCAAGCTCATCCCCCCCACCCCTCAACGTGCCTCATTAGCATCTCCTGAAAGGCAGGCTAATTTCTCTGTGGAGCACCTGGGTGCTCACTTGCTTGGTGGGGGGCAGGGGCTGGGGGGAGGAACGCCTGTGTGGCTGCCATTTCCTCCGAAGCATCTTTTATAGACTCGGTCCGTGTTGCAATCCAGAGAGGCACCGCGGAGCAGTACAATGCGGGGAGATTACACTCGGAAGCTGCACTTGTAAATTACCTCCCCGTGGGGGCGGGGAGCGCGCCTGCTGGGGAGAACCCGGCGCACAAAGCCACTCTCATTTAAGAGCGGGATCTTCTCGGATCCGGCTCTGATCCACCTTTGGTGCCGCCAGCACGCCATATATTAGGGAGAAATGTCCGCATCGTGGTGGAAGGAAGCCCCGGGCGTGCCGCCCCATGCTGGCTCATGTGCTTTTTCATTAGGACTGCCCGCGGGCCCAGCCCCCACTGGACTTCTTCCCCCTGGCCCGCCTCTATCCACTCAAATATGTCATCTATAGACATTCGTATTATTGCTACACTTTCGAAGAGAAGGATGCAGTGGTTAGAAATTAACAGCAAATTTATAGGAATTCTATATGGCAATTACAGAATCATAATGAAGTGGCCGCCACTTGGCCGAATGTGGGTAATTGGAAATCCGCGTTGGTAGACTAGCACCTTGACGGCGTTGGAATTGTATTTTTGAGAGTAAATGCCGTGGAGAGGGGCCACGGAGCCTCGATCTGGCCAGGCTCTTCCTCGGGGGACAGAGTGGCTCACGGTCTGTTCAGAGGCGGTTAGGTGGGTGGCCGGTCACCAGTGGGGGCAGGCAGGTGTTCCGGACGAGGGGGCAGGAGAGTGAGGGGGACGGATGTCATTGCCAGCAGAGCAGAAAGGATCACGGAGACGGAGGTGGATGGAAGGCACCTTGGACACACCTGCCGGTTCTCCCTGTCCGGGGGTTCAGTTCTCGCAAAGAAAAAAAAAAGAGGTGAAAACGGCCCACCTTTGTGGCCGCTTCCTTCCCACAGCTGCTGCGGCAGAGGTAGGCTTGGGCCACTTCCTCCTCCTCCTCTCTGCGGGACCCCCGTCACCCAGGCGGTCCACGGGGTTTGTGATAAGGGAACTCAGACTCTGAGAAAGGGAGTTTTGCCGAGAATCCAGGCACAATTGCCCCCTGGTTCTTCCAGAGTTTTCTCTAGGCCTGGCGCTCTCCAGCCCCACGTGTGCAAAACACAAGCCGGATTTTGAAGACTCGGCGCAACAGAGCGAGAAGTGACTTGTGTGTGTTTCGGATGGGCTGGGCTAAACACAGCGCGCTGTTCAAGTCCGTCTCCTTGGTTCCTCCTTACCCTTCGACGTGGCTGTGGAGGGGCCCGCGCGGGCGTGTGCTGGGTGGGCACCAAGCTGGGCAGCCTGGGCTTTGGAACAGGCACGGTCTTCACCCTCCACACCATCCACTCACGGTCGTCACCACTGCCTGTGACAGTGCCTGGCCTGAGGTGGCCTCTCGAGAAGGGACACAGAAGGCACAGCCAGCTGCATCTCTTCTCACGGTAGGGCCCAGAGGACACACCCCTGTGCTGGCTGGAAGCTCACACCAGCCCCCATCAACACGGGCGTGCGGCAGCGGGTCTGTCCGTGCGGCTGGGTGTCTGTTTGCTCCGTCCTGAGTCTGGGACTGGGGCTCCTTGCTGCATCCCGCCGGCACAGCTGTGCAGGCCCGGTGGGCTGGGTGGCGGGCTGGCTTTCACTCTGGCTCTCCCCCCACCCGCTGCCTGGAGCGGGATGAGGCCACCAGTGCTCTGAGCCCCGCCCCGCTCGCTCGTGGCCCACACACCTGCCTCCTGACCTGCCTGGGAGAAAGCGTCCCAGCAGCCAACTCCCCGGCGCTCGGCTTGCCTGCATTTGGCTCCCGGGTGAGTTATTGATTTTCGTCTCCAGTGCAGGGTGAGCGGCCTTGGAGATTCCTTTCCAGCGACCCAGGGCACAGCAGCAATTACTGCCATCCTCACAGTGCGTGGACAGACCCGGTCTCAGGCACCCACGCTGCATCCAGCCCTCCCAAAGGCGGTGAGAAGGAAGGGGGAGGGCACTGGCCATTCTCTCCATCCCATCAGAGGGAGAAGCAGAGCAGGGCCCCAGGGCGGACCCTGGGCCCAAGGCACTCGGCCTGAGGCCTCATCCGGCTCCACTTCAGGCACAGACGCAGGGCGAGCTTGTCGGAAGGCGGCAGTCCCAGGGTCCTTCCCCCGCACGCACGTCGTCCTTTCCATGCCCCTCCAGAGCAGAAAGGGGTGCCTACTCCGGGCTTAACGCCATCACTTTTGTCTCGGCATCTGTCAGGATGGGACAGCGCCTCCCCCCAGGGGGTGTGGGAGTTCAGGCGTCCTGGATATGGAGAAGCCGGTGTACAGTAGGTGCTCAATAAACCATGTTAATTAATTCAACAAATTTCTACCGAGTGCCTCCAAATGCCTTGCTTTGGTAGGCCCCTGCTCTCCGCAGTGGCCAAACGAAGCAGCCAGTGTGGCACCCCCTCCCCGCTGGGGTGGGCTGTTCACCCTGCTCTCCTAGGCCTGGTACAGCAAGTACAGTTAACGCTCAATTATCTATGCAAATGGAGTGGAACGTCCCCCCTCCACCCCCGCCCCGATCATTCAAGAAGCACGGAGAGTCCACAGCTAATTCTTGCTGGAATGTGAAATGCACGATGCTTACTTGAGCGTCGGAGTTACCTGGCTAATTACTGTGCTCCCGGCTTGTGACCCGGCTTGTCTGCATTCTCAGACCTCACAGGAGTTAGTGGTGAGGGGTGGGCCCTCCAAGGACGCTGGGACCGCCAGCCACAGGTCACTGCCGGGGGTGGATGGACGCCCTCTGAGAACAAAGCCGTGGGCGCCAGGCCTCCTTCTGTGTAGTGTCACGTAGGAGGAAGGGCAGAGGACGCCTGCATGTCTGCTTCGAGGTGCTGCCTGTGTGGGTGGCTGGGTGCGAGTGGGCTGAAGGGAGGCCCAGGGGCTGGGCTGGCTCCGCTGAGCTGCGCTTGCTGCCCAGGGAGGCGGAAGCAGAGGTGCGTGCCTGCCGGCAACCCTCCCTTGGGGGTGCGCACATTTTGTTCTCTGTGTCTCTCTGGGCTTCTCTCGCTGGGTCTCTCCCTCTGTGTCTGTCTGTCTGTGTGTGTGAGTCTCTCCATCTCTTTCCATTCCTTCCTCCACTGGTTCTATTTCTATTTCAAGCACTGTCATCCCCAGGGCAAACCAGGAAACAGACATTTCTTTCCACAGACATGTCTTCCATGCAGCTGGGGATGGGGTGGTGGGAACCCGTCTTTCCTCTAGAATCGTGAGCTTTGGTGGCCTCTAACTGTATCGAAGTAGACACCCCTCTTCACGGCCACCCTGCCCCCTGCTGTAGGGCGGGGAGGGAAGGCGAGGACACGGCACACCCATCTTTCTGTGCCTCATCTCTTCTGCGCCCCCCACCCCACCCAGAGGTCTCCGGGAGGGGATCCTGCCCGTAGGCTTGGCAACCAAGGCAGCGTGGGTGTGTGACTGCCGTGGGTCTGAGTGCCTCGGCGTGCCCGTGATCTCGCCATCTCAGGGTCTCACTCCATGTCAGGAGGGTGTGGGGGCGCTGTCACCCGCAAGTGCTGTGGAGGGGACGCTCGCTCATTCTCTGCACGGGAACAGGCCTAAGGCCAACCCTCCAAGTGGCTGTGCTTCCCGAGAGCCCCGTGCCCTGGCCCATGACCTGCCCCTCCCCCCCCACATGGGGCTTTGGCGCAGGTGCCCTGGGGGTGGGGGAGGGACTTGGGAGGCCCTTCCAGCTCTCAAGGGCCTCAGTGCTAAGGCCACAATGAGACACTGGCACCCACATCCCGCGTGCCAGCTCCTGACATGGGCACACGAAGTCCCAGTGTCCCTCACACGACCAGCAAGACAGATGGGGGCAGTCGAGGAGACAGAGAAGTTAAGGGACCCCCAAGAGCCCACTGTCCAGCCTCTGGCTGCTCCACTGCAGTTTTAGGGATGGCAGAGCCCCTGCAGGCCTCTGAGCTTTCCGAAGCCCAGGGCGCTACCATTTCCGAGGCTAAGACGCAGACCCCCTCCCGCCAACACGCTGAGCCCACGAAGCCGAAAATCACCAACAGCCGTGCTGTGAGACCGTCACCTGAGAGCTGGTTTCAGGGAGACAGCGGGCCAGCGGGGCTGCCCCCAGGAACACGTGACGCGAGGGGCACCACTGTACTCCCAGGGTGACCGTGGCCCGCCCTGGCTTCTCCGAAGGCAGAGGCAGGGTGACAAGGGGCTCGGAAAAGTAACATGAGTGGCCACTGCAGCAGCCCAGCATGGGCCGCTGGGGGGGCTGGCCACGCCGCTCAGGGGGGCCCACACCTGCCCTGCCTCCTCTCGATCTCCCTCGTTCTCCAACCCCTCCCCCCAGCAAGGGCAAGACCCAGAATCAAGGCGGGGAGGGCATCACCCCCCTCCCCGGACCCCCGCCCCTTAGACGCAACTACCACGCTGAGCAGTGCTTTCCGGGCTCTCTCCGGGGACGAAGTCGGCCCACTGAGAGTCCGGGAGGAGGGGAGGCCCAGCCATCTGGAACGGCTGAACCCAGCCGTGGACTGACAGGCGCCAGTGACCTCCATGGCGGGAACAGGCGACCTAGAACAGCCTGGTTTGGTCCCAGTTCTAAAAGTAATTAGATGCTCCTAAGTAAGTCCCTAAAGCTCTGATTAGCATTAAATAAAAGTAAAACTCCAGCTCCTCTGTCCCACATTCCGGGCGCATGGTGGCAGCCACTGGACTGGAGGCCGAGAGAAAGCACACCCGCGGGGCAGACGGTTCCATCGGGCGGTCTCCAAGGATGGCCCCGTCTCAGCTGCCCATCTGTAGGACGACCAGCACAGGACCCTCCCCGACTAGTGCCGAGGCCCAGGGGGTGACACGCACACGGGACATGTGCTCTTTGCCTCGGCCAATCCCAGAGGGACAGAGGGTGGGTTTCAGGGGCAGCCAAAGCCCCCTCATCAACTGGCAGATACCGTGGGATCGACTGTGCCCCTCGCGTACCCCCGAGGCTAAGAGCACGTACAAGAACAAGAGGACACAATCCCCACAGATAGGACCACCACATGGGGGTTGCTGCGGTGCGGGCCCAGAGGGGCGAGGGGTGCACCGGGGGCAGAGCCATGCAGCTCCACAGCCTGGGGCTCCTGGCTGTACCCAGAGAGGGGCTGGCGGGAGGGCTGCCAGCGTGGCAGTGCCGTGGCCTTTGAACCTCTTCACAGAGCTCATTCGTGGGGAGTCGTCGGAGCCAAGAAAGCTTTGCTGGGCTGGCGGAAACCCACAGGGCCAGTCAACAATAAAAACCAAAACGGAACGCCGTGCACAGAGCAAACCTTCGCTGGGAGGGGACGGAACCCCAAACCGGCCTGAGGGCTGGCTCTGAGCCCCCGGCTGAGGCAGAGGCAAGTCCTGAGGTCCCTTCCTCAGGCCATCAGGAAGGCCAAGGCGAAAGAAAGCCCTGGTCTGTGGCCTCTCTGGAAGGGGGCCAGCCCCACCCCCACGGCCTCACTGTCTTCAGCTCCTCCTGCACCCATTCTCACCCACTCCGTTCTCCGGGAGAGGCCTCCTCTCCCCTCCCTGTTGTTTTGAAATGTCCCCTTCCCTTCCCACGAGTCAAAACAAACAGCGGCCCACGTGGGAAACCGTCCTGACCCAGTTCGGCTGTCTCGGCGGGAGCCCTTCCCTCCCACCAGGGGCCCTCCCCTGCAGTCCCAGTCTGGATAGACGGGCCTCGCTTGGCTCCGAAGATAACGGGCTGAGAGAGGGATGCTGGGTACTTTGAAAGGGGAAGTGGGGGAGGTCCGTGAAGTCGGAGGGGTGGGAAGAGGGAAATCGGGACGTCCTGCTTCCTGCAACTCCAGTGATGCCAAACCCCGATGCAGAAGTCCAAGCTTCCTACTGCGAGCACCGTCACCGAGGCCTAAGGGTGTGCAGGGCTGCTGTCCCTGGTTCTGAGCCTGCCTCGTGACAGTGAGGGGCCCCCTCTCAGCTGGGGGCTCTGGGGCTCCTGTCCATCCTCTCCCAAGATTTCCATCACTTCTCTCTCCCCACCCCCAGAACGTGTAAAATGCTTCAGCAAATCTATCACATTTTTTACAATATAACCCCTCCCTGCCCTTGGAGATGTTGGAGGCAGGACCTCTTCCCCCCACCCCTGGGCTGTGCTCATCTCGCTGCCCCTCACTCCTTCCCGCATGCGCCCTCTCCCCCCAACTTCCCGGTCTCCCCTGGTGGCTGGGGAGACCCACGAGGAGACCGGGGCAGATGAGGGCAAACGCCCTTAAGTTATTTCAGCTTTGCGGCCCTCTCCCTGCAGCAGACGACCGAATGCTCGGCTCGACACCACCTCCTCGGCAGCGGCTGTCTCATCCTCCTCCCCCTCTTCACTCAGGGCTGTCACCTCCGGGCGATGACACATGTCTCTGCAACATCAGCCGTCATGACGGGGAGCATGCCCGGGTCCCCTGGGTGCTTGTGGAGTCGCTGCCAAGGGGCTCCTGGCACGGGGGTGGGGCAGGGCAGGGCCCAGAGCAGGGCGGCTCCGGGGACGGGGGTTAGAACACAGACCCTGAGGCACAGCTGAGACGCCCTGTGCTCCTTCCTGTCGGGCAAGCGACATGGACTGCTTGTCCCAGCAAATGGGAGAAGCTGGGGACCAGAGTGCTGTGGGGAGAGGCAGCCCTGGAGAACTCGGGGCTGCATCCAGGGCACCCCCTCATGCACAAGGACTGTAGATCTCTTACCCTGGGGCGGAGCTTACAGCTCTCAAGCTTCCCCCACCATCTCAGGGGGTCCGCACACCCTCCTGTGCCGTGGGTATCGGCGCTCCAGTGCTCAGCACAGGACAGGAGCCCCAGGCAGGGACCTGCTGCAGACCCCCCCAGCGGGAGCCCAGGCCTCAGTTGCTTCCCTGCTCCACCGCCACCCACCTCCCCCTCCTTCGCCCCGTGGCTGTGCAAGGCTGTGAGCTGACAGCGCCTCCCCCTGGTGCACGACACATCGCTCCCTGTCCACCTGGGCCTTCGCTGCTGCTGCTGCTGCTGCTGCTGTGGGGAGCCCTGTGGAGCCCACTCAGCCACCCAATGCGTGATGCACAGGCTAAGTTCAAAGGCCACGGCACTGCCACGGGGGCCAAGCAGGGACATCCATCCATATTTTCACCTTGGGAAGGCAGCTCTGTCCAAATGCCTCCCGAGGCCACAGCTGTGAGCAGGTCCCCGAGCAAGAGCGGGCTCAGGTGCGGCGCTCACCTTCTAATGGTGGAGGCCACCGCCACCTTGAAGGCCCTGCGAGGGACTGGACACGGCACGGCTGTGCAAGGGGTGAGCTGGGCCCCCTCTCGGCTCCCCCTCCTCCTCAGCCTTCGCAGCCTGGGGCCCACAGGGGTGACCTGGGCCGCCCCACAGCTCTGCATCCCCTACCGACCACCTGCAGGAAGCAAGGCAGGGGCAGACCCCGAGGTGCTGGCAGGTGAGAACATCGCCGTGCAGCCCTGGCCGAGGGCCGGGGTGGGGGTGTGTGTGAGGCTCCCCTCCCCCACCCCTCCGTGGGCAGTATACAGCCTGAGGCTCCTGGGAGAGGGGCTCGGGGAGGGAGCCCCAGGCGCCCCGCGCTCACCAACCCAGGAATATGCCCTGGACTGGCTCTCTTCCTGCCCCACGTCCCCTGACCTTCAGACCACGTCCCAGAATAAGCCTCCAGCCCTCCGGCCCTGGTCTCAAGCCCTGCTTTTGGGGGGAAGTCTAGACTAAGTCAGCCAAGATTTGAAATCTGGAGTTTCTTATCCCAAGAAAAAAGAGCCACACGACTTTTTTTCTTTTCCGGTCTCTCTAATACTATTATTTTAAAATGTTTGTTGGTTTTCAAGTACTTCTTAATATTATAATTAGTAGGGTTGTTTTTTTTTAATTTACAGAATAGAGCCAGGTATGAAGGATCATCTGTGATCAGATGACTTTGGTGGACCCAAGGAAGGGCTGGTCATTATCAGGGACGGTGTGGTTCTTTCCTGTGTTGCTGGACCTGAGACCCCGGGCCCCTAGTTCAGCCCTGCTCGGGGCCATAGGCCAGACCCCGGGGCGGCCCCTTCCCAACACAAACCTCTAGGGAGGCCTGGCAGCTCCCCACAAGGAGCGGGGGGTTCTCTTGCAAGCTCATCCTAGCTTCCCGGTCACTGCTTCTGACCAGCCTAGAGCTGGGACCCTGGGCCCATGGGCTGTGTGGTCAGCACACAGGGCAAAGGGCGACAGACAGAGGCAGGACAGTTTGGAAGAAGTTCCCTTCTTGTGGGTCATGGGCGTGCCTGGGCCCCTCTTCGCCTTCCTGCCCCCAGCCTGAGCCAGGCACCCCCTTTGGGGGGGGCATCCGCCCAGTCTCAGTGCTGCCCTCTGCAGGGCATCTGCCTTCATGGAACTTTCCCCGGGGCCACTTGGAGATGCAGGTGCACACGGGGGTGCCCAAGGGCCCTGCACGTGGGCTCTCCTTCTCTCTCTCCCTGCTCCCTCCCCTCCCGTTCAGCTCCATCTCCTTCAGATCTAGCCAGCCCCGCCCTGCCTCGAGGAAACGATTATTCACATAGTTGCACAATTAGTCAATGTCTTGCTTCTTTCTTTGAAAATAACGTGGGCTCCGAGCTGGAGGCTGTGGGAGGCCCACGGGCCTTGCGGGCTGCTGCAGGAGGTGGCGGTCCGGCTCCGGCGGTTCAGCTCCAGCGGTTCCCACATCCCTCCCTGTTCTCACCCCTTCTCCGCCTGCAGCTCCAGGGAAAGCGTCACTTAGTCACCGCGGAGTCCCTCCCGCCAAAGTCTGCTGGCACGACCACGACTGAGTGGACACAGTGGAGTCCAGACACCGCTCTGCTCTGTGGGCCCTCAGCGGGGACTCAGGTCCTTCCCGCTGACCTCGCCGCCTCCATCACGTCCACGTCAGCCGCGGCCGTCCCTGCCAACAGCCCCAGTCCTGACACCTGCAAACAAAAGCGACTCCCCGAGCTCACTGGCATCAGGAATGGGGGACCCCAGGGCCGGTCCCCAACCTGTGGCTGGCTTCCCATCTTCGGATGATTTCCAGCTTCCAGCTGGTTCCTCCATGTGGCGTCTTTGGAAAAGCCGTCAGCTGTGGGCCTGCCCGCAGACCGTGCGTCCCAGGCAAGTGCAGTGCAGGAGCCTCGAGGGCTGATGCCCAGCCGGCGGACGCCCCGTCCTGGTGCCTGGGTGAGAACCATTCCAGGCCACGCCTCCACGCTCAGGGTTGCCCACGCCCCCTTGACCTTGCTCCTGCCCTGCCCACGAGACACTGCATCACTCGCACCTTGGCCTGGGCGGCCCTATTCCCAGGGTCCACACACACACGTAGCGTTTGCTCAATAAAATGAACGAAAGGAAAGCGCCCGTGGATACGCAGCGAGACTTGCGGAGGGCAGGGCTGCCGCTGGCCAGAGAAGGCCGGCATTTCCGCGTGTGCGTGCCGGTGCACCGTGAGCCCTGCCGCAGACAGGAGGGGCCCACGTGGCTGCCGACCTGGCCTGGCCAACCGCCGCGGCCACATCTTCCCACCCTCCCGAGCAGTGAGCAGCACTCTCCACATCCCAGCTGCTGACAAGCCACAGCCAGACGAAGATAAATGGAAGGGTCCTTCATCCCAACTTCTTTCCATAATTAAGTTTTAAAGTCACAATTAGCTGAACCCCGGTTTCGCTGAGCAGATGGGATCGGCTCCAGGTGAACACTGGCGTGCAGCCCCGGGGTCAAGGGATAGCCCACCGGCCAGCCACGGGGTCCCACAGCCAGGCCCCCAGGGGGCTGGGTGATGCCACCGGCAGCTGCAGACGCCCTGAGGTGGGTCCCCAGCCTCTGGCAGGGTCGTGCCTGATGGTCTCCAGTTCCAGCTCCGTGTTCCCGATATTCCTGCTCACCCTTGGGCAGGGCGTCTCAAACACCTTCACCAGAACCTGGGGTGGCTCGACAGCCAAACTCTCCGTGGACCGCTCCACGGCCTTGCTAGGCGCTCTGTTAAACTCTGACATCTACTCCTTCCCAGATGGGCACCTGTGTGGGGCACCCAGGCTGTTCCAGCCTCACAGAGGGCACAGGGACGCAGGACCAGGAGGTCCCCGGCTGGGCCCCTCGGGTTCTGAGCCCCTGGAGTCTTTGGGGACAGCCAGTCAGCATGCCTCGCCTCGGGAGCCCTGCTGCATTTTGGGAATTGGTAGACACCAAAGGGCACAGCCCCGCCTCAGGACTCTCGACCCCCACGCCAGGGACAGGAGGGGATGGCAGGAAGTGGCCCCAGAGCGAAGGGCCAGCTCTCTGTTCTCCCCTCTGCAGGGAGACTTTCGGGGCGCTGGACCCCCTTAGCCACCACAGCCCACAGCATCTGAGCAGGGTTCTCGCTCACCCAACTGGGGTTCATGTCACCCTCTTCTGAATGTTCGGCCCGAGGGAGCCCCGGCTACTCCTCCGTCCTCTCCTGCAGCTGGGCTTCTGCCCGACCTCCCTGGCCTCTAGGACCCCTGCCTCTGTCACCTGCCTCCCTTCCACGCTTGCGCGCTCACCCCTCATTCTTCAGCTATCCAAATCAGATTCTCAGCCACCTGCTTCTTTCACGAGGAAATCCTGAGCCCTCCTCCTCCCCAGGCCCTCGGCCTCGCTCTTTGGGAATCACAAATGTCCCGAATTGTCCCCAAGTTCTGAGACATTTAGGTGTTGAGGGGAGGGGATGCTGTGACAGATGAGACTATGACAAGCTCAGAACAGGGTGGGGGTCCCTGACACTCCCCTGGGACCTGGCGCAGAGGTCGCCTCAGCTGCGATCTCTAAAGGACAGTGCTGGTGCTGATGGGAAAGGGAGGACAGTCGTGTGTCTCTCGTGAGCGGCTCAGGGCCATGGGGGCAGGTGGGTGCGCCTTCCCCTCCAGGCGTTCTCACAGAGAGGGTGTGGGGCGCGGCCCCTTGATCTGACCCCTCCAGACTCGGCCACACCCGCGCCCTCCTTCCCACCCAGCAGCCCTTTGCCCGAGCACAGTCACACCCCGAATTTGTCACCTGCTACCCGGGCCCGTGCCTCAGGGTCGCCAGACTGGGCAGGTTGAAAGGGTGGCAGAAGCCGAAGGCCTGGCCCTCTCCAGGACTCTGTGGCCCCCAGGTGTCCCCTGGGGTTGGGGTCCGCCTGCTCAGAGGTGTTCCTGCTGTTTTATGGGCCCCAGCCCCCGCACTATGCATGCTCTGAGCCCCGGGAGGGGCTGCGCACCCCCTGCATGAGGAGCCTGCACAGACCTGACGACCTGAAACGGGGTCGTCAGGGGTTGATGGGCTAAGACCCCTCCTCCTGTCTTTGCCCTACCGGGGTCAGTGACATTTGTGCCCCAAGAACAAAAGGGCTGCAGGAGTCTCAGCCTGACTCTGGAACTGGCCACACCCTGTGCACACGTGGGCATGTCCCCTGCCCCCCTGCCCCTGCCCCGTTCATGCTGCAGCTGGCACTGCCAGGGGGACCTGTGGACACTGAGGAAGCTATGGCCGGGCTCAGCACCGACCGTGTCTGAGAGTGGCGCCAGTGGCTGCTGGAGGGGCACTGGGCACCCTCAGCCTGGCACACGGTAGGTGACCCAGCAACTGCAATCAGGGGGCATCAAACTTCTCTGAGAGCACAATCCACTTCCCTTCCAAACTCCTCCCCGGGGCTTTCAAACGGTGGGTTTTAGGGTCCTGACATGCTGCCTCTCCGGCCACGCGTGGGGCTGTCTCCTACAGTGCCACCCCTCGCCATGTGGACATGGCTGCCCGGTTCCTGCCAGCATGAATGAGCGCTTTGCTTAATGATTTTTAATAAAAGCAGGCATTGCCTCGGAGGTGCAAGTGTTGGGGGGGAGCAAGCCCAGTATGTGCCCGAGGAGAGCGAGCAGGAGGCACCGCGGCAGGTGAGGCTGGCTTCCAGACTCCTCGGGGCGCCCATCCTGAGAGCCCAGGACACCGGAGGCTGGGGACCCAGGGACCCCCAGACCCCAGGCCTTAGGAGAGGAAGACCCTAAATCCTCATTAGAAGGCTCTTTCATGCACCAACAGGATATTAGCTTCAGTTTAAACAGCTTCAATTACCCCAGGGCAAACTTTTAAAACACAATATTTATAGAGAACCTCGCTCAGCCCTGTTTGCTCTTCATGTCTCCAGCAAATGCTGCTAATTTGGAGATGGTTTGCTTTGGCGTCTCTGCCTGTTGCCAGTCGATTATGAAGCCACCCACTGGCCTAGACCGAGGGGCACGGTGACATGAGCCCTGTTCCTGGCCCTCATTCTTCTTCCTCGTGTGCAGGAGAGCAGGCCCAGCCATCCCCCCACCCCCACCCCGAGCGCTCACACACCTGGGCCACCTCTCTCTGTCCCTACGCCATCGGTCCATCGGGGAGCCCATTTCCCCATTCCCCCGAGGTCTAGCTCCCCAGAAAATGGGAGGGAGGTGCTCGCCCCTGGGCTGCTCCTCCTGCTGAGGCTCCGGGACTCTGGTCTTGCCCGTGGGGGCCCAGTGCAGCCCCGCGAGGAGCCCAGCAGTGTTGGGTCCCGGGTGAGAGGCCAGCGGTCCTCTGTCTGCTCCAAGCTGCAGCCCCATCAGCCCAGAGACGCACTGTCCCTCTGGCCCTGTGCCTGGGCCTCTGCAAAGGGGCTCTGGAAAGTTCCGTTCACACTCAGACAGACATATGGCCGGCCCAGGGATGTGTCACTACCAACGACAAATAGCCAACCTCCTTCCTTCCTCCCTCCCTTCCTCCATCCACCGCACAAGTATCCACCAAGCCCCTCCCTTTGCAGGGCAGGAAAGGACAGCTCAGACATGTCCCCCCCGCTCGGAGTCCCCGTGTGGGAGTGCCGTGCATGAGGGAGGGTGGAGGGGCAGGGCTTCGTCTGGCAAGAACGTGTGGGCCCCACCGGAGGCCCAGGGTTGGACCTCAGACGTGCACTGGGCAGAGGATGGGGGGGACCCAGCAGGAGCACACACCAGAGGCCGTGTTGTGGCCCAGCCCCGTGGCCGCAGCTCGCCCCTGTCCCCTTTAAAATGAGGACGGCGGGAACTGAGGGCCACAACTTTCTCAGCTCTGAAATGGAAGCAACGATACCTGTGACGCCCCCTTGCAAAGTCGTGTCAAGGCCGTGGGAAAACGTGTGGTCAACCGGGGGTGGGTGGGAAGGACGACCAGATGGAGTAGGGAGCCCCACAGAGCTCCTGCATCAGAGGCACCCCCTGAACAGGCCCCACCCTGCCTCTTGGGATGGACTCACTCATTCATTCCAGTGCACAAAGTTCCTGGAGCTGTGGGGATGTGGCAGTCACGGTGTGGGCGCTGGAAACAAGAGCTGAGCAAGACCCTGCAGGGGGCCACCAGCGGAGGGGAGATGGCAGAGTAAATGAGTAAAGAGGACACCCTTAGACAAGGGCAAGGAGATACAGAGGAGGGAACAATTTCCCACTGTGGGGTGGTCAGGGAGGGCCTCCTGGAGGTGGTGACATCTAAGCTGCCTCTCCCTGACATGCTGCTGCCCCTCATGTCCTCCAACCTGCAGGCCCAACGAGAAGGCAAGGTAGGAGCCAGCTCGGGAAGGTGGGGTGGGGGTGGGGTGTTTAGGAGGAACAGGCCTGGGGGAGGGGGAGCCGGGCAGATGTCAGGGTTAACTCAGGAGCACAGGGCACGTGGGATGTGCAGAGGCTGCAAGGGTGAGGCGGGGCTAAGCAGGCCAGATCTTGACGAACTTCGTGCTCTAGGCTAAGAACATTGGACTTGACTGGGCAAGGCAGGCTGGGCCCGAGGGAGTGGGGAGGGGCCTGGCGTGCGCCGGGAGTGGGATGGGCAAGAGTGAGGCGTGGCTCTGAGGATTCAGGCAGGTGGGCCATCCTGGCATTCGTGGGACGGGTCAAAAGAGGGAGAGCTGGTCAGGAGAGAGGTGCGAGGTTTTGAGGTGCTGAGTGGCGGCACGTTGGACAGCAGGGGACAGCAGGGGACAGCAGGGGTACTACTGGTGGGGCTGGGGCTGGTGTCCCCGAAGGGGTGCTGGCTGGGGAGCTGGCATCTCGGGTGCCGTCTCCCAGACTGGGCTGGGTGCCACTGCTCAGGGAGGGGGACCCAGGAGAGGAGACCCAGAGGAGGGGTTGGCCTGTTGCAGCCCTGCTGTTTCTCCGCCTGGGCTGCGAGACCCTGCCGGAAGTGGGGCCGGCTGTGGGGGGGCGGGGAGACAGAGAG
Organism: Desmodus rotundus; assembly: GCF_022682495.2. NCBI lineage: Eukaryota > Metazoa > Chordata > Mammalia > Chiroptera > Phyllostomidae > Desmodus > Desmodus rotundus. The sequence goes on from NC_071395.1 coordinate 112,084,265, forward strand.
GCTCCCCATCAGGTTCCCCGTCCTAAAACAGCCCCAGCGGTTCAGCGGGGGAACACTCCTGGCACATCCTCCAGGGTCAGGCTGGGGTGGGCAAGGACAGACAGAGCCCTAGTGGGGGAGGGGGTCCAGGAGGCGAGACCCCAAGAGGAGCCGGCAGAGCACCAGGCAGGATAAACCTCTACCCTGCTCCCACCCCAGCCCCCTGGAGGCATCTCCTGGTCACGAGGCCCAGCCCAAAAAGCAGCCCCATCAGGTCTGAGGGGACGCCCAGGCCGCAGGAGGGACCAGGGACTAACACATGACCGCCAGTCTGGTGCCGACAGAGTTAAGATGCAGAGAGGAATCCCTTCTGTTCTGCCTGTGGGCTCAGGGACTGTGTCCCTGGGGCTGGGCCTGAAGAAGAGGAAGGACTGTGCAGGGCAAAGGCATGGGCACCAGTGGGACAGCAGGGCGTTGGTGGCAAAGGGCAGAGGCCTGGCACACCTGGACCTGTCAGGCCCCAGTTCTGCCGAGTGGCCGAGGGTCTGCAGGGCTCTGTGCAGTGGGCCTGGGCCGATGACAGCCTCCTGACTCCCGGTGGCCACCAGCCCTTTCCGTGTGGCTGCCTCAGCCTCTCCTTCAGACTCCCTGCCTGTCCCGCCCCCCAGGCACGGACTCCGGGTCGGCCCCCCTGGAGGCAGGGCTCACTGTGGCCCTGCAGGGAGAGGCTGCTGCGGGGCAGGCTGTGTGTGGGTCTGGGAGAAGGGCCTCCCCCTCCCGAGGCCCAGGGCCTGCAGGTGCCGGCTGGGGTCACTGGGCTGGGCTGGGCGGGGCCCAGGGTAAGTTCTCCCCCAGGAGAAAGGTGCAGAGTTCCCACAGATTTCCAAACTGCGTCCAAGGGAGGCAGAGGCCCACGGGTCCCGGAATCGACGCACACACACCTAGCATTTTGCTCTCCCAGCTCACCCGTCTTCACTAGAAAGACAGTTCCTCTGCACCCCCTGCGGGGGCCCTTCCTGCCTCGGCCTACCCATGGGAGCAAGCCTCCCCCCATCTCCCTCGGCATTCACTTCCCTAAGGTGCAGGGGCTGGGAGGAAGGAGGGAAGGGCTCTGCCTGGCTGGGGCTCTTCCTCTCCCCAGGGCCCCCCAGCTTCCTGTGTTTCCAGGCTCAGAGCTCTGGGGCCCACGTTTTGTTCCCCATTATTCTTTCTGGGGTCCGGGGGAGGGAGGAAGGGAGCGGATAAGATGCGGGTGGGGGCGGGTAGGCTCGGGGTGCAGACCAGAGAGAGCAACCTGAAGTTTGCACTATCAGCTGCCAGGGAATCTGCGGCAGGTTCTTCCCACAGCAGGGCAGGGGAGTGGTGGGAGGGGGACCGTGGTGCGCCCCATGCAGGGCTTTCCCAAGCCTCTGCCCAGCTGCCCCTCCGCAGGCCCCCCACCCTCGTGGTCCATCCCCATGGAGGCCACTTCGGGGAGCGTGGTTCGCAGGCAGCCAGCACTTCCTGTCTGGGGACAGACCTGCCCCCGCTCCCAGCTGGTGCAGACCGAGGAGCGGCGCCGAGGGACAGGCTCAGGCACCTGGTGGGCTCGCCGCACTCTGTCCACATTCCCACCCAGATTTGCCCAGAGCCGGGAAAGCAGCTCGGATGTCCACGCTTGGTACTTACCCAAAAATACACCATCATTTCGGAACTGCGGCTCCTCGGCGGGCTCCGGACTCAGAGGTGGGGAGGCAGGCGGGGAGGAGGCCGAATGGGGCAGTGGCGGAGGGGCAGGCTGGCGCTCCGGTCCCTGGCCACGCCGGAGCTCAGTGCACTGGCACTTGCAGCAGTGTTCAGAAGCGCCTCGCCCCCTCTCCCTCCTGCCTCCCGTCCGGTCCTGTCCCGGTCCTCCCCTCCCGCGCTCTCCTCTCCGGGTAGTTCCCAGACGCCGCTCGGCGCCTGCTCCCCCCGGGCTGGCCCGTCTGCGGGGGCCCTGCTCACACTGCCGGTCCCTGCACTACTGCCCGGCTCTCTGCGCAGAGCCGAGCTTCTCATCCCGACACCCAGTGCTCCCCATGCTGGGCACAGAGGCCCCCACGGTGTGGGGGGGCCCCAGGGCAGGGGGCCTGGTAGGCAACCCCTCCCAGCCTAATGGATCTCATGGGGGGGAGGGGAGACAGACCCTGCAGCTAGAAAATCGGAGCAGAAAGTGCTTCAGAGCACGGAAGGTGGGAGCTGGCAGAGGCACAGTGGGAGACCGGCCGAGACCCCAGCCCCACGCAGGGAGGGGAGTGTTGGCTCCCCGCCCAGCCCTGAGATGAGGCATCACATTCACCTGCCGAGTCAGATGTGCAGTGGCGGGCTGGGGTGCAGCAGGGGCCCTGGGGGGCACGTCTGTGTCCCACATCTCGCCTGCCTCAGCGTTTCCCAGGCTACCTCCATCCACCCCTGTGGTGCTGGGGTGCGGCCTGGGGACAGTGTCCTGCGGGCAGCCAGCCTTCCTGGCTTCCTGCTCAGCCCTGTCGGAAGCTGGCCGTTCCAGCCGGCTGGCTTCAAGCCAGTGCTGCCCGTGGGCCCCGAGGCAGCTAGGGACCCAGGCCCCAGGCGAGGCAAGCGGCCACTCCACCTGTCAGCCTGAGTGCCAGATGCACCCAGCTGTCACCTACTCTTTGAAGGGGCGAACGGAAACCATTCTTTCTAAGGCTCTTAAGATTTACTGTAATGAGGGAAACGGAGGCCCAGAGGCTGGATATGGGGATGGTGGCCGTATACACTGAAGAATGACAGCAGATGGCGAGTATCGTGTCCCCCTTGGGCATGGGCTGGTGGCCAGAGGGACATGTGTGCTGGTATCTTCAGGCTGGGGGGGGACAGGAACCACATCTGAAGAGCCCAGCACTTCCTTCCTGCAGGGTGGCCGTTGGCCCAGGCAGCCGGGCCCACTCTGCTGAGGCCAGCCACAGCCAAGGCGGGGACACAGGAAGTCTCATGCTTGGCCTTAGTAGGGGCCACCCCATCTGTGCCCATCACCCTGCCACAAGGGGCCCTGGCTGAGCTGGGAGGAGGGCTGGGTGGGGAAGGCGGGCGTGGGCTTTATCAGCTGGGAGCCTCTGGCTGAGTGCCCTGGCTTCCCTCCAAGGCCTGGTCTTTGGCTCCCTGGCTGGGCGAGCCCAAAGAAGGTGCCAGGACAGAGGGAGTGAAGTCAGACTTTGAGCCTCTGGGGTTGGCAAGGATGCTGGTGGGCACAGGGAAGGATGGGGCGGGAGGGCAGGGGGCAAGGGTGCGTGCGCATGTGGCATGCTCTGTGACTGCTTCCCACAAGCCCTCGCAAGCCCTGAACATCAGAGAATGACAAAGGAGATGCTCTACAGGCTGATTCCCCAGGGGATGACCTTCTTGGCCCCCGGGGTGCCAAGGAGCCAGCCTGGCCACAGGGCCCAGAGGCCCGAGAGCCAACAGACCCAGCCCTGCCGTTTACAGACTTGCTCCGAGCCTCAGTTTCCCCCTTTCCAAATGGGTGGGAACAGTTGCCCCGCCCTGGGGCTGTCTCCATGACCAAGTGGGACTGATCAGTTGGTCAGTGATCACAGGAGAGGCAGCGGAGTGACCCCGAAACAAGACACTGGAGCTGCGACGGGCTGCCTGGCCTCCCTGCACCTTGAGGACGGGCCCAGCACCCTGCGCTTTCCAAAACCCAGAGCGACAAGGACGGCGAGCGAGCGGTGTCTCCGTGCCCACCCCAGGTTCTGGGGCGCCCTTCTCCAGGTCCTGGCTGACACAAGTGAGCAGCCACACCCCGTGGACACAGAACCAGGTCCGGGACTTGGCCACACGTCCTCCAGGTGTGTCCAGAGAACGCTGGGAAGCTGGGCTTCGGGCTCAGACAGCCCACAGGGACCTCAGTGTCCACCACAGACAGTCCTGGGGGCCCACCCTCCCTTTCCTCCTTGTCTGGCCGGCTCCCACGGACTCGCCATTTCAGTCAGCTGTGCCGTCCCACCCAGGTGGGCAGCTCCTGGAAGTCAGGGGCTTGGCCGTGCCAGTCAGGCACACAGCAAATGCCTGTAAATGTTGCTGAGGGCTGGAGAGAGTTCAAAGGCACAGAGCATGGCTGAGCTGCCTTTTAGGGAGCGCCTCCTCATGGAGATAAGGAAGCAGTCGCTGCCGCGGGCTGTGGTTCTGCTGACCAGCCAAGTGCCCGTGGGCTCAGGTGTGGAGGGCGTGGGGTCCAGGGGTCACCTTCCCACGGCAGCTCTGGGAGACGTGAGTGGGGCAGGCTGTCTCTCTAAGTGTTTTCACTGCTCATTCCTCGCTCTGTCCGCCGGGACCTGGTGATGCTGCCAGCAGCTTCCATGAATAAGCTGCCTGTCTCCTGACACTGTCTAAACTCCAAGGTGGCCGCACCATCACCCTCGCTAGAAAGATTGGCTCAGGTGGCCATGCCTCATGGGCGGGGCCTGCGTTGAGCCAAGCGCCAGGGCTTCTGCTGTAAAAATGCACGCCCGGGTGCACGCACGCAGCAATGCAGGAGCCCGCAGACATGCAGCTGCACGCAGAGCCGAGGGACGCACGAATGCATGGGCTCCCCTGCATACACGTGCACACGCACCCCCATTTACACGCCAACCCTGCCCCCGTATGCGTAACCATGTGGCACACACGTCAGAGTGACCCCCCAGTGGGCAGCCCACTTCTGCACATGCCTTGGAGGCCTTCAGCTGGTTGGCTGCATGGGGACAGCCCAGGGCCCCAGCAGGGAGATGTGGCCCTATACCTGAGCCAGGTGGTGCCATCTGCCACAAATTCAACCCAAGGCCCTGCAGACAGGGGGTGTGAGATGTGGAGAGGACATAGCATCCTCCAGTTGGAACGCCGGCAGCCATAAATAAATAATGACGGAGGAGAAGCAGAAGAGGGACGGGCCGGGAGCAGCTCCCCCACCGAGGGGGCTGGGGAGGGGATCCCAAGGGCCGCAGGGACTCTGCTGGACTGTGGACACATTTCCAGCTCAGCGGCTCCGCACCGCCCTCCAGCACAGCAATAAAGCAAAACCGCGCTCTCAATAATTCAGCAGCAGGAGAGGGGCCGAGGGAGGAAAACCCGCCTCAGCACTGAGAGAGGGCCGGAGGCGGGGGAAGGGAGGGAGGGAAGGCAGGGGGAACTTGGCCTCCCTCGCACCTGGCCCGCTCTGTGTCCTGAGTTAAAGAGGTGCTTGCAGACTGTCCTTCCCCGACAGGGACTCAGGGACTCGAGCCTGAGGAGCCACCGGCCCTCCCTCCCCACAGAAGAAACCCCTCTGCAGACTCCAGGGGCGGGGCGGGGATTCAGGCGCCCATCCGTCACCAGCTGGCTGCCACTGCTGGAAAGTCCTTCCTTGCTGCAGCCCCTGACACCCATCTCTGGGACGCCTCTACTGAATCTTCGCTGACTTGAGTCTGTGCCAGGTGGGCCGCCTGAGTCTTCTGTGGGTCCAGCCCCTGAACCCTCCGGGACAGCCAGAAAAAACTGGCTTTTAGGGACAGCCACCCGTGTTTAGGGTGCCCACACCTCCGGCTTGCCCGGGACACTCCCGGTTTACGCCATAGTCAGGAACAGCACCTCCAGTCTGGCTGACACATTATTTGGTCGCTGTTAGGGATCCTCCAAGTCGCATGCTGAAATACCCTCCTTGTGATGGAGTTTGGAAGTGGGGCCTTCGGGAGGGTGACTAAGGTCTTGGGGGTGGGCCCATGACGCAATTAGCGCCCTTGCAGGAGTGCCGAGAAACCTGGCTTCCTGCCACGTGAGGACGCAGGGCAAGTCTGCCCCCCAGAAGAGGGCCCTCACCAGTACTCGGCCGTGCCGGCGCCCGGAGCTCGGGCTTCCAGCGTCCGGAGCTGTCAGAGACAAACATCTGTTGACCAAAGTCACAGCCACTCAGGCATGCTGTGCTGTCACAGCGGCGAACGCAGACAGCCACCCTAATTATGCAGAACTTAGCGTCGATTAAACCCCTATTGGAGCAGACAGGAAACCCGCTGTGTCTGAGCCACCAGTCGGGACAAAACCTGCCCCCTCGTGGAGCTCCCCTGTGATGTCCACAGATCATGGTCTCCACCAGCCTCAGGGTCAAAGGAACCAGGCTGGGGCAGCCCGGAGGGCCAAGGTGCGCGTCTGCCTGCCCTCCCTCCACCGGAGGCCGACGTCGGGGGAGATGGGCAGCTTCTCCTTCCCCAGCCGCTGGCCCAGGCCTTCCCATCACCGGTTCTGTCTCACGCGGATGTCAGGCCCCACCATTTCCCTCCTCCCCCGGCCTGCCCTGGCTCCCCGTGCTGCCGCGGGCGCATGCCGTGAGCAAGCTGCCCCCCAGAGCCGGCGGGGCGGCGGCGAAGTCTGCAAGAGAGATGTGTGTCTTGCTCCCTGCACCGTGACCCGCCTCCGCTCCCCGAAACCGGATGATAAATTACTCTGGCCAAGCGGAACACGCCTGGACAATCTCCTCGCCAACTGTAATTAATACCCCGGGGAAACACAGACCCGGGCTTACGCTTTCGCACAAACACGCGCACGCACAGGCTCTGCCGTCCTCCCGACCCGGCTCAGGTGCCTCTTCTCCTGCTGCGTTTGTGGGTGGCGCCAACCAGCCAGCTGGGGAGATCCCGGAAGCCTGGGGAGGCATCGGGGCCCCTCTCCTGTCCCCGTGATGCAGAACTAACCATCCCGGAGCTGACTTCTCGGCAAGCTGGTGCAACGGAGTGTAGCCGTGGAGGAAACAGCCATGGGTCTGGGTGACCCCTTGGTGGTCAATATTTTGGGGCACCTCCCCCCACCTTCTTCTCCCCACAGGGACAGCCTGGGTGATGCACTAGTCCAGGCACACCTGTGCACAGGTATCAGCGTGCTCCTGGCGTCTGACACCCCTATAAAGCTGTGCAATGAGCCACGCAGCCCATGAAGCCGGACAGCTGACCACCCTGACGGTGGACATGCTTTCTCAGGGCACGGGGGAGCTGGACCACACCAGGAAGGGTCCAGTCCCTGTGTCGAGTGCTGGTCAGTCAGCTCCTTCGGTGTGGCAGGCAGAGGCATGGATGGGAAGGGCTCAGAAACCCATGCTCCAGCCAGACAGGGACGCCTCCCAGTGCCTGGAGCAATGGGTCCAGCACTCTGAGGTCTTGCCTCGGCAGCGGGGTCATGAGACCCGGGTGAACCATGGCCCAGGTCCCATCCAAAAGATCTCAGGCATGAGATCACAGAGGACGGAGTGGTTTCACCACACCCCAGAACACAGCACGACGCTACTTAGAGGAGTCAAAGTATCTGGCACCCAAGGTAAAGTGTACAGTGTCCAGCATCCAACCGAAGACACACAAGAAGCCGGGAGACACCCCCAAAGTGAGGAGGAAAAGGAATCCTCAGGAACCGACCCGGAACCGACACACAGTTAGCAGAGGAGGCCGCCCACACCGCCATCACTACCTCGCCAGTTCCAAAAGTTAAGTGGAGACCCGGCAGGTCTAAAAAACCGTGCCAGCTGAACTTGCAGACGTGAAAACTCCCACGTCCGAGGTGAAGAAGTGCCCGGCACGGGGTCAGGGGCGGAGTGAACGTCGCAGAAGGAAATGTCAACGGACTCGGAGACACACATGGATTACTTTCTCTGTTTCGAAGGCCCGAATAGAGAAAAACAAGGGAAAAAATGTAAGTAGTAAAGAACATCTGTGAGCTGTGGGAGGACGTGGAGCCGCCTACCAGGCGTGTCCTTGGGCGTCCCTGAAGGTGGCGGGAACAGAGGGACGTTTGGGAAAATAACGGATAAAGCCTCTCCAAATCTGATGAAAACAGCAAACTCGGCGAGCCAAAAAGCCCAACAAACCCACGACACGTGAAGAGTGACACCTACGCACGTCGTGATCACACTGCTCGACATCAGTAATAACGAGGAAACATTTCTACTCCAGCGCGTGTCTGATAAACGACGTGTATTCGGTAAATATGTAAAGAAACACCCAGCACAACGACTCCACGATAAGAAACCAGACGACCCAGTGAACACACACGGAAAGGTCTGAACAGACACATCGCCAAAGCAGCAGTGTGGATGCCAGACAACCCATGGAGTAGCGCTCAGCCGCCTCCGTCACCAGGAAAACACAAGTTAGAACTCAGCACTGCGACAGAACCACTGACGCGATGGAGACAGCGGCCCCCGGGGCGGCGAGGACGCAGCAGACCCGGGCTTCTCACACCTGGCCGGTGGGAGTGGGAGGTGGTAGCTCCACTTTGGAGAACAGTTTGGCATTGGCTTAAAAAGCTAATAAACATTCTTACCACAGGACCCAGCCACCTCACAGCCGGGCGTGTCACCCCAGAGAGAGGGCAGCGACCGGCTGCAAGCAGACTCGTGTGTGACGACTCTGTGTGGCTTTCTCAGTGACGGCCCCAAACTGGAAACCGCCCGGACCCCTCCCAGGAGCGAACGGGAGAGAGTACGTTCGTAGCATGCAAACAACCGAGCAGAAAAGGGAAGCAACTGTGGACGCGCCTCGCCCCGAACTGTGCTGAGCGAAGGCGGTCCAGGAGGACGGGGGCTCAGGGCACAGGGAACTGTGCGGGGTGACAGACACCCCAGTACGCTGACGATGGCGACGCTGTCACGGGTGCACACGTGTGTCATAATTATCCGATTGTACTCTGAGCTGCGTGCAGTTGGCTGTACCCGCACTATAGCCCAACAAGCTGTCTGAAAACAGGAACGCACAACATCCGAGCCGGCCTGTCCCCACGTCACTCCCTAGGGCACAGGCCACATCTGTACCCCACAGACACACGCACCAAGGGCTCCTGGGGCGGCCTCCCTGTAAAATGGGTCTCGCTTTACACAGAGGGCGTGGCACCGGCTGCGAGTGTGTGGGGCCTCCTTGTGGTTCAGAGCACTTGGACCAGAGCAGGACACCAACACACGCTGTCTGTGCCTCCTTTGTCCCCTTGCACACTGACGGAGACAGGATGGCCACTCCCTGGGGACCCTGTCCTGCCTTGCCCACCACGGGTGCCCACAGCCACCTGCAGCGGCCCCAGGAGCTCCGCCTCGAGTCCCCAGTGAGCGGGGCCTGAGTGTCCTCTGCACACAGCCCCTCGTGGCCCTGTGGTGACCAGCTGCCAGGTCAGAAGTCCCCTTGCCAGGTCAATGCCTGCTTCTGAGCCCGGGGGGAGCTTGCAACAAAAACTATACAAAAGACGTTACCAAAAGAAGTCTCCAGGGTCTGGCCCAGGAAGAGGCCGGCGCCCCACCTGACAGGCTGACTGGCCATTCCAATCTGTGGGAACAGCTCTGTCGTCTGGGCACATGCAGCCCGACACCCAGGAGCCCAGAGGAGAAGCCCTCCAGGGACCTGAGTTCCAAAGACACGACAAACCTGCATTTTCTAATTTGTTCCCAACAAATACACATCACTTCTATAACACGTTTCTTCCCCCAAGTACAACTGCAAGTGAAGCTATGAGGAAGATCAGTTGCCACGGGTGACAGAGGGTTGGCAGCGAGGAACACAGGCACGATGGCTCAGGCCAGAAAGGTCCAGTCCCCCGTGAGGGTCAGCACTGGCGACAGAGCCGCTGTCCACAGCCCCCTCCCCGAGGAGACTCGGCCACGACGGGAGTCTGACCACCTGAACCAGCCAGACCAGTGAGCCGGGCTGCCCTTGAGTTCCCATGGCCTTGCAGTTCCGGGGTGCACACCTGTGCACCAAGTACCTGGCATGGGGGGCAGTAGGGCAAAGGGGGGCCTGCGGGAGGAAGGGCGGAGGAGGGGGAGGGAGGGGAAAAGGCCCAGCAAGGGATCCATCCACACTGCTTCTCTGCCTGCAGACACACTCCCGTCCCTTCATTTCCCTCCAGGCTCCTCCGGCTTCCAGGCCCGCCTTCCCCGCACAGGCAGGGCCAGGCCACTGGGGGCCACGGATGAGATGCCTGCCTGCCGGTGCTAAGCGAGCCACACTTTTGCCCTTTGCCCCCACTGCCCCAGCGAATGGGCCCCCCAGGAACCCTGCATTCACTGCCAACATCTCCCGAGATGTCCAACGGGCTCACATCTGTCAAACACTATTCAGGAGAAAAAAAGAGAAAGTCTTTTACCTTTTATTCAGCCAATGTTCCCCGAGGCGCTGTGGGCTCTCTAGGAAAAGAAAAAGAGGGACAGAGTTACGCTCAGCGTGGCCACCACACGGCTGGCTGCGGGCTGCTCCACGCTCGCCGAGGGGCCGGGCCGGGGCTCCTCTCCCCGCTCCGCACTGGGTGCAGCCGGGGGTCACATTTTACTCAACAGGCCAAGACAGAGGGGGAGAGGACCCTGGGCTTGCCACCCAGGTTTGCCGACTCATTTCCTCTGGGACGCGGGATAGTCCTTGGTGCTTTCTCTCCTTCCCTTGGCCCCAAACGCCGAGTGCCCCCCTTGCTCTTCCCCTCCACCGGTTTTGAGGTGACCTTCTCATGGGGACTTAGTGGGCTGCTGACGGTGGTGTTCCATCCCCAAATGGGCCATTCTTCAGGCTTGTCCCCACCCCCAGGGGTCACCACATAAATCGAACATCTGTCAAAGTGTAAGCAAGCGATGTTGCTCACCGAGAAAAGGCCCCCAAGCCCCAAACGCAGTGTTTCAGGGTTCTGCACGGCCTCCGGGAGCAGCTCAGGGCCGACGCCGGCCTGGCAGGGACCAGGCGTCCAGGTGTTTCACAACCCAGGGACCCAGGGCCAGAGAGACCAAGGCACCTGCCTGAAGTCACAGCGCTGACTTCTGGGACGGGGACGGGCACCACACACCTGTGTCCAGACCCCTATCCCGCCCTTTCTCACAGGGCCTGTGGAGATCAGAAATGTGTGCGTGTGTTTGCTCCTTCTCGACTTGAATTTTCCTTACTCAGCTCACTCGCGTTTCATAGCCTTAGCTACACACGTCTGGCACACGTGGTAAAACACACGGAACACAAAACGTGCCGTTTTAACCGCGGTCAATTCAGCGGCATTAAATACACGCACACTGTTGTGCGACCCTCACCACCAGTCTCTGGTTCTAGAACTTTCTCATCGCCCCGAAAGGAGACTGGGACTCAGGAAGCAGTCACCCCCGCCCTCCCCACCCCAGCCCTGTGCTGCGTCTGGTTTTTGAACGTAGCCTAAACAGGACACAGAAAGGCGTCAGCCTCGGCTTCTTCCTTGAGGTGCAGAAAAGTCGCCGTCATCACCACCATCGACGTCACCCCCACGAGCCGGCTGCCACTGTCATAGATATTGCACTTTCCACATGCCAGGCACTTGGGGACAACAGCCTCGTTCACCCTCACACCCCCGAGAGGCAGGCGCTGTTCTGACCACCCCCACTTTCCAGGAGAAAACACGGAGGCTAGGGTGGGTGAAGCCGGGGCGCCTCTGGGGATGGGGCAGGCAGATTTCTAGGGGCGGCGCCTGCGGCTCGGCACCCTGTTACCCACGGTTGGGGGCGGTGGGGATTAAAACCAGCAGGCGACATTTGGCATGTAGAGCCTGCCGTGGCCGTCTGTGCAAATCCCCCTCCCCCACTGCCCACCCGACAGTTTTCATCTGCCACCGCCTTCAGCTGATTTGGGGTTTTTCCTTCTTGTTGACTTTTTTCTTGGTTTCTTTTCTTATAGTGAGTTTTCCTTCCAATTCAATTCACCTTAGTTCCCTGGAATTCACACCATCCAGCCCCAAGGAGCAGACACACAGCCTGGACTGCGGACCTCGTCCGGGCCAGGCAGAGGGCCGGGCGCTGCACAGATGCCATCTGCCTCCTGCTCCCCACTGCCCCCCGCCCCCCCAACACAGGAAGGGAGCAGGAGAGCCCTGAGATCCCAGGGTGTGGGTGGCGCAGCCCTCCTCCCCTGTCCTGTCTCCCCTCTACCAGACAACCCCCCTGCCCTGTTGCCCACCCCAGACTTCCTCTAAGCCAGGGGAGCTCCTGGCCCCCAGAGTCCCAATCTCAGGCAACGGCAGCACAACCCAGTCAGCAAACACCCCCATCGCCCCAGCCAGTGGCCGGCTGTCCTGATCCCGAGTCACTCCCAATACCCTGATTCCCCTAGATGGTCCCAAGTGTCCTTACTTGGTCAGAGCAAAATACTGGGAGTGAACACAGGGGCCACTGTGCTCTGTCTACAGTGGGGGACTGGGAGGCCAGCATCACGTCCATTTCCCAAGAGCCTCTGCTTTGGAGAAGGTCCAGGACCACAGGTTGGACAGAAGGGCCGGGCAAGCCTGATGCCCCCACCATGCCCAGGACTCAAGGTCCAGTCTGTTCTAGGGCTTCAGGCCAGGAGCCCTCCCACCCTTCTTGGCCTGAGCTGCCTGAGGATGGGCCAGCCTGGGCTGGAGCCTGCCTGGCTTGTCCGAGAGGAACATCGGCTCTCCCTGCCTCCTTCCTGTTTGTTCTCAGCATTTCCCACCTTCCCTTTGTCCACCTGGCACACCGGCCCACTGCCCAGTGTGGGGGAGGGGGAGGGAGGCTCCCAGGGCTCACACTCCACAGGCATTGCTGAGTACGTCCGCCTGTCCCTCCATCCGTGGGCAGGCGGGCAGGCCTGTGGGGCAGGAGGAAGCAGGGAGCTGATCCTCAGCCTGGCCGTCAGCAAACATGGCTCCCAGCTGCAGTCGGGACAGTCAATCATGGTGACTTTTGCAACCATGACCAGGTTCCTGGAGCTCAGCTCGAGAGGCTGGGGCGCTGGAGAAACACTTCAGCAAAGGCCATACCCATGGAGATGAACTTACCAAGCTAGGGGCGGGGTCTCTGCCCAGACCACCCTCCACCACAATGGCCCTGGGGGGAGTCTGCTGAGCTGCAAGACTGCGGCCGGGCCGGCGCCCTGCTGTGGAGGGAGCTACCTGGGGCGCCCTGCTGTGGAGGGAGCTACCTGGGGCAGAGCGGCTCTCCATTGGAGCTCCCTGTTGTCTGGCGCTCGACACCTCCCCCCTAGATGCCAACCCCCACAGGTGCAGGTGTGCCTTAGAGGCCCCGTATCCCAGAGCTGGCTGGGGCCAATGCAATGAGCGACGGGAAGTTTGCAGAAGGAATGAACGAGCCAGGAAACGTTTGCCTCGAGGGGTCCGAACCTGACTCCTGTTTTGAAGAGCGGACTTGGGTCTTCCTAGAGTGACATTAGCTCCTGGGGACCCCGGCACCTGAGCAGACCCTTTTACACAGCCTCCCTGATGCTCCGTCCTCCTTCGCACGGCACTCTCCCCAGCTCGCACCTTCGCCCCAGCCCCCTCTGACGCGCAGGCCCTTGCGCGCTTCTCTGCAGCTCTCCTCTGGAGCCTCTTTCCGTCCTAGTTCAACTCCATCCAAGTGACAGAGGCCTCCCCCTTTGACCCTGTTCTCTTCTGTCCACGAAACGTTTTGTTTTCAGACATTAAACTGCCGCCGGCTGCAGCGTGGGAAGAGATGAGAAGAACACGCGCTTGCCAGAAAAGCCCGTTTTTAGTGTGGAGCACGCGGGTCACGCTGCTCTAGGAAGGCTGCTCAGCGGAACTGGCCCCGCCCTGTGGAGACCCCGCCCCCCGCCACGGAGGCTCCACCCGGTGGAGGCCCCGCCCCCGCGGAGGCCACGTGGAAGGCACTAGGCAGTTTTAAAAGCCTGCCTGCCCTGCTCCAGTTACCACTTCGTGCTGGCTCTCAAAGGGGAACTGGAGGTGAAGGGCGCAATTTTATACATAAAAAATTAACTGTGGGTGGCTTAAACACGATATTTGATAGTGATCATGACAGCAGAACCACTTCGATTTCAAGGGGCTTTTTTTCCTTCTTCTGAAAAGAAATTCACCTTTGCAGAGCAGAGCAGAGGAGGGGAGGGGACACTTGATTTCAGGCTCTGGTGTCAGACTGCGGGAGAGCACGTTTCAGCTGTTTGCAGCCCCCAATGTGCGGGACTTTACTGCGGCAGCCCCAGGACTTAACCCACTGGGGGGCCTTCATCCCCACCCTTGCTTGCACCCCACTGGCCTGGGCCCTGGGCAGCCCAGTTCCCAGACTTCGGGAGCCCCTTCGTTTCTCCTGCTCACCAACCTTCCAACCTCACCCTCCTACAGCTGACCTTTCTAATGCCAACTAGGGGACATGGGGGCCGCAGCTGCTTGCCACGGGGAGAGCGCTGCGTGCCCTGTGGTGTCACACGGACGGGCCCTGAGACCCACCCTAGGAAAACTGTCCTTCCCTGTGTGGGCATTCTTGTTTGTTTGAGTTCTTATTGTTGTAAAACACATGTATCAAAAATTCCCAATTTTCACCATTTCCAGGAGTGCGGTTCAGTGCTCCAAACACATCCAGTTATTGGGCCGCCGTTGCCACCGCCCGCCTCCAGGAGTCTCTCATCTTCTTGGAGTCAAACTGTCCCCATTAAACACCAACCCCCCCCCCCCCCACTGCAGTCCTGGCACAGACTCTTCAACTTTCTGTCCCTATGGATTTGACGACTCCGGGGACCTCCTGTGAGTGGAGTCACACAGGGTTTCATCCTGGTGGGGCTGCCTTATTTCACGGAGCGTCGGGTGCTGCAGGTTCACAGCAGGTGTGGGAATTCCCTCTCCTTTTAGGGCTGAGTAACGCTGAGCTGTGCGGATGGACCGCGTCACGTTGTCCCTCCGTCTGTGCCACACCTGGGTTCTAAGCCACCTTTTAAGGCAACAGGAATCATCTGACCGGCCACGTTTCCCACTTGGCTTTGGCCGCCAGCAAGCTGGGGAGAACCAACCGTGGCCCAGCCTGCTGCTGCAGTCCCGAGCCCCAGAGCGCGTGTTCCGTCTGTCTTTCCCGTTCTCTGATCTTCTACCCATTGAAGTGTTTCCTCTTATTTTATGTGGTGACGGCAGTGAGCGCAAAACCGCCTCCAGAAGACACTGGGGACACACCACCCAGTCTCGGCTTGCGCTGCCCACCCCCTCAGTAGCTCGCCAGGCTGCGCGCCCTCCCCCCAGAGCGATGCTACAACTTCCTTGTTGCAGTTGGTTTGGTCATTCATTCATTCAACAAACACTTAATGTGTCCGGCTGGAGGGGCACAGGGCTGCCGTCCTGCCCCCCTTTGACCACCTGGCCTCCTGGTCACCCTCCCTGCTGTTGTCTGATCACACTAAGGAAGCTGTTCCTTCTCACGCAAACGAAAGGGCCCCCCAGGCCCTTCCTATGGGCAGTCCACCCCCGGAACCTCCCTGCACGCCATGTTCTCCTCAACACTCAGCTCCGACGGGGCTCAGGGGCGGCGATGTCTGGGCGGCTGTCCAGTCTCCACTTGGCTGCGGCGTCTTGGCTGCCATCCCTCTTGTTTCTTTAAAAGCTGCTGCTCCTGAGTTCAGAGAGGCAGCCCGGAGAGTGTTCTAGAGCCACCGCTGGGATGTGAGCCTCGGCCATGAGACCACGAGACCCACCCCACATCCCTCATAAGGTGTTTCTTAAAAGGTGAAGGTGGACCACCTCTTGAGGAGGGGGGCAGGTCTGCCCTGAGGACGCGGCCCTGGGCAGAGGCAGCGGGTGGGACGCTGCAGGTTGACACCACCCGGGGGGTGACTGAGAGCTGCTTCAGTGGGGGGGCGGGGGCGGAGAGGGCGGGGCACTGAGATGGCACGAAGGACAGGTAGCACCACGCAGCACGCAGGCGGTGCACATGCCGGCTTCTTAGAAGAGCGTGTTTTGCCATCAATAATTTAGACATGCCCTTTCTCCTCTGGGAAATGGGCAAAATCTCATTTCCTGAGCAAATCCCCTAAGAAGCCAACCTGTTCATTCCTCTAAGACTTTCAGAAATCTGTCTCCATCAACCTCCTCACAAAATAAAAGCAGATAAGAGCCCAAGAGGGCTGGGAGGCGGGTGCTGGGAAAGCTGCCTGAGAAGTCTCGAGCTGGGTGGGAGGCACCTGCCGAATCGCAGGACGGTGGGGAAGCCCAGCCCGCCCCTTCTGCCTCCCCTGCTGGCCTCTGCGAAGGGGCCGGCTCACAGGGAGCAGCGCCGCGCTGTTTGCATTCAACACAACGCCTGGAAAATCACTAGGAGAAACAGAGAAACGCACTGCAGAGATTTCCATTTTGGGAAAAATCGTGGGTTGGGGTATGTGTGGCTTCTGCCAGCCCCTCTTCCAGGAGGGAGGAGACCCTGGGAGAAGGCAGGGGGTTAACGCACCGCCCCCGGCCAGCCTGGCAGGGTCGTCACACCTCCTGTGAGCTACGCACCCTCCACGCGCCTCGGGTCACTCATCTGCAACGTGGAGTGGTGACTGTACCCTCCTCTTGGTGCCCCTGTGAGGCCTAAAGGGGATGAGGCCTCGGCGTGATGCCTGGCCTGTTTTGGGGAGGACTTCACCCAGTTGGGGTGTAAAGGGTGGGCAATGAGTCTTAAAGCCAGCCCGAGAGGGACTCCTGCTTATTGAGCCTGTGCTGTGTTCTCTGTGGGTTGGAAGCCCTTTCTAGAATTATTGAAAGTCCAGCCCACAAGCCTTATGGATGGGGGTGCCTATGTCCCTGGGTGCAGTCCTACATGGCTGGGGCCTCAAGGGACAGAAGTGTCCCTGTCACTTTCTTTGGAGAAAGAAGCTGGAAAGGATTAGACGTGTGTTGGTATGCTGAGGAATTCAGCGTCCGGCCTTATTAACCAGCCAGACCCAGCTCTGCAGGCCTTCGTCTCTGGCCCCAGAGCTCCGCAGGCAGGCAGATGGCCCGGGGACTGTGCCCACTGCCCTGTCTTCTGCAGGGGGATGACCCCTGCCAGCTGGGTCCTACTTCTGAGCTGGGGCCTGCCACTGCAGGCTGGAAGAAGTCTTCCTGCCAGCACAGCCTCGGTTCCCTAGATCAGCAATGTTGCATGCCTCCTGCTTTCTGCCGCTGACAAAGGACTCCTGAGACCTCGAAACCACCCAAGCCCTGTAAACTCACATCCGGAACTGCTGTGAAGCCGGGGGACTCGGCACAGCCACTGCCGCCCGCTGGAGCGGCACGCCAAGGTCTCTCAGAAGCCTCCGTTTCTGCTTGGGCTGCAGGTCTGCACGCTGAGCTGCGCGCACACAGTCGGAGCCTACTTTGTGCCCTGGGCAGTGCGGCTCAGCCTTGGCCACAGAGCCACACCTCTCACTCTCTGTGCTCTGACACTCACATCTGGGGCCTCCAGACCCTGGAGGGAGGGACCCCCAGCCTCCAGGGCTGGCTAATTCCTAGAGGTAGTGACAACTCCCCAGGAGCCCACCTCTCATACACGAACCACCGCCCCCTCCTCTGCAAGGCTCTCGTGCTCCAGGTCCCGAACCCTCCGCCTTGATCACCCCAGGCCAGGTGTCAGCCCACAGGGAGGTCCCTCCGCTCCAGAGCCCACAGCAGTTTCCAGACTAACCCACTAGAAGCCTGTTTGCCCCCGTTCACCCGTCTCTCCCCACAGAAGCCACAGCAAAGGCTTGTGCCCCCACCTTCCGCTCCCTCTTCCTCACTGGCCCCAGAGCTGCCCCGTGTGGCCGTGCGTGGCACATCTCCCGTGTCTAGGAACGCTGATAAACGTCTCCCGTCACCAAATTCATTTCCGTGTCTTACCACACCTGACTAAGGCAAACTCTGGGTCCCCCTACCAGGGGGGGTCCAAACTTTTTGGCATCTCTGGGCCACACTGGAAGAAGAGTTGTCTTGGGCCACACTTTAAATACATTGCGACATGTAGTCACAAAAAAAAAAATCTCATAATGTTTTAAGTAAATGTATGATTTTGTGTGAGGCCACATTTGTAGCCGTCCCGGGCCGCGTGCGGCCCGCAGGCCACAGGTCGGACACTCTGGCTGCACCTGCTGCTGTCTTCTCGCAGTCTCGGCTCTTGCGGGAAGCCCCCGGCTTTCAGGGGTGACACCGAGTGCTTGCCCAGGGGAAGGGGCGCAGCACTGCTTGCTACAGCTGGGACGCTGCTGGCTCAGCCCGGAGCCGCCTTACAAAGCCTGCTACCGCTCGGCAACGACCTTTGGGGACTAACACATCTCTGCTCACGCTATCAGCTCTGGAGCCTTCTGCTGGAAACAGCCTCAGAAGTAAAGGGTGGGCACGGCCTTCCCACACACCCGAGTCCCTGCCAGTGTCTGCCGGCGATGGGCCCGTGGCGACTCGCGGCTCCTTGGCAGGTTGTGCCTGTATCGGCAGGTCGGTTTATTTAATGACAGATCGCGCTGTCCTCTGTTCACACTGAGAGTCTTTGCCGAGATGGAAAACATGATAAATGGTGAATGTGTTTGCGCTCGCAGCCCGGAGGCCCCGAGGCTGACGATCGGGACTCTAAATAATAATAACAAAAATGGCTTTTGTCATAGGAGGGGTCCCCACGAGCCCAGTTAAGCTGGCGCATCGCGAGGTGCGGGCAGACGTGTCGATGGGGGTGCACCGGCTTCCGCGCTGGCCGGACGCCCACTGCAGCTGATCAGCACGTCCGCGTGCGAGTGGCTCATGCTCTCAGCCAGCTTGGACGGCATCTGACTTATACAAACAACTGAGCGAAGGAAGGCGTCCCCTGTGAGGCTCCTTGGACAGCCACCCCGTCCTGGGTCTCCAGGTTTCCTCACCGCTGGCTCCGCCTCCTCAGCGGCCTCGCCCCCAGGCTTCCCTCCGTGTGGCCCCTCATCCTCCTAGTAACAGCATCCCGACCACCTGCTCCGCGCCTCGGCTCCGCCCACCATCAGTCCTCCAAGAATTCCCACGTGGAGGCCACCAGCCCAGTATGGCCAGGCCCCTCCGGACATCACGCTCTGTTACCTGTGCCAGGGTCGCTGCCAACTCGATGCTCCGGACGGAGACCTGACAGCCATCCCTCCCGAGACTCCTCAGGCCCTGCAGCTCCTCCTTCAGCCCATGGCGCTGACGTGGGCCCGGCACCCCAGACTCACAACCTCACAGCAAACTCGCTTGTCCCCTCCCTCGTCCCTGGTGCCCTACCCAAATTGTCCCCCGGTGCCATCCATTCTCCCTCCACAACACCTCTGTACCTGTTTGACCCTCACCACCCTCAGGCCCACCTGGCCAAGGCCCCCTGCTCTCCCCAGAGCTCCTCGCACCCTCTGACTTGCTTGTGGCCAGAGGCTCTCCGTGAGTCCAGTCTCCATGCACAGCCAGGCAGGCCCACTGCGTGGCAACCCCATCACACACCAGGACAGCAGCCCGCGGGCTTGGGGACGGTGCAGGCCTGCAGCTACTCACATCTGGTGCCAACTCGCCTCCCCACCCCTGCCGCCCGTAGCCCCCCTCACAGATCTACTCTCTGGCCATGGAGAGAATCTTCTGGTTCCCCGATGTACCTGTTCATGCCTTTGGATCTTCCCTCCCCCCGCCTGAAAAGACTGACTCCTTTCTCTCTGCTGCCAACTCCCAGGCAGCTGAAGCATCAGGTGGCCGTGGTCAGCTGTCTTTCCTGACCTCTCAGCAGAGAGTCAGCCCCACCCCTGCATGGCCCGACAAGCTCCGGGTCTCCCTTCTGCGGCTCAGGACCCTCCTCCTCCCCAGGAGCTCCCCAGGGCTCAGCCCAGGCCCCCTCCCCTCCTGTCTCTTCTCACCAGGCTACTCCCCAGCACTCTGAGGGCCAGGGTGCCTGACGGGGCAGCTCCAGCGAGGTCCCCAGGGTCAGGCCGACTCACCCAGCCACTCAAACCGCACCTTTGCCTCGATGCCTCCCCGACTCCTGCAGCCCAATATGTCCACAGCTCAGGGTCTCCTCCCAGAAACCCAGTCCTGCCTCAGTGGCCCCCATTTCAGTAAATGGAGCCATTGCCATCATCGAGTGGGCAAGGCACTGGGGGCCGCCCTGACCCTCCCTTCCTTAGTGCCCCCTCATCCAGTCTGCGCACCGGCCCCCCAGGATGCCTCTGGAGTCTGCCCACCCCTCCCTCATGCCGAGCCACCTTCCTGGCCCAAGAGCCATCGCTTCCCACCTGCACCGACTCCCAAAGGGGCCCCTGCACCCACTGCGGCTCCCACAGTTGGCTCCCCACCCCACAGCTGGGGCCATTTTCACGAGGCAAACCTGATCACACCCCCTCCCTCCCATTAACACACTCCCACGCTCCTCGGAGGGGCCCCCGCCCCGAAGGCCCCACGTGACCCTCCCTGCGAACACTGCCGAGTGCGTGGGGGGATTTCTTTGGGAAGGCACTTTACCCAGCCCCTTGTCGCCTGCTGTCTTCTCTGGGATTCCTTTTCCTTTCCCCCAAAGAACCCCACCCACTCCCGGCTTGGACCCCACAGGCAGAATTGCTTCGCTTCAAAAGCACTGTCAACCCAGGCCCTGGCCCTCAGCACCTGCCCCTTGGTGCTGCCCCCCAACCCCAGGACACCGCTTCATCCCAGACAGCGTCAGATTAGAGTACCCTGGTGCCGGCACGAAGTTGTAAGTCAGCTTTTCTGGCCCCAACAGACTGAGGAGATGCCCCAAGTTCACATGCATTTGTGGGGGAGGGACTGTGATCGCAATAGTTTCTCCTGAGGAGTAAGAAGGCGGAGCCCAGGTGGTCAGTGGCACGGCGATGTCTTTGTCCCCGGGACCCGTGGCTGTGTTACGTAACGTGGCAGCTGGAATCGAGGGCGCCAGTGAGCTGACCTGGAGCTAGTGAGTGTCCTGGGCTCGCCAGGTGACCCAGTGTCATTGCAGGCCCTTCAACATGGGAAAGGGAGGCAGGAGAGGAGGTCAGAGACTCGACCGCCACTGCTGGCTTTGAAGGAGGAGGAAAGGGCTGGATGTCTCTGAAGCCGAAACCAAGGAGACGGGTGTTCCTATCGGGCCTCCAAGGAATGCAGCGCCAGGCACTGCGTCAGACACCTCCCACAGCCTGGGACATGAGACACCTGTGCTGTTTGAGTTGCTCGCTTGTCACGGCAGCCACAGGAAACTGACGCGCTCCTCTTAGGGACGAGGCCCCGAATCCCTCGACCCTGCCTCTGTGTACCACTTCCAGCCTCTCCCTCCCCCTCTCGCCCCACTTCTGCCTTTTCAAGTGTTTACGTTCTTCCCGAGCAGGAGGCAGTGCGCATCCAGCCTCTCCGACGCAGCGCAGGCAGGAGGCGTTCATTCAGGGAGGGGGGCTGAAGCTCTCAAAACCGCACAGACCCTCGCACCTCCCTCCCAGGGCCCCGCCCTCCCAGAGGGGAAGAGGGTGGGCACTCCACCTGGGCCTTCTTCCACGGTGCCGCCGGCACTCCTGGAGCTGGGAGCTCAGCAAAGCTGCTCTCCGGCGGCCTGGGCCTCCGGGATGGGGCTCAGGCTGCCGACCAGCCATGGGGTGCTGTTGGGGAAGGAGCAGGGAACCGGGGACTCAGAAGTGTGGACAGGCCCAACAGGACCCGGCGGCTGACAGACACCCTGGCCGGTGACCCTGTCTCCTCCTGACCCAACACCAAGCATTTCCTAAAGACAGATAAAACCGAGGGCGGCCAGCTTCCTCCCTCCCTAAGCGCCCCCGCCCCCCGCCCCCCTCCCAGCGGAGCCAGGGGGGACTCGAGGAGTAATTTAACTTTTAATTACAGTCACTTAACAAGATTATCCAGCTGAGGTTAAAGAAGTCTGTCTCCCGGATGAAAAAAAGCCCTCTCTTTATCTATTTATATCCGTATATACATAACCAGAAACGAATATTTCTTTATGGACCATTAGAGATTTAATGTTTAATTTATAGCCACTTTCTCTGGCGGGGTGTCCAGGCACAATGTCAACATTTTTAATTAAATGAAATTTCTTTTTATCGCAAAGAAGGATATATATTTTAAAAGCCACATCTGAACCAGTCAGCTGCAGCCCTGGGAAGCGGCACTGCTGGGAGAGGGGGCGGGGAGGAGGGAACAGCCCTGGAAGGCCAGGTCACAGGCCGGGCAGTCTGTGTCCAGCTGGGGAGGCAGCTGCTGCTGGGCAGGCCCAGCGGTGTGGCCAATCGCAAGAGGCTCCCGGCAGTTTGTTGAGCACCTACTACATGCCAGCCGCTGCCCCAGTGGGTTGGCAGGCTGACGTGCCTTTGCTTGTCCTCCCTGTGTCAGGCAGGGTGTGGCTGGTGTGGACCCAGCTCAGACGGTGGGGCCCCGCACGAGGCTGCACAGCAGAAGCGGGTGGGCGCAGAGCTCGAGTGTGAGTCGGGCCGGACCCCCAGACCCATGCAGCCCGCTGAGATGGTCCGGGAGGGGGCCTTCTCCCGGTCATGTGCCGGCACGTTTCCCAGACCGTCTGTGGTGCAGGGAAGAGGCTCGGCTGCCTGGCTGCGGGGTCTCTCTCTGTTGGGTCCCTGGCGCCCAGGCCCCGGGGGCTCCTGGGATCGTTCAGTAAGCTGACGTTCAGGAGAGCGGCTATGCTGTCTCCGGTGGGGCGCAGGTGTCCTGCGGGGGTCCCTCCCGTGCACAGGGACAGTGTTTGGCGGGGCCAGAGTGCTGGATGTAGCGGATGGTCTGGGTCATAGCCACTCTGGCTCTCACCACAGGCTAGCCGTTCTGGGGAGACGGCTGGACCTGTAGGGGACACGGGGGTGGGGTAACACCTGCCCTAGCTCTAGGAAGGGCCTGGGCTGGCCCTGTGTCCCCCAGGGCCGTCTGCCCTCACTGAGCAGAGACTGTCCGCGGGCCAGTGGGTGGACGCCTCTTCCGTGAGCCCGCTGTGGTCTCTGCCGAGGTCCCCGCCTCACGTGCTCGTCGGCCTGACCCTCCCTGCCTTAGCTGACCCCCCCGGAACTTGACCTCTAGCCAGGACTTTCCGGCGGGTCCTGCCCAAGCCCTCATCCCTCCCAGCCACTCTGGTCCTGATCCTGACCCAGGAGAGGAACCAGCAGTGGTCACACATGCATGCATGTTGGGGGTGGGGCAAGAGGAGGACACAGCAGGGCAAGAGGGGAGTCCGGGGTGACGGAGCCGCAGAACGGACTGTGAGGCCCCGCCCAGCCGGGGGTCAGACACTCATGACGCCGGGAGTGACATGCGGGCACTGCACCGCCTGTCCTGCCACAGCTGTTCAAAGAAGGAGCCTCGCAGGGCACAGCCCATGCCCCCCACTCTCCTCTCCAGAGCGCTGTGCCCGCAGCGGCACTCAGGGGCAAGGCCGCGTGCACTTGAACCAGGGGTGGAAATTAGCGGCGGCCAGAAGTGAGGCCGGCATGAGCCAGTGGCCTTTAATGGGCCACTTCATCTTCCCGGGAGATCACCGCTCGGGAGGAGGACTCGGGAAGACGCTGAGTCAGCACCCATGGGGCCAGGGCCTCGAGTTCTGCAGCCAGCACTTGGCTTGGCCTCTGGGCTGGCCGGTTTCCATCCCCAGGGCCCCGAAGGCTCAGGGCCAGCACCCCTAGGTGGCTCCCTCCCCTCTCCTACGGCCTCCTCCCCAGAGGACCCCGGGATGGGAAGCCCCCACCGGGCACCCCAGGGGCTGTGGCGCAGCCAGAGTCGACACCAAGTCCAGGGCGAGCCCCAGACTTCCACCTCTACTTCCAGCCAGGGCTCCCGCCCCCTCTGCCCCCCGCGGCCAAGGACAGGCTCAGTTGCCAACCCAGCTGTCCCCCTTGGCTCGTCCAACCTGGGGCCTGAGGTCCTGACACCCCACAAACTCCTGGTCCTCTAGGAATCTGGGGAGAGCTTCCCAATGCCATGAGCTTCCACGGTCCAGAGAAGAGGCACTGGCAGACGGACCAGTGACGGCGGTGCCTTTCACCCCGTCCCGGCCCCCAAGGGGGGCTCCCCTCCCCCACTCCCTCCACCTTCATTATTCTGCCCTTCCCTGCAGGGAGGCGAGCCCACTGCCCTGGAGCTTCTGTTCCCATAAACTGGCCCTTCATTTCTCATGTGAATCTGCTCTAATTACAAACCTAAATAACAAGAAGGAAATATTAACATTAAAAAAAAAATCAAAAAACACAAACCCGGCACAGAGCGAGTTTGCCTGTGCCGGCCACTGGCTCCCAGGGCCAAGGCGCACAGCGAGGATGGCACCACGCCACTCACTAAAAGCAGGAGTGTCACTAAATCAATAATTCATTTACTTTAATGAGATAAGTACTTTGAAAACTAATTGCAAACCTGCTCCATTTACTCCGACCCGTTACAGCCCTAATGTAAATCGCAGGACCGTGGCCGTGGGGAGGAGAAAGTCTCTGGGTGGAAGCCACCGTGTCATCTTCCCCTCTTTCTCCTGAGGAGAAGTTCTCGAGGGGGTGGGAGCAGCATGGGGAGCCCCCGCCCTTCGTTCTGTCGTCCAGCCAGCAGTCCGGAAGGGGCGCCCTGACGCCACCCCACC
Organism: Desmodus rotundus; assembly: GCF_022682495.2. Taxonomy (NCBI): domain Eukaryota; kingdom Metazoa; phylum Chordata; class Mammalia; order Chiroptera; family Phyllostomidae; genus Desmodus; species Desmodus rotundus. The sequence goes on from NC_071395.1 coordinate 112,108,476, forward strand.
AGCCCAGGGGCCCACATCCTCCCTCGGCTGCAGAGGGGAGTCGCGGGGAAACCAAAATGCAGCCACATGCGCTTCGCCGACTGGATGCTGGGAAGTGCCTGTCCTCAGGCCTCCCGAGACCTTGACAGTCTAAGTGTGAACCCTGAACCAGCAGGCTGACACTGGATTACCTTGAACTTGACCAAGCTGACCGGGCTAGCACAGCCCACCTGCTGGGGACGGAGACAGCTGCCACTCCATGGCACATCCAAAGACCCTCTTCCAGCAAACGCAGCCCCCAAGACCCCGTGTTCCCAGCGCCGCACCTGAGCGAAGCCCGCTGTTCCCGAGTGGCTGCAGCTGCTTTGGCTGTGCGAGCTCCCACTCACTGCTCGAAACCAGAGATGTCAGAACTCTCTGTCCCTTGTCAATTCTCTGTCCCTCGGCAGGCAGGGCTGAGCGGCGTGTCAAAGGCCACATCTGGGGCTGTGCCCTTCTCCCAGGACATGGGCCAGTCCCCGCAACGAGCCGGGTGTCCCTGCTGGACCCCGCAGACTGCATGCTGGGCTGTGTGCTCCTCGGATGAGGGGCTGCATGAGTGGGGGGCGCAGCACCGACCCTGAACGGGGCCTGCCCTCTGGGCCCTGCCAGCTGTGTGATGAGATGTTCTGGGAGCCCAGGTCCCTGGCCCAGGGCAGCTGCCCGAACGGAGAGCAGGGATGGAGGGCAAGAGCCTCTTCCATTTTTCTGAGCAGACAAGTTGCAATCCAGTCTCGTCTGGCAGGCCAGGCTTGGGGGCTGGGGGATGAGAAGGACCTTGTGGGGGCTGAGGGGAGAGACTGCTTTGCAGCCTGGAAGGGAGGCACACTCAGCAGACACAGGAGGACCAGCAGGAGGGCAGAGAAGGAAGGTGTTAACAGGCAGATGCGGTTCCCTGCTCTGAACAGGCACCATGCGCTCCCCACCCGAGAGCCGAGGAGAAGCCGGGACCCAGGCTCTGCAGCAGCCCAGGCAGCTCTGACCACACGGGCCCAGGGTGCCCCTGGGAGAGGAGGGTCCCAGCGATGACCTGTGCCCACTGGCAACAGGGCCTTCGTGAGGGACCCAGCGTGGAGGCTCCCCCACGTCAGTCTGAGCCCGCCAGCCCTTCTCATCCCCTGCCCGCTCTCCGCGGGGGCAGCCGCCCAAGCTGGGGCCAAGGCCCCACGGGGTAGGTGGCCCAAGTGGCCACAAGCTTTGGGAGGGAGCAAGTCTTCCACGCTGGGCAGTGTTGGGGCCGATCTGCAAGAGCTTCGGCCGATGGCTGCCAGCTGCAAAGAGTTCATTAGGGGGAGGAAGGCTGCCAGCAGAGCTGGTGGCTGCTGGAGGTGGTGACAAAAGCCAGACGGATCATCCCCGACCTCAGCCCTTTGGCTGAGCTGCGAGTGTCAGAGGCTGGAGACCTGAGCAAGCCGGGGAGCCCTCGCCCTCCTGTCCCCGCCAGCACCCGGGGCAGAGGTCACGCTGAGAAGCTGACCCCGGCCAGAACGCCAAGCCACCCTTGGGCAAGATCTCTGGACAGAGGCCCAGAGCGAGACCTTGGCCACAAAGCACCTGCTCTGGCCGCTTTCTCATCCTTTTGTCTCAGGGGTCCTGGCTGCTGAAGCTGGGCGAGCAGCCCAGCGGGACAGGGGAGCCCTACAGGTGAGGCTGGTGCAGGTCAGGCATCAGCTACCACTCCCCGAGAGTGTGCCCTTGGCTGCTCCAGATGGCTGCCGCTTGGCTGAGCGGGCTCGGGCCCTGAGCTCAGGTAGGCACATACCCAGGGCTAAGCAGCCACTCCAGAGTCTCAAGGGCCATGCCCTGGTGGGCCTTCCCCGCACTGTGACCCGCCGGCTTGCAAAGGGTTACGGCTCTGGAAACATTCGGGCCAGAGTGAGGACCGCAGCAAAGGCGAACTGTTTCGCGATTTCTCTCCTGCGCCTCTCTCCCAGCCCAGCGTTTTGGAAGGGGGCCAGCACTCTTAAGGATCAATCCAAGCGAATGTAGGGATTTTATAGGCACTTTGTAAATTCTGTGGCTCTTTAAATTTATGTTATTTGCTTGGAACCCTGGAAAGGCACACGGACTTGCTGCTGACTCGAGCCGGGTTCTCCCGGTTCCTAGCAGGGCCCTGCGCCCGCGGGAGGACCTGCAGGCTCTGCAGCAACCCTGCCCGTAGCTGCTGGGGAGGGGGGATGGGGAGGCCGTGGGCAGAGCCGCTGTGAGTCCCCGTGAGCTCCTGCTGCCTTCGTTCCAGGCTGCTCAGGTGGGGTCCACCCAGGGGACAGACCGGGGACACCAAATGCCGCACTCCCCCCGCTGGGCACGGAAGCTCCAGGAGATGCAGACAGTCCTGATTGCGCCCACACCTCCGGTGCCTAGAACGGTGCCCGACACACAGTGGGACCGGTTTTGTAAGATGAACGTATGCTCTCGCACTATGTGGGGGGAGGTGTGCCTGGTGGTCCCCAGGAGCAAGGAAGGAGTCTCCGCTACAGACCCGGGGGGTGCGGGTCAGGGGTAGGGGACAGCAGCCCTGCCCCCACCTTGCTTCTGGACTTCTGGTCTCCAGAACTGCGAGAGGGGAGGTCCCTGTTGTAAGCCACCCAGCTGGTGACAATCTGCTACAGCAGCCACAGGACACTCACACAGCTCTGAGCCGAAGCTAATCCTGCAAAGGCCTCTTCTCCGTGGGCCTTCCCCGGCCTGCCCCACCCCACCTCAGGGTCCCACTCCCTGGCCCTCTGCACACTCGGCACAGTGGACGGCTCTCCAGCTGGTAAGTTACGTGCATGCCTCTGGAGTGGACAAGCTCTCAGGACGGGGAGGGGGGGCTGTCACCACTGCCCTAGGACACCCCCGTCCAGGAGATGGCAGATCTGTGGCAATAAGTAACAACCACAGTGAACCCAGAAAGCAGACAGCCACTCAGTTCTCCTGGACCAAGCAACTGCCCTTTGCCAGGAGGAAGGCCCCCAGCAACTCTGCATCCCTGGGTAGCTGTGAAGATTTTGAATTGAATGGTGGTTTCCTCCCTAAAGCCGGCCCCAGGGGGTGCAATTGTTCACTGTCCTCGGTTCTGGGGAGCCGCTGGCCCCAGGTCTCCGAGCCTCTCACTTAATGAGGGTTTCACCCGCAGGTGGACTGTCTGCTCTCCCTGGTCCCCTTCCCAAGGCGTCTCTCAGGAACGACTCATCAAAAGCATTTTGAGAACTCCGGTAAATGATGTCCGCCGGGTTGCCGGGACGCCTGCCATGTTATGAACTTTCCCGAGTGAGCTAGCGAGTTCTACACCCCGGTTTCCTTTCAGATTCGAGGAGCAGTGCCACCTCATTACCTCCTGGCACACAGGTGTGTCATTTCCAGGGTGCCCCAGGCTGATGTCAGCCACTTTCCAATCCATTCCCACGAGGGCTCCCGTCCCGAGTCCCTTTCAAGACCTCCGCTGTTTTCTACTTTCCGCTCCATTAGGCGGGTCCGCTCCCGCTCTGGAGATCGCCTGGGCGGGGCCTCACAGGTAAGCCCATAGACTGCTACAGCAGGGGCCGCAGCCACGACACCCTGCCAGCCCCAGACAGGTCACGTGCACCTGAGCCTCCAGGTGGCGGCTCGGGCCTGGCTGGAGGTGGGGGCGCCAAGGGGCTCCGCGTCCAGATTGCTGAGCCGGCAGGAACTTCAAGTCACACACGCACTGCCCCTGTCAGCGAGCCCCGGAGCAGAGTCACCCCAGAGAGGAGTCTCCAGCAGGGCCGCTCGACCACGACCGGCAGGGGACGGAGTTTGTGTGGACTTCTGTTGGGTTGTCCCCTGCCCCCCGCAGCGCTGACTTTCCTGTCACTGCGGGGAGCCTCCTGGACAGCCATGGGGGCAGAAGCAACCAGCCAACACGGCAGCCTGGACACTCGGGCCGCCCCCTCTCTCTCGAGGATGTCTCGGCCCTTTAAGGGCATGTCCTGACCATCTTGGTCTGGCCAGCGTCCTATCTTGCTGTCCTCGGTTTCTGGTGGACTGCAAAGTTGGCCTCAGCCCGGGGACTTCTGTGTTTGGGTGGGACTGACGTTTCCGGTTGTTTCCTTAAGGGACAGCATTCGGCATCCGCACGTCGGAAATCATGCGGCCACCTTCCCATTACCTGGAAGCGAGTGCCACGGGACTGGGCTCCTGGCACAGAGCTTGGAAAACCCTGGGGATTTCCTGACTGCTGGAACATTCTTTGTCATGCTAAGGAGACTACACTGGTGGCCTTGGAGGGACTGGGGCTGAGGGAGGGTCACCAACGTGGTGACTGGAAGGTTGGAAGGTTGGGCCAGCCCAACCTCTGGCCGGGGCTACAGATCGAGTTCCATCCGCCACGCCCATGTAAGGGAGGCGCACGGAGCTCCGGCCTGGAGGCCTGGGGCAGCGTCCTGGCCCGTGAGCACGTGGACGACCTGGGCCTGACTCCACAGCACCGATTCCATAGGGGGAGGGTGTGGAAGCTGCCCGAGTCCTCCCAGACACCCCCCTGTTGACCCCCCCGTGTGAATCCTTTAGGAAAAAACCCTGTACTTGTCAGTATTTTGAGTCTGGGGGGCACTCTTTCAGGTGGTGGGAGTGAAGTCAGGGGAATCACTGAATTCACAGCCAGCTGGTCAGAGGGGGAGTGGCCTCCACACCACTGCCTGAAGTCCGGCGGTTTTGTGCAGAGTGGGCCCTCAGCCCGTGCGGCCGAGCGCTGACTGCAGGTGGCTAATGTCGGAACCAGGTGGCAGCCCACACACCCACCCGCCTGCCGGGTGGAGAAGGCCACAGTGTCACAACTGGACGGCTCTGGGTCCCGAGAGTCACATCCATGGGCCAGTCACCTAACCCTCTGGGCCTTACTGCTGCGTTTCTAGGCTGATGGGGTTAGAATGGTCACCTCCACGGTCTCTCGCTTCTGAAACCTGTGCCCCAAGTCACCCGCCCCTCTGTCACTCTTTTTGGAGGAAGACACCTTGCCTCATAGTCTTGCTGCTTGGGACCTTGGGCTGTGGAGAAGCCTGGGAAAGGCCAGGTGCGCAAGCCTGCAGGCACCTGGCAGGTGAGGCGGAGGAGAAGCTGGGGTGCCCGAGAACAGCCCCAGGTCCTGGCGGGTCTGGGGTCCGCCCATGCAGGGTGCTAACGCTCTCTCCATTTCTCCCCCTCCCCCCAGTTATAGGTTCAACCCCGACGCGCCATGGACCCCTTTCCTCCAGGTGGTTTCTATCCTCCCTTCTCTCCTCCCTCCCGTCACCCACTTTTCTCTCCCTGGTCTTGAAAAGCCAGAAAATGTACGTTCGCTGCATGTAAGTTACAAACGGACGAGCGCTCAGAATCTCCACTTCTGGGCCAGGGGGTGCACAGGCCACCCGCCCGGCCCCTGGGTGACCCCAGTGTCCCCAGTACCTCCCCTGCCATCCCGTCCCAGAAACCTCCCCTATTAGGAAGCTCTTCCCGGAAAAGACCGAAATGTGCCTCCTGATGATTTCCCCGTTGGCCTGAGCTCTGCCCTCTGGACCACAAAGGTCAAGTTCAACCCTTTCTTCAAGATAGACCTCTGGCCTTCTATCCAGCTGGGAGCTGCCCGCTTGTCTTCCCCTGTCCCCGTTCCTGAAGGGTCAGGAGTGTCTGTCACCCTCGGAGCTCACCCCTGCGGCTTCCAAGCCCACCCTCCCCCGTATCCACGAGGACCTGGAACCAGCCTGCTCCTCTGTGACCACAACCGATGGCTACACCCTGGTCCACGTCTCCCCTCCTCAGTCACCCCTGCTGGGTACCAGGCCACACTCCCATCCTGGACGACTCCAGTCGCTGCGATGACCCATCTGATGCCTCCCCCGACCAGGCCCACCCCGAACCAGGATCCCCCATGGCAGGGGCACGGAGGGATACCCCAGTTTCTGGGGCTGTGCCTCCAGGAGGCAGAGTGGACTCCCCTGGGGGCTGGGGGCCGAGCAACCAGCTGGTGACAGATGGCCGCTGTCCCTGGCAAGGTGCCCCTGACCCACTGGGGCAGGCGCTAAGTGATGGCTGGCTGGGTGGGCAGGGGCTCCCTGGCCTGTGGCGGTGGATCCAGAATGGTCTCTGAGCTTGTCTGCTGTGGTTTGGGCCGAGCTCTCTGCAGCTAACCAGCAAAGCCCCCAGCAGGGATCGGAGGCTGAGGGCCACTGCCCTTGTGTCCTCGGTTGTAGGTTGTGGGATGGGCAGGCCAGGAGACGCCCATGTTCAGAGCACCTGCCTGGAACCCAGCATGGTGAGGACCTGCCTGCATGCTGGGCTCCCAGGCCCTGGGAGGGGCGGAGTGCGTGACGTCGTGGGAGGACGTGTGGGAAGCCAGGCTCACTCGGCTTGGGGGTTTCAACGTGCCCTGGGCAGGGCAGGGCCAGGGGAGGGAGCAGCACGGGCCAGCTGTGGTGGCCTGGGTGCAGGCGGTGGCACTGCCTGGCTCAGCCACACTGGGACTGAGGCTGGCTGCAGAGCCCTGGCACTGGGGACTGGCTTCAGAGCCAAAACAGTTCAGAGAGGTCCAGAGACAGACAGAGGGAGGCTATGGGGTCCCACGCCTCCAAGGGCAGACAGAGGCCCCTCTGGCCACGGAGTGGACTGGCCCTGCCCGGCCAGCAGGGAGCTGACCCCGGTTTCCTGGCCACGCTGCATTCCTGTGGACACATCCCTCTCTTCCAGGGCTGGTGACTCAGCACAGGTGTGCCCCAGATTAGCATCCAGCACCACGGTGGCCTTGAGAAGGGACAGTTGGGTGTCAGCAGGACTGCTGAGCCAGGGGGTTCTTCCCTCTCCAGCCCTGGGAGGTGGGTGGCACCGGGGCACCCCCATCCCTGCCCCCCAAGACCCTGATGGCTGTCCCTGGTCCATGCTCCCAGGCTGCCTTCAAGGAAGGAGGGTCTCTACCCCCTCCTCAGAAAAGCCAAGGGCCCAGTTCCTTGTACCCAAGTATGGGGACAAGGCCCCAGTGCTGAGCCATCGGCATCACCCTACGAGGTGGCTCCAGTACCTGCCACCTACCGCCTGTTCCCACAAGGCGCAACCTGAAAACACACCTTCCTGACCCCGCCTCTGGCTGCTCCAGCCTGCGGGAGCCCCGTGCCCAGGATCCTCCTGGAGAGTCAGCAGGGGCCTCCTCTGGGCCCGGGGCTCTGCCAACGACAGCCGTCGTGCTGAAGACACTACTCAACAGAACCCATCCCTGCCTGGATGACGGTCACGGCCAAGACCCCGGCCCTGGGGCAGATGGCCCATAGCTGGTTGGCTGGAACGGGGGGTAGGGGGCTAGCCATCCCCTGGCCCAGCCCCTCTGGGACGGATGAGGAGGCGGAAGCCTGGGGAGGGCAGGGCCAACCCAGGTCACAGGGCCGGTCAGTGCAGGACCAGCCCCTGGACCCGCTCCAGGCTCTGTCTCGGAGAGGTGGCTCCTTGGACCCCCGGCTCTGCGGGAGCGTCTTTACAGCAGGGCTGGCTGCCTTCACACGCCCTCCTGCGCATCTCTCACAGATAGCGCCCGCAGCGCTCTGAGCTACGCTAGGGCCGTCGCACAGAGGAGGAGACCGGGGCTCAAGGAGCAGAGCTGGGGCGAGCGTCCTGCTCACCCAGACATGGCCCTGCTCTGTATACGAGGGGGGGGGGGTATGAAAGGAGGCGTGGGGCGGCTGCTGATGGGCCGGTGGGCGTGGGAGGTGGCCCCGGTTCTTGGGAATGAGCAGGAAAAAGACACAGAATCGGGTTAGCAGGACACGTGTGTCTCGGCTCCTCCAGGTTGGGCACTTGGGGACATGAGACCGGGCACAATATTCACGGACAGAGCTGCAGCGCGCTCAGTTTGTATCCTTCCTCCTCTGACTCCTGTGTCCGGGGACCCCGACTATTACTACGCTGCTACAGGCTTGGGGGCGGAGCCAGCGTCTGTCCCACAGCCGGAGCTCAGGGCCCTCGGGGCTGTGCAGCTGCAGGAGCTGGGACGGCCCTCCTGTGTCAGCTGCGGCCCTGCCCAGCGACCCCCACGTTGGGGGACTGTGCTGGGTGGGGTTCACATCAGGTGGTTACGGGTTCACCGCCCTCCTCGAGGGTTTTTAACACACCAAAGGGTGTTAAAATCAATAAGTGGTCTCCAGCGGTCTTCCCTAAGTAAATGTGCCCACAAGTTTCCGCCAGGTCAAGCCCACCCCACCACCCCACGGGGCTGGCAGCGGGACGCTCGAGGCCCTAATGAGGGGAGCCGTCGCCAGGGAAATAAACAGCCACTGGGCTGAAACAGATGCGTCAACGCAGGCACGAGCCATTAATTTGATCGCCGTGGAGCTGGTCCGTGGTCTGTGCTGAGACAAATGTATCCGGCAAGGAAACAGGGGCGGGGCCGCGGTCGAGCTGCGGCTTCATTTGTTTCTTGAGATAGTGCTGACCCCACACCCTGCAGCCCACGACGGCACCGGCAGTCTGGAGGGGGACACCCAGGACACGGGAGGTGGTGGGGGGCTTCCCCACAAGCACAAACCGAGGGAAGGTGACTGGAGGAGACAGGGAGTGCAGGGCTGGGTGGGGGCTGGGGCGGAGGGCCAGGCCCTGTTGCCTGAATGAAGTTGGGGAGACTTCCGCATCGAGATGTTTTCCCCCCGGGGGATGCGTGGAGGCATTTCCCCTCAGAGAACGGTTCTTTTCTGCTCTCAGGTGCTGAATCTCCCTCGGAATGAAAAACAGCTCAGCGGCTTGGACCAGCGGCCTGGGCCCAGGCTGGTCTGCTGGCCTGGCATGCTCCACGTTGATTCAGCTGAAAGCTGGGCTCGCCCGCGCCAGAGCAGAGCAGAGAGGGGCGTGGAGGCCGGAGGGTCCCCCACTGCCTGGGTGTGTGGGCGCTGGTGTGGGTGCTGAGCCAGGGAGGCCGTCTCGCTCAAGGGGCTCCTCCCGCACATCACTGGCTGCCTGGACCTGCCCTGGCAATCCGGCCCGGAGGGGAGCCCGCCCCCACCCGCTGCCCCGCCCCTGCCCCACCTCCTTCCTGAGCTTGTTCCCAGGGGCCCCCAAAGCCTGCTCAGCGAAATGAGCTGCGGAGGGGCCGCCACAACCCTTAGTGGCTGTGCAGTGTGGGCAGGTCCCGGGCCAGGCCCCTGACAGGTGACAGCACTGCACCGGCTGCGTTTCCCGCCTCAGCAGGTGCCCCAGAGCCACTTCCTCACAGTCTTTTAGGGTCCACCCCCTACTGGGTGACTGGGGGGGCTTTCTGGCCCTTCTCCCGGTGCTGAGAACAGGAAAGGGTGGGGATGGAAAGCGGCCGAATCCAGGCGGAGGCTGGAGAGGGAGCCCACCCCGCTGACCAGCCCACCACGGGGCCTCGGTTCCTGGCAAAGGGGGCTCCGTGCCCTGAGGATGCCCTTGGTCCTCGTCCCTCCGCAGGCACCGGGAGACAGTGCTAAGTAAGGCCTCCGGCAGAGTGGTCCAGCTGATCTCGTGCCCAGAGCACCAAGCCCCTCCCCCACAAACAGTATCCCCTCCCCCCAGGAGACCCCTCCATCTGTGCGGAGGGAAGGAAATTTGGTTTCCATTGATTCGGTTTTCCTCGGGATTAGGTTTGCTCTGAGTGGGGGAGGGGGTGGGCCAGCAGGTCCCCGTTGCATCCCAGCTCAGCGGTCTCCCTCTCTGCTGTCTGCGGGCTCTCTGCTGTGCTTGGCAAAACCCACAAGGTGGAACCCCCACAACTGGGACCCTGGGCAGGGCCAGCCCCGCCAATGGGAGACCTGGGTGACAGCAGGGACCTGGGCCGGGCCAGGTGCCCCGGGTCCCTTCCCGCTGTAAGAACCAGTGACCCTCAGGTGTGCTCTGTGCCAGCACAGCCAGGGTGGGTGGGGAGCAGAAAAGAGGAAGAAAGGCCCTTGCGGGGGGCAGGCCCCACGATGCCCCCCCCATCTGCTCTGAGAGGCCCCACAGGGTGCAGGGCATGCGGGTTGCTAGCTGCCTCTCCATTCCTTGGAGCTCGGAGCTTCTGAGGTGGGGCCACTCGAAGGCAGGAGAGACCTCCGCGCTTCACGGCATCTGCGTCCAGGGCGTCTCATAGGGGGGTCCCCGCTCGAGTGCTCACAACAGGCTCACAATGGGTGGAAACAGCCCCACGTCCACCCGTGGTGGTGCGGATCAGCGAAACTCGCCCATCCCCCCAGTCACTCGGCCCTAAACGGGAATGAAGCGCCGACACCGGCCCCAGCCTGCAGGGACCTGGACGGGTGGTGGTGGAAGAAGCCCCAGAGACACACAGCGTATGAAATGTCCACGATAGTTCAGTCCCCAGGGACAAAACACCGATCGGGGGCTGACGGGGGGTGGGGGCCGCCTGACGGGCACGGGGTTTCCTGTTGGGGTGACAAACATATCTGGGGACTAGGCTGTGAAATACCACTTTAAAGTGGCTAACTTTGCATCGTGTGAATTTCACTTCAATGGTTTTTTAAAAAAAACGGAATTAAAAGAGGAAATGCTCCATAGAAATCAGAGTGAGGTACGGGGTGGGGGATGGGCTGGGGGTGGGTCCTGGGCAGTGGTCTTGGATTTTTCCAGCCCTATGACATTCTCACGTCTCCATCTGGCCGGGAATGGAGGGTAACCGGCGTTTTCTTTTGGCTTCGGCGGCTCCTTTCCCTTCCCCCGCTTGCAGACTTTGGCGATTCCGGTTGTGCCCCAACGGGCTGACGCCGCTCAGCAATATGCTTGGGTCTAAGAGACGGAGACACCCCAGACCCACCTGCCAGCACCGACGTTTTCCCGGGAGGGGTTTACCACCACGTGCCAAGGGGCCGCTCGGAAAGGTCGCGCCCAGGGGAGCCCCTGACGCGGTGCCTTGTCCTTGCGCACGTCTATCCAACCCCCCCGCAGCCCCGCTGCCAGGCACTGGGTACAGCTTGGCGGGCGTCCGTCCCTGCAGGTATCTCGGACTTAACACGTTTAAACCAAATCCCTGACAGCCGGCCTCTCCCGACCTGCTGCTTCCCCTATCTTCCTCAAACTACGTCCACTTGCTCAGACCACAGACGTGGGGACACCTCAGACCAGTGGCTTTCTCTCGCACCGTCTGCCCGACCCGCCGGCAAATACTTGGGGGTCCACCCTTGAAACGGATCGTGAATTCCACACTCCCTCACCTCCACGGTGACCGCGACGGGCCAAGCGAGACCTTCCCCCTGGCCCCGCGCTCCTGCCCTGGCCCGTGACTCCCCATCTATTTGAAACAGGGCAGCCAGCGAGACCGCTTTCCCTGAGAGCTGGGTCACACCACCGGGTCACACCACCGGTTTGCTGAGACCTGCCTCCAGCGGCCTCTGTTGCACTTACTCAGAACGAAGGCGAAGTCCTCAGCCGCCCGCCCCCGCTCTGCCCAGTCTTCCCCCTCACCCACCCTGTTCCAGCATGCTGGGCCCTCTCTGTGCCACCCACTCGCCACCTTACTCCACCTCCCCCGCCCTCCCTGCCCCTGCCCGGCCCCCACCCGCACACAATCACACGCTCCTAGCTCAGCACCTGGCCTGTCTCGGCGCGTGGGAGCCCCCAGAGAGGCCCCCTGTGTCTTGTTCTCTGAATCCTCAGCCCTAGCGTGGTGCCCGACAGGTGTTGGAGTCAGCAAACAAGCGGAACAGGTCGACAGGGAATTGGGAAAGGTTTCCCCGTGCTGCAGGCCTCCTGGGAGGACGGGCGAGTAAACAAACACCCCCAAAGCGGAGGGGGGCAGCGCTGTGCCCGACTGTCGTCCGAGGCGAGTCCTCCATGGCTCAGGCTGTCCCACCCTGTTCCCAGCTCCAGGCCCAGCTCCCCGAAAGGGCAGCCCCATACCCACAACCGCTGCTTCCCCCATGCACCTGCCTGCAGCCTGGCTTCCGGACCCCCGCTCTGCTCCAACTGCTATCGGGAGACTCCCGAGACCCCCGACCTCAGCCTCATCCCTGGCGCCTCTGGCATTATGGGCCCCTCCCTCATCCCGGAAGCCCCACCCTTTGCGCCTCGTCTGATGGCCGGTCGGGTCCTATTTCCTGGGCCCCTCTTGCCCTCCTGGTCTCCCCAGTCCAGGGCTATGCCCAACCAGATGGCCTTACTCCCCTTCGCATTTCAGGTCCCCTGCGTACACTGATTCCAAGCCGGTACACGTGGCCCAGCAGCTTCCCTGATGTCGGGGTTCATCAGGGAGTAGGAAGACAGAAGACAGAAGCAACACCTATGAAATGCACAGAGAGAGCAACTGGCTGGTGCCACGGCCCGAGCTGTTCGCTGCAGCTGGACCACAGCCCTGGGGCGCACGGAGCGGCAGGGCCCGGGACGGGGCGGGTGCTGGGAGGGTGCCCACCCCTGGGAAACAGCTGGAGAACCAGTCACAAGCAGCTTCCTGTGACCTGCACGCCTGGAAAATGATGCCACCTGAACCCCCAATCTCTGGCCCTCTGCCCCACCCCACACCCCCCAAAGAAACCTTCTCTGGAGGCCGAGGAAGGGCCCTGGGCTTCTCTGAAGGTCTGGCACAGCCTCTCCGCCCACGTCGTGGTCTCAAGCCCATGTTGGCACTTTCAGAGGAGGCTGGGGGGCGGAGAGCCGCCTGCAGCCCCTGGATACTCCCACCCATCCCCTCATGGCTGTGCAGCTGAAGCAAAGGGGTGGACAGAGGAGCAGTGAGTACCCCTTCTTGAAGTCCCGATCCTCTCTCTCCCCTGGAGGTCAGTGGAGGTGCCAGGACCAGTTTGCTGACCACTGGGCGTGAGACTCAGCAGCCTCACTGACCTGCAGAAGCCAGGCAGCCAAGCCCCGAGCACCAGGCCCTGGCCCCCACCACCCGGAAGCGAGGACCCTGAACATACCCATCCTTTCTGTGGAGCCCACAGTTTCCTGTGTCCTTCCTCGTGGTGTGGGTGGCAGCCGAGGGGAGGGGCCATTTGTCCCCAGGTGCAATTTTGACCCCCTGACCCAGCTTCCGGGCTCAGAGGACAGGCCCCCAGGCCCCTCCCTCCTCTGAAGTCATCTGTAAAGCTGCTCCCAGCTCTTAGCCTCTGGTTCGGCGCTTCCCCCAGAAAGTGGTGTATTTTATCTTTATGTGTCAGGATTTATATAAAGAGGGGATAGTTCAACTCGAAGCGTAATGAGTTGGAAGAACGGCTCTCTGGTGGCTTTCTCCTGTGAACACGGCATCAATAACATCGATTGCTAAAAATAACCAATAACACTGGGGGGGGGGCCGCCTCTAAGAGGAAGCGAGGAGAGCAGGCTAATCACAGGGCCTCCCGCAGCAGGGCAGGCCCTGCAGGCGATCAGGCCGAGTGAGTAGGAGGGGCAAGTGCCCAGTGGGTGCCAGGACCTCCTAAGGCACCGGAGGCCAGGCGGGGGGTGAGCCTCGGTTTCCTCACCTGGAAAACAGAGCTTTGCAATTCTCACACTGAGCCAGTTTCATAGGATTCTTGTGGGGACGCCAGGCCATGGCCCACGGGCAGGTCTCCACCTCCGTCCAGACACGTAAGAATTCCATATACACCGGTCATGGCAAAGCTCATTCCCGATACAGTCACGGCAGGGATTCCGGGCACCAGCAGTTAGCAAGTGGAGTCCAGGGGTGATGCAAACGACCCTCGAGAAGGGCCTTCCAAGGCGGGGCCCCAGGGGGGTCGGCGTTGTTCAGGATTAAGGTTTGCCCCAATCAGAGAAGCTATGGTTTTGGACACGGCGGATGGACAAGCATAGATTCTGGGCATCTCATTTACTTCCAGAGGCTTCTTCTTTTCCTGGTGCCTGGTGGGGGAGGCTGCCCCATACCTGCAAACTCAACCCTCCCGTGCCCTCAGCACTGGCCACCCTGCCCCTGATGCTGCTGGCCGTCTTCCCCCAAAACAGCCCGTGTGCTCGGAGAGGAACCTCCGCCAGGGAGGGTCAGTTCAGCCTGTGTGGCTTTCCAGACGGATTCACTTGCCCACCCCCTCCTCAGGCTGCCCACCCCTCCCCGGGGAAATTCCGCAGAAGAAAAGCAAATTAAAGATGCGGTGTTGAGGGCTGGGGGAGGGAAGGACAAGGTCCAGCGGCCAGCCTGCCATTCAGGAGAGAGCCACTCGGCTGCCCCAAGCCGCATCCGGGTGAGTGGAGGAGAAACATGTGTTTTCAAACGAGCGGCAGGAGCGGCAGCTCTGCTGGCCGGGCATTCGAGCGTCTGGTCACTGAGCTCCCTCTGCGAGGGTGTTTTCTGTCTCGCCGGTGCCCTGGGTGCGTGGGAAGAGCCACGGCTCTCCCTGCAGGGCCACATTCTGGATTCTGGGGTGGCTTTACCGGCTGAGTGGGAGCGTGGGGGATAAGAAAGTCGCTGTAGGGTTGCTGAAGTGGGCTGGCCCGGGGCGGGGGTGGGGGGGGGACTCGTGGTTCACTGTAGGGGGTATCTGCAGCCTCCGCTTCGAGAGCAGGGGTTTGCTGACAGGCCGAGCCATCGCTCTCAGGGTGGGGACATGCCCTCTCTGGGCAGGAGGAACAGGGCTCTGGGCAGACCCAGCTCCCTGGGCCAGCTGCCCAGCCCCTTGAACAGAACAGTGCCTGCTGCCTCCATGGCAGGCCCACGGCGCCAGGACAGCCCACTGCCCGGGAGGCAGCCCCACACACGAGGCGTCTTCTGAAGCCTCCCTGCCTCGGGGACGTCCCTGTCCTCACGGAGCACAGTGGGAACCCAGTCCTTTCCATGTGTTTGTGTCACTTCCCCTCGCCTTCTGGGGCCCCCACATGGCCCCTCCTTGGTCAGGAGGAAGAAAGGGACTGTCATGGCAGGCTGGCTCCAGAAGCCCGGGCAGTGTGCGACTTAGCCAGTCCGACATGGACACGGCCATGGAGTGAAACCTTGACTTTGGCAAGACTCAAGTCTCCCTGTGGGCTGGGGGTGCACTTGGGCCATAGCTAGTGCCCCGTGGAGACCCAGCACCCATCTCCCCTCCCTTGGTTGCAGGCATTCACTGGCCACCGGCATTTCGGGGTTGCTCCAAGCTATTAGACTCTCCCAACAATCACGCCAAGGTACCAGGGCGCCTGTCTCACAGCCAGAGGAAGCTACAGGTGCCAAAACCACCAGACAGACCAGAGGCCAGGCGCATGCATGTCGGGGGGCGGTGAGCAGGACAGAACAGAGACGAGGGGCTCACAGGGGCATGGCAGGACGGCCCGCACGCTCTGCAGCTCTTACTACACCGGATCTCGATCGTCCATGCCCCACTGCACGTCACCAACCAGAGGACGAGGAGATGGTCATCCCCCCGCACCGCCCCCCAGCACGGCCCGAATTATGCCAACACCATTGGTACGTAGACGGTGCTAATAAATACCAGTTGAAGAAAGGAATTCAGGTGGCCGTCTAGAGCAGCAACATTTACACTCACACACTCAGCGCCCTGCACACACACACACACACACAGGCACGCACTGCTCCCGAAGCCGTGCTGCCGCGGAGGGCAACGCTGGGAGTGCTCGCTGGATAATGAGGGAACGGCAGTGTGCCAAATGCTTAGCACAGATCCTTCACTTTCTGTCCTCCGCTCAGTGCTGCCACCAGAGACCTCTGGCTATTGTGTTCTGATTCTGCCGACGCGAAGCTGCACTGGGCGGGGGGCCACCCGCTCCCTGTGCATCAGGAAGGTAAGAAGCAAACAGACTTCATCTCGGAATGCAGCCTTTCTTTGGGGAGTGAGTATAAAAGACGACTCTTCCCCGAGGGCCTCGCTTTGGCTTTACGGGGCTTTAGATCTGCCCTCGCCCTCCACCGTCTTGTAAAGAGGCCCCGGAAGCCCTTGCTTGGCTGGGACATGAGAGGCAGAGGTCTCAGAAGCCTCGTCTTTTCAACAATGCAGCTATTATTAATGCCTTACGTTTATATTACACTCCGCAGGTTTTCAAAGCCACTTAAAGGTATTGGCCCATTTGATCCTCTGACAGACAGCCCCCCGAGGTGTAGGTCTCATCATCTCCATTTAACAGGCGAGGAAACTGAGGACCCAGGGAGGCAGGGCCATGCCCAAGGTCACCTTGGGGTCAGCAGGGTCTGTCCCCGTTCTTGTCTGCTGCTCGCCCCAAGTCACTCTTTCACTAATCTGCTGCTTTGGGGGATGACAGAGATGCCGGAGGACAAGCTGCAGCAACGGCCTGAGCCCGACGCAGGAGACGCACAGCAAGGCGACCATGTCCCCACAGAGGAGGCCCCTCGGCAGAATCGTGGGCTGGAGGGCAGTTTAGCCGATAAGATCACACGCACCTGTGACCAAATCCTGCCATCAAATGGCTGTGCCCCACTCCAGTAGACGCCCTCACTTCTCAGAGAAACAGGGAGAGATGTGGGGTGTGGAGAACAAGCGTTCAGAACCACGGACAGCGGCCCGAGGGCTCCTGGGCAGCCAGGCACTTCCTGAGCTCACGGCTGGGGGCCGGTGACCCTGCCTCTGCTTCTCCCCGAAGCACCTGGCACTCACTTATCACCTGGGACCAGCAGCCAGGGCTTAGGAAGGCTCATGTCACTGCTAATCTGCCTTCCTCACATCTGAACATGATTGCTGGTCACTGGTTTTAGTCCATTTCCGCACAGACCCTCTGTTTGAATAACGTCCTCAAGTTTTGTTCATCAGGAGGAAGAGTCGCCCCTGGAGGTGGAGACACTGAGGTTTGTTACGGAAGAGACCAGTGCCCAGCTCAGAGAGGACGTTGTGCCTGAGCTTTTCTTTCTGGCGGCACGTGGTCCTCATCAGAGGCTCCAGGAGAGACAGAGGGCCTCCACGGACATGCTCAGGTTGGGGATCTTCTCGCGGCTGCTGTTTTACCCGGCACCGGCGGCGGGGGCCTGCGAGATGAGCAGTATGCAGATAAATTCTGCCGCGTGTGCTCACTAAACCCACCATGCTAGAAAAGCGTTTGGAGGCTGTTCTGCCTGCCCACAGCAGATTTTCCAGATCCTGGCAATTGGAGCATGTTAAGGACCAGCTACAGCTGCCAGGTCTGATTTCTTAAATCAAGATTCGTTTCGTGGGGAGGGCAGGAGGGAAAAACTAATGCGCAGCCTGGCAAGGTGGGAAAGACATGGAGCGGGAGGGGCCCTGCTGCCCTGGCTTCTCTGTGCATTATGGGTGGGAGCCAATCCCTTTCCGGCAAGTGACTTCCAGTTCAGGGGAGGGGGTGCTTCCCATGGGTGCTGTGGGATGAGATTTGCCGAACTGCAGGCTCGAAACTGCGGGGTCTGAGCGTGAGAGGCGGTGCTGAGTGAATGGTCAGGAGCTGTTGGCTTATGTTTTGTGTTCATCGTTTTTCTCCAGGTTTTCAATCATTCTTGCCACTTCACACTGGGTTTCCTGCCCCGCCCCCTGCTCCTGGCCTCTCCATTGCACTTGACCCCACAGGGAAACCTGGGGCCGAGGGGCTGCCCTGGGCGTGGTCTGGCGCCCGTCCTGGCCGAGGGCGGTGGAGGGTGTAGGAGGACAGCCGGCAGTGGATCGGGTGACACTGCTTTATCAGACTGTTGTTGAGTGCAGGGTGTGTCTGTCTGTCTATCTGCCTGGGGGCGGGGGGGGGGGGGGCAGTGGGGAAGTGCAGCTATTTGTAAATAATCCTTAACTAACGAGACATTACATAATAAATGAGCCCGCCTCATTCCCTTGCGGGGTAGCCATCTCTATTTTCCCACTTCCCAGTTACAGCTTGGCAGGGGGCCGGGGGGGGGGGCTGGGAGGCAAGTGGAGGGAGTTGGGCAGGGGTTGGAGGGGGCGGAGGCCAAAATGAGGTGAATCAGAGACTTTTCTTGTGTTTAATACCAACTCATTCTGCAGACTGCTGACTCAGCCAGATCCCACAGCTCAGAATTTATGGGGCTCCCGGCACAAAGGCTCCGACAGAAAATACAAAAGAACTTCCCGAAAAATGACCTGCCTTCAGAAAGATACTTTTTAAAATGGGAACCCCCCAAAGTCACCATTGTCACACACACACAACCTGATTTTGATTTTCTTACTCGCTTTAGGGCATTCAGCCCCGTGACGTAGTGACCGCGCCAGGGCCCGAGTCACGGCGTGTCTCATCCCTCCAAGGACCGACTGCGCTGGTTACACTCACAGACGCGATTAGGTGGTGAGTGTCAGGGAGAGGGGCTCCCTGGAGAAGGGCCCAGCCCCCGGAACCTGGAAGAAGGCAGGTCCTCCGTGTGTCCCCTGCCCAGGAAAGTGCCTGCAGGCGACTTTGGGCCCGGGGCAGGCGCTGCGCCTCTTCAAGAGTCACATTGTCCTCGACCCTCCTCCTCCTCCTGCAAACCCGGCAGGATGGTGCCCGGCTCCCCTGGGCACGATGCCGGACCTTCTCAGGCTCTGCTGTGGGCTGAACTGTGTCCCCCAAATTCAAGCGGTGGGAGCCACCCTCGTGTCCACTGAGAGGGGGTGGACAAACTCAGAGGAGGCCTGGGGTGTGCTCTGCGATGGAACCTTACCCCACCGGCTACAGAAGGACAGGTCCTGGCATCTCCGCCCCCTTTACTCAGACACGGCCTGGAGGTTAAGTTCATGGCGTAAGGTCCCCTGCTAATAAGAGGCAGAGCCAGGGTTCAAACATGGTGTTCCTGGCACCTGGAAGACGCCCCAAAACTAGCTGCCGGGAAGGTGACTGAATGGGCGATGGCAAACCCCGGACTCGACACATGGCGGAACTTGCCCTGGTTTCCTTAATGTTTGTTCGCAGGGACGTGTGAGAAAAGGGCTTTGAAGACACAGTGACGAAATATTACTGAAAACGCACCTGAGTGCGGGGCTCTGCGGGAGGGACCGCGAGAGAGGAGGTGGCTGCCCAGCATCGTGAACACACTGAGTGCCGCCGAATCGCTCGGTTCTGTGCCAGGTGCATTTCAACGCAACGCATTATTTAAGCCGATATATCCCTGAAATTGAATACAAACGTACAGAAACGTGTTCACTGCCGGGTTATCTGGTATCGGGCTGTGCAGACACACACAAACACTTCACCTGTGGCCAGAGCTCGGTCAACTCCTCCGGGCGGTCTGCAGGGGATGGTGGGCCTGGGGGCAGCTGGCCGGGCTGGTCAGGGCAAAGGTGCTCTTAGGGGGGCTTGTACGGCCCCTTCACTGGGTGCCCCACTGTGCACCTGGGCACCGAGCCTGTGGACACGTACCCGCGGGCTGGGGCTGGGGGGTGTCAGACCTGGTTTTATGGAAAGTTTCCTAAGTTTTCTTCGAAGGGTATGTGTCTCATTAAATAATAAGCCGCATGTCTGGGAGCACTGAGCTTCCTCGCCTTATCAACACCTATTTCCCGCGACCTGTTACAGAGAGCAGATAGCTCATTCCCCAGCAATGGCTGCTGGAGCAGATCGCCTGTCAGGGAGATGTGATTAATAATGAATTAAATTAACATTCCCTTTCAGCTGACAATGGAGAGAAACCTCCCATTACTGTGTGTCTATGGACAAGGGAGGGCCCCAAAACCCAGAATTATCTTCTGGAGGGTGGGCCCCTCATAGCACAGGCTTCCTCCACTAGCTGAGTGTTCTGGGAACCTGTCTGGATCAGTGCCCCAGCTGGTGTTGTTGTGAGAGGCTGCATTCGGCTCCAGTGAATTTTTTTTGAAGACTCTTTCAACACATTTGCTCATTTCGTAATGGGTGATGTATGAGCGCACCCGCCCATGCTGTGCTGTGTTCAAAAACAGCTTTTGACCAAAACCAGCACGACCCCCATGCCTCACCCTCCCTATTCACCCGATCTCGCCCTGAGTGACATTTTTTTGTTTCCCCCAATGAAAAAAGTCCTCAAAGGGAAACATTTTGCCGACGTGGAAGTGATGAAACGAAAAACAGCCAAGGCATTAAGTAGCACCAAAGTCAAGGAGTTCAAAACTGCTTCGAGCAGCGAGAAAAGCACCTGGACGGGCGTACTGCATCAGATGGAGGGTATTTGAAGTGATTGAAGTTTAAACACGTAAGGATGAATACACCATTCTTTTTATTTTTGTACTTTTACTTTTTATTTTTAATTCTATTTTATTGATTTACAGTCGCCCTGATTTCCTCCCCTTCGCCCCCCTCCACCCAGCACCCCCCACTCCCTCAGGCCGTCCCCACACCATCGTTCACGTCCACGGGTCACACCTAGAAGTTCGTTGGCTACTCCATTCCCTGCACTGTATTTTGGATCCCCACGGCTCTTCCGTGACTGCCTGTCTGTACTCCTTCATCCCCTCACCTCGTCACCCATTCTCCCCCATCCCCTCCCATCTGGCAACCATCAAACCTTCCTCTGTATCCATGATTCTCTGTTCTTCTTGTTTGCTTAGTTTGTTTTATAGATTCAAGTGTTGACAGATATGTATTTATTGCCATTTTGTTGTTCCTAGTTTTGATTTTCTTAAATAAATCCCTTTAACATTTGGTATTATAATGGCCTGATGATGGTGAACTCCTTTAGTTTTTTCTTGTCTCGGAAGCTCATTACGTGCCCTTTGATTCTAATGATGGTTTTGCTGGGCAGAGCAATCTTGGCTGTAGGTCCCTGCTCTTCGTGACTTCGCATATTTCTTGCCAGTCCCTTCCAGCCTGCAAGGTTTCTTTTGAGAAATCAGCTGACGGCCTCATTGGCACTCTCCTTTAGGTAACTACCTGCTTTTCTCCTGCTGCTTTTAAGATTCGCTCTTTATCTTTTACCTTTGTCATTTTAATTCTGATGTGTTTGGAGTGGGCCTCTTTGCATCCACCTTGTTCAGGACTCTGTGGATGCACAATTCTTTATGTTAAATAAATTCTGTTTTTAGCGGGGTGTTCCTCCCCGTATGTGTGCATGTGTGTTGCATGTATACACACATGTGTACATGTGCTGTCGTGTGTGCACACCCACCCCACATTCTACTGATGTGGGAAGGAGCTCCAGGAAGGGACAGGGCCGGAGCCAGCACCCCCTTCCCCTGCCCCTGAAATGCCTGGCATTGTAGCACAGTGCAGCATGCTGTAGCACACTGTAGTATGCTGTAGCATGCTGTAGCATAGTGTAGCACAGTGTAGCAGGCTGTAACACAATGTAGCATGGTGTGGCACAGTGTAACACGGTGTAGCACGGAGTAGCACGGAGTAGCACGGTGTAGCACGCTCCAGCGCCTGAGGGAGCCCATTTCTCAGAGACGCTCACTGGAAGGTGCGACTGCAGACGCCTCTATAGTGCGAATAATCATCTCCTAATTCCAGCTTGAGAAATGAACCCTCTAGTCTCCTAAAGCGTGGCAGAGAGTTTTGGAAACAGGGTCAGTGGCTGACACCTGTTCTAGTGCTTGCAAACATACCCGAGGGGATCCGTTGAGTGAACGATGGCACTTCTATGCAATGAAATAATATTCCATCATTAAATACGAGGCGAACGTCAATGAAGAAGTACGTTCCTGCCAACACTGTTCAGCTACAACAAGACCCAGGTGACCACCAATAAACACCACGTGATCCCACTTTTGCGAAACGCTGTGTATCCTCTTACGTGGAGAAACCTGTCTGTCTGCAAGATGACAGACGCTGAGCCCAGAGTGGGTTGCGGGTATGTTTTCTTCCTTCATTTTTCTTGTCTGTGTTTCTCCCTCAAGCACCTGCTGCTTAAGTCCTAAGGAACAAGTACTAGGGCTCTGCCTCTGCATTTTCCACGGGGGGCCCTCGGCCTGCAGCAATGAGGTCACCCTGATGTCGGGAATCGTGTTCTGGGGACGCTGCAGTCACACACTTTCATGTCTGCGAGAGACAGACCCAAGTTCCTGCCCTCTTCCCTGGGGCTCCTCTCTTGATGGGCCACACACTCATTCCTTGGGCACCGATCGAGCCCCCGTGCATGCGGGCAGGGGCCGGCCCCACGCTGGCCTGGCGGTCTGCCAGTGCTGAGCAGTGCCGAGTCAGCAGAGCCGGTGGCGATGAGGCCCAGCCAGGGCGGCAGGCACAGGTCTGGCCGTTATTACTCAGTCATCAGCCTCTCCCTGGGCAGGAACGGCTCTCGGCCTCTGAGCTCACCCACCGTCCCAGGGCCATGTGGCACCTGTGAAATCAATTCACACCTCACCTGTTTGGTCCCAGGTAGGCCAGGTGGCCAGGACTGCTAATCATCGACAAAGCCACCTTGTCCTGGTGGCCTGGAAACAATGAGGCCATCCCCGGGAGGTCCTTGACTGGGGCAAGTCGTGGGCTTTTAGCGATAACTCTCCCTCTGGGTCAAAGGGAGGGAGTTAGACCAGACGGCCCCTGGGTCTGCGGAAGTCTCTGGTGTGACCGAGTGTGACCGGCTGCTCTGACAGGAGCTGGGGCACAATGACACCTTCTCCCCACTCCCCCTGTATTTCAGGGATTAGGGGACAGAAAGTGCTGGCCAGCTTGGACCCCTGTCCCCCAACGCCACAGCTTGACTCCATGAAAGGCCTGCAAACAAGGACACTGGCGGCAGCCAGCCTCGGCCCCCGCCCCTGGGGCTCCCACCTCAAGGCTCCCTCTGTCCACCATGAGCCCCCGTTCGAGGAGGCTGGTTGGGGCTGACCCTCCCGCAGCCAGACCCAACCCTCCTTCGAGGCGGCAGACAGACAAACCGTGTCTGCATGGCTGACGTTGAGCAAAGGGTCAGAAGACATGAGTCCAGCCCCAGCCCCCGTCCCCTGGTCCCCGGGGTCCTCATCTGCCAGGCGAGGGCTCACGCCGCAGTGCGTGTGAACCTGCACACAGTGACAGGGTCCCTCAGCGCGATGTTCTGAGCTCGCCAGTCGGGAGCCCTGCAGCGCAGCGCCCCCGCCCCACTTCTCACGTTGTGGGAGCAGGCAGTGGGGGGCCGGCGCCCAGCACGGCCAGTCCCAGAGCACTGGACAGTGGCAAGACGGCCTCGCTGGGCCCACTGCGATGCCCATCACTGGGGGCAAGGGACACTGGGTCACCGGGTCACCACTCTGGTCCTGTCTCTCATCCATTATTGTTTTCTGTTCCGCCCACCCCCAGTTTCCCAAAACAGACACAGATAAGAAACCCTAGAGACACCCACAAAACCACCAGAAAAGCGGGGACGCAGCGCCATCACGACGGGAAAGCGCTTTCGCGGGTCTCCACGCCCTGACAAAGGCACGGGCCGTCTCCTCACCTGCCTGCCCCGGACAGAGAGCGCTGCCCCGCGCTCAGCGGCCGCCCCTCCCGGCAGGCACCCTGAACTGAGCAGATGCAGAGCGCACCTGGAAAAGCCACCCGCCAGCTCCCCCTGCCTCCCCCCAGCTTGTCTTCCTCCCACTCAGCCTCCAATAGACCAGTGGGAGGTGGCGTCCTGCAGCTCAGCCAGGGGCCGTCTCACGCGGAGATGCAGCAACACCACGGCCACAGGGCAGCACCCGGAAGGGGCGACGCGGCCCAGCGCTCCCGGAGAACTTTCCGAGCCGGGCCTGCGGGCAGCCAGCTGCTGCAGCCACACACCCAGCTGTGAGTCTCCACCCTGCCACTTGGGGGCTGAGGGCAGCGACCTCGCGTGCCTGCTCCCCGTGGAAGGAGGACAGATCTAGGAGTGTTCCCTCTCAGCCCTACGACAGCAATAAACCAGGCAGGGACTGAACCAGTGCCAGTACGAGGTGCTCAGCCGTGTTAGTTGGTAAAACCCGCCAGCCCTGGGCCGGCTGACACGTCCACGCAAAGCGCCAGCCACTCACTGCCTCCCGTGCAGTTGACACTCTTACGTTTCAGCTGTGAGCAGCGCCTGGCCGCCCCTGTCCCAGAGGGCTCTCCCGGCCACCCCACTCTGGACGCTGCGCTCCCCTCTCTGCACACCTGCTTCTGACTCAGGCTGAACTGTTCCTGCCACAAAGCCCAGGGTGGGGCCGAAGGGGGTGGGAGGGCTCTTGCTCCGTGACCAACCCCGAAGCCACCTTCCATTCTCTTCCGTGCTGACCAGGAGGCGCAGAGGGTTGGGAATGATGTCGGGGGAGAAAGGGTACCGTGGGAAGGGTGAGAGGGGAAAGACCAGGGTCCCCTACCATGCATGTGCCCTAAGGCCACGCCCAAGCCAGGTCCCCCGCCCCACACCTGAGCCTCCTCCATCCTCCAGGGAAAGCTGGAACTGCCACTGGCCCTAGGACCTGCCAGCGGGGCGCTGGCCTCGGGGAGGAGCAGGAGATGGGGGTGGAGGGCGCCTGAGCCCCATCCCGTCGGCCACACTCTTGGACACTCTGGGACGGAGTTGGCCCCAGGCCCTCTTGAGGGACTTTTCTTTGATATTTATTAACCCACTTTCTCTCTTGGCTCTCGTTGGGAGCAAGGAGGGAACCTCAGCCAAGGCTAGGAATAGGCCAGGTCGTCCCTGGGGAGGGCGGTGAGCTCACACCCACAGCACAGGTGCCAAGCATAATGAGGTTTTCTACGTCCACCTAAATAGAGGCTGCAGGCGGCCAGGGCAGGAGGCGGGCCTCGGGGAGCTGAGCACGCTCTGCCCCGTTGCCGCCGGCCCTGACGCCGGGGCAGAGATCCTTGCCTCCGTGCCCCAGCCGCGCCCTGCCGGGAAGGGCCTGGTGGTCACGTGGAGTTACCAGCCTGGGTCAGACCTGGTGGGAGATGCCAAGGAACCGGGGGAGGGATTTGCAAAAATGACACGTAGTGTAAATGACTCCTGTAAACAGAGAGTTTAATAAAAAGGCAGCGAGGGAATTTATGGGCAACCAAGGATAATTAAAATTATTTATCTACTCACCTCCCTTGCTGGCCGATCAGTCTATTAATTATCTATCACACACTTGCTGATTTGCATTTTAGGGAAGGGGTTGGGGAAGGCCAAGGGAAAGGCACAGGGGGTCCAGGAACCAAGGGGTGGGGCCAGGGGTGGACCCCCTCTTTCCCAGCAGGGCCCCCCACACGCCTCCAGGCCACATTCCTGCCCCTGCCCGGCCTCTGAGAAGCCCCGATCTCGAAAGGTACTCACCTGTTCAAGGAGCGGCTCCCAGGACGGTCCCGGCCGAGGGGCCTGCAGACCAGCTCGAGGGAAATGCAGGCAGAGCCTTCCCCCGGCGGCTCTGACTTAACACCGCGCTGCGAAGAGAAGACACAAGAACAAAACCGCTTCAGTCCCCGGCTGTCTGGAGGGCCTCAGACGCCCGCTCTCCCGCGCGCGGGATTAAAAATATCACAGGACAGAGTGCCATGGGAACGGCGCCTTTGAACGCTGCACAGGGGAAGGCATTAGGCTCACCACTCGCGGGAACAGACGCCCCAGCTCCGCCACCCACTATCTGTGCTGGGACTCACACTATCAGGACGGGCGCGGGGACACCAGGGGAGGGCGCCCACGGGCCCTGGGGCGCCAGGGGCACCGATGGGACCGGCGGAGGGAGGCGCATGTCGCTGGTTCCCAGCACGGCCCACACTCTTCTCTCGAGTCAGTGGAGCCCTGTTGGGGCTCAAGCTCAGCCTCACCCCATGACCAGTCTGGGGTGCCTAGCACCCTGCTGGGTTCCAGGGGTGAGGGGCCGGCCACAGCTTACCGACCTGCGGCTCGTGCTCCTTGCAGCTTATCTAGAGGCTTCACCTCTCCCATCAAAACCTGGGGGCCTCCCCTCACCAGCAGTCAGAGCCAATTCCTTAAAACACACCTCTTCTATCCATCTACCTACCTACCTACCTGGTCTGCCTACCTATCCACCTATCTAATCTATTTATCTACCAACTACCTAATCTGTCTTACCTGTCCGCCTGTCTGCACCTCCACCTACCGAATCTATACACCCGCCTTCCCGCCTACGCAAGACACACAGCTGCGTGTCTGTAGGTGACAGACAGACCCTATGGGTCCAGTGGCCCTGAGAACCCTGCTGATTCAGGGTCCCCCAGCCCGCAGTCCATGTGCAGAACCATAACTGCCATTGTCCCCTGCTCCCTCCCGCAGGGCTCTGCCCAGCACAAAGTTCCTGCTCTGGGGGAGCAGCTTGGCCCCCACGGTGACATCAAAGAGATGGGGAAGGAGGCAGCGAGGGGCCGGCCATCTGCTTGGGAACAGGGGGTGTCTGGTCACAAGCCAGGAGCATGCCCTACCCCACCCCCTGCCCCCGAGCCTCTGTGCAGAGACACCCTGGTCCCAGCCGGACTTCCAAACCTCAGGCCTCAAAACTCGATTCTTGCTGGGAGATCCCCGCTCCCTGACAGAGCAGGACAGTCGTCCCCCACCGCTCCCCGTCCGCCCGCCCGCGCTTCTCCATTCTGATGATGTGTCAGTAACTGCAGAGCACAAGGCCCAGGGAGCAGGCTGCTGTGCGGCAGCGAATTGCTTCCAGAGTCGGCTCCAGGGCATGTGCGTGCAGCGAGGCGGGCCGTGCCCAGCGCCCGGCAGCCACGGTGGCCTGGGGGTGAGCACACCAGGGAGAGTCCTAAGGGCAGTGAAGAGGGTGGGGGTGGGGGGAGGAAAGGAGGAGAGCCCAGGAGAAGAGTGGACTTTTTGAAGGTGGGGGGAATGGAGACTCTCAGCCACACAGAGAACGAGGGACAGCGAGCATGTCCTAAGTCCCGGCTGAGAGAAGACACAAAGGGACTGGAGGGACCTCAGCCTCAGAGCCTCGGAGGGGGCTTGGAGGGCAGGAGGTCATGTCCAGGGCCACCAGGAGCGCAGGTGCAGGTGTCACGGGGCTCTCAGGAGACAGGACCCTTCCCAGGATGGGGACAGGCCCCCTCCCAGGATGGGGACAGGCCCCCACCCCTGTGCCAGGCAGCACACGAGGTTTGGGCCACGAAACCCTCGGCCCCTCTGAACCCAGGGAGACCTCAGGGGTCTGTGGGACCGGTGCATGGAAGTGTCTATGGCTTAACAACCTGGGCAGGGGCTGCCCCAGGGCCCCCCATCCCCGGAGCCCACGCGAGGATGGGGGTGGGAGCGGAAGGTCAGGAGCTCAGGGTAATAAAGCCTCTGAGAACCTTCTTCCTGTGACTTGTTACCTCCCTCAGTGATGCCGGAGGGAAGCTGAGGCACGGAACACCTGAAATCCTGCCCCGAGGCGAACACCCTGCCTGTTGGCAGAGCTCAGACCTGAGCCCAGCTCCCTGGCTCCAGGGCCTGGCTCGTGCCCACCACACTATCCTCACTCTTGGGGGGTCAGCTAGTGGAGGTGACTCAGTTTCCCCATCTGCGATGTGAGCACTAGCACAGCCCTGGGAAACCCTCAGCAGCCCCAGTCCGGCAGGGTCATCAGCGGGGAAGCAGCAGGTGGGGCCAGGGATGCTGGCCCTCCTGCCAGGGGCTTTCAGCAAGGTGTCGGAGAGGGGACGCGCCCTGTGTGCCTCCCGCGAGTCCCCGGGCAGCGTCAGCGGGCCCAGGGCCCTGTTCCACGGGTCACTCATTTGCTGACTCGTTCCCCACCTGGGTCTTCACCTCGGACCCCCGGCAGACCCCCAGCGGTGTCTGGGTTTGGGAGGGGCAGTGGAGGCACCCATAGATAAGGGCCTGACAGGTGCAAGGGCACCGCCTCTGGGCGGGTGGAGGGTGGGTGGGCTCCTCTCTTCTCTTCCCAGGGAAGCGCAGCCTTGGCCGCGCCTGGGGTCTGCTGTGGCATCGCTTGCCCAGAGCCTTTGCTTCCCTGGCGGCCACTGGGGGCCCCATGGCAGCAGCAGCACCTCCCCAGGGAGGGGGGTGCTTGAGCCCAGGTACCCCCCAGCCCCAGGGGCTCCCCTGCCCACTCTCTAGCCCCCAGGAGCTGCCCTGTGGCCAAGCGCAAATTCCTCAGCCTCCGAAGAGAGGCCGCTGTTCCCCTCACTTTCATCTACACCCTCTTTTGGACTGCGGGCTTCAGAGGGGCCTGGTCCTGCCAGGCCCGGCCTGGGCACCCGGGGAGCCTTAGGGGGCGATGCGGTGGGTGGGTGCGTGCCGGGCTCTGGCTCAGACCACGCAGTTACACTTTCGGCGGCACAAGCTAATAAAAGCGGCGTGATCAAATTCCAGGTCATTGCTCAAGGAAAGGGACCCCTCTGTGGTCGACGGCGACAGTTTCAAACCAATTAAAAGCAGCCCGGCATTTCTGCGGGCTGCCACCGTGCCCGCCACCCTGGAGGTCCCAGGGGGCCCGTGTGCGCCACGAGCAAGATGCACGAAATGTTAATGGAGATGCTTAAATGCCACGCCAAGGGGATTCTGGTAAATAAGGCCACGCGGAAGGGGCTGGAGAAGTCTCCTGAGCTAACCCTGGAGGAAACTTCAATAAAAATGAGATTGGATTGAAAACAATTCACGCTGCAAGGGGTGGGTCTGCTGGCAGGGCCGGGAGGGTCCGCAGGGGAGGAAGCTTCTCACTCCCGTTAGTTTCTTTGCTAAAATGTGCCGGCTGCCGGCACCGGAACCCGCCACGGCTGCCGCACCCGCCGAGCAGCCTGGGGGAACCAGGCTGGAATTTTCCAAGTCAAAATCGAAGAGGGCTGGGGAGCTCCACAAACGAGGGGGCGGGGTGATTTAGCACTAGCGGAGGTTGGGGGGCTAGGACAGCGCTGTGGGGGTGCTAGAGCTGAAAAGGAGGCGGTGGCCATGTGGTGGGTTCCCCGCTGCCTGGCAGCTGCTCTGAGCTCTGCTGCGTCCTGTTTTGGGGCGATCCGCTGCCACCCGTGGAATGGAAGAGGCTCGGAGAACACGGCCAGCACCAGTCGGGGAGGAGGTGGAGCCCTGTGCACCCGTGTGGACTCGGGGCAACACCAAGGCGCCGAGGCTGGGGCTGCGTCTTGGTTTCCAGCCAAGACTGCCCATGCAATCGGAGGGCCCCCGAAAGCAAGAAGAGGGAAAAAGGTCACCAGGCCAAGCGGAGACTCAGGACTCCGCGCTTGGCGAGGTGGGCTGAGCAGACAGGGGCCCTTCCTCCCACCGCCCGCACCCCCCAGGCCACCCCGGCCCGGGGCCCTGCACACCTGCTTCCTTCAAATACCTGACAACAGACATGACAAACCTTGTTCCAGCTGGGCTTGCCAGACTTAGCAAATGAAAGGAGCAGACGCCAGGCGAAGCTCACCTTTCCAACAGCGCGGGAGAGCTCACGTGCGCAGGCCGTGTGGTGTTTGGGATGTGCTTACACCGACACTCACTCACTGTTCGTCTGGCACTAGCAGTGGGTCAGGCGCCCTGTATTTTACGTGGCAAGCCTGGCTCCTAGCTGTCTTTCTGCCCAACGTAAACACCCACGTGCACATTCACACACACACACACACACACACACAGGCTGTACACGCACGCACACGCTCACACAAGGGCACACCTGCACACGTGGACACGCACAGGCACGCACATCCTTCACAGGAAAGGAAGGAGCTGACTCTTCACAGCTACCGGCTGGGTGCCCCGCCCTTCCCTCTGCCTTCTCCTCGGACCCACTCCCACCACCCCTACTGCCGCTGCGTCACACAGACCAGGCCCGGGGCTCGGGACTGTCCCTTGTCCGAGGCTGCCCAGTCAGCACGCAGCCTGGCTGAAACTGCAGACCTGGGCCGCTCGCATTCGGACGTCTGCACTCTTTCCCCCAGACCAGACCCAGTGCATCCGATTTCAGATGTTTATTTCCAAACAAAGTGGCCACAAGGAAGTTGCTATCGACTCTGCACTCAAGTCAGCGGACAAGCCTGGAGGCCTTGGCTCGGGCCCACGGCAGCCTTGGAAAGAGAGGCAGCTGAAGGGGCATGAGGGCGCAGGCGGTGGGGCCCCCCAGCCAGCGTGGGGGTGAGCACAGCTGGCTCCCACTTGGAGGGGTGGTGCTGGGCCCCCCACGGGGTATTCTCCTGGTGGTCAAGTCCCAAGCCAGTGTGCAAAACACACTGGGGCGTGTGGCAGGGCATCCTAGAAGAGAGGGTTTTTCTCCCTGCACACCCAGCGGGGCACCACACTTGTGCCTTCGTGGGCTGAGGCGGCTAACCTGAGACTGCAGACTGGCGAGGTGCCCCGAACCCTGGACCTCTCCTTATCACCTAATTGCTTCCCAGGTAACCAGTGGGTGGATTACATGTTTGCTACGTGGTTAGAGTCACAATCTTTAAAAATAAAAATAAAGAGAGTTGCCGTTTCTGATGAGGCCTAGGTGAGTCCGGGCCGGCGCGCCTCACCATGCCCCCGGGCCGGCCTCTTGGTGTGGGGCGGCGGGGAGGATTGGGTCTGGCTGACGGATCTCGCCCTTTGTGTCCGCCAGAGGCTTGCCACGCCACACACCACCTTCCACGTCTAATCCGGGGGGATTCGTGATGACTCGGAGGAATGGAAGTGATGCTCACCATTCTGTCACTTGGAGAAAAGCCCCTCCCCTGCTTTACAAACAGGAGTCTCAAGGACGGGGCGGGGGCCAGGGAGCCCCCAGCTCGTCATGCATCCTCCCCTCGCCGGCTGTCGGCTGAGTTTCTGAGTAGACAGAGCCCCTGTCTGGGCTGCCAGCAGGGCCCTTGTGAGGATGCGGCTAATTCCCGCCGAGGGTGAAACAGCAGTGTCCTGGGCCTGATGGTGGCTCGGCTGTCAACGGCTTGCCCAGCGGCCGAGGGATGGAGGAAGCCACAAGGAAGGACAGCATGGACCCCCCTAAACTACTGGGGACCAGGCGGGCCCTGCTGCCACTTCCTGCACTGCCTTCCCTGGCTGTGGGGCTCTCTGAAGCTTGCTGCCCCCCGCCTGGTCCCATTGTCACTGGGATTGGAAATACCGTGTGTGACAGTCACCTAGCACAGGCACGTCCCCGCAGATGCGCCCTCGCGTCCTGTAGTATCAAGATCTCGATGAGGCCCCAGGGTGTGCAGAGTCCATCTCCGGGGCCGCGTGCCTCTCAGCATCTGCACAGTCAGCGCCGCAGCCCAGAGGGGGCTCGGCCGCGTTCTCTGCAGACCTTCATCTCACGGCGCCCGGGAGCCGCCACGCGGGGCGGCGGTGCAGCAGCACGCCTCCCAGCCAGAGAAGGCCTGAAACAGCAGCTGCCAACAGACACTGGAGGCCCCAGCCGCGCCTGCGCGCCCACCTGGACTCCTCCCCGACCTCCCTGCTGGGGGGCGCTGCCGCCTCTCTGTCCTCCTGTGCCCGGCGCTGCCAGGACTGCAGAAGAGGCGGGGGCCCTGCGTGGTTTTCCTGTGCCCCCGCCAGCACTGACCGCTGGCTGAGAGCTGGCGAGAGAGGCGTGCCCTGCCCGCGGCCGGCGGTGCACCTACGTGAGCCCAGAGCAGGCTCATTACAGACGCGGGCAGTGAAGGGAGACCGATTGCTTGGGCAGACAGTTTGCGGCAGGATGAGATGGAATCTCAGGGTGTCGCACTTCCAGGCTATTTGCCTGTCGTCAGGTGTCTGTTTCCAAGAGCTTCCAAGGACTGGCGAGTGGCGGGCCATTCCCACTACCCTCGGGGCCTCCCTGCAGGGGGGAGGTCTGGGAGGAGAGGAGGCTCCGAAGGAGCTGGCTGAGGGGCTTGCTGGCTGTCGCACCCAGGACGGGCGGCTCGGAAGCGCATCCTCTGCTTCCAGAGTGCTCGCCATGGGCCGGTGGCGGCCCTGGAGCTGGCTGACGTCTGGCAGATGATGGAGGGATGCTGCTTTAACTTGCAGGACACGCATGCTCCACTCTGGGGGCCCCCGGGGGCCCCGGGAAGCCTCTGAGGTGAACTCCATTTTCAAGGGTTAGTGAGGAGGTGCAGCTGGCAACAGGCCCTCCCAGACTGCTCCCCCTTCTTTGGGGAGGGGCATGCGGCTCACCTCCCTCCTCCGAGGGGCAGCGGACAAGCTGGCTGGTGTCTGACCTGTGATGTCCCCCCCCCCCCCGCCCCGGCCCCAGCTCTGCTGCTCAGAAAGCCTCCCCATCTGGAGTCAGAGGAGCCATTCCTGCGGAGGGGTGGGAGGCCGAGGCGAGGGAGGCAGCCTTCTGCCGCAGCCAGCCACAAGGCACCACCTGGCAGGCGAGCCCCACCTGCAGGAGGCAGATGCCCATTCATCAGCCGTGCGGCCTGGCCTTCGCTTCCGCTCCTCTGGGCAGGGAGAGCAGACGGGCGAGGGGTGTGCGAGCATTTTCGGTGCAGCCCACGGGCCCAGGCGGGGGTCCCGGCCCCTGGGATGGCCCTCTGTCTGTCTGTCTGGAGCTTTATTTAGACCAGTGAGCAGGGCGAGAAGAAAGACAGGCGTGCTGGTGAGGGTTCCCACCTGTGGGAGGCGGAGTGCGGTCAGCTCACCCGGCAGGTGCACGGCCCTTGGCAATGCTGCGGAGACCTGGGCCAACCCCCAACAGGGAGGGAGCACCCCTGCCATTCCTGACAGGCGGGACTTCAACAGGAGGGGCCGCAGGGGAGCTGCTGTCACCTGAGCCTCTCCTGGGAAGGCAGTGACGGGAATTCCACAGGTGGGTCTGGCAGCCTGTGCGTCTGGGCCTTCCAGGGCCTGAGCGTGGCAGGAATTTGGGGGACATTGTGGTCCCTCTCATCAAAGCACACAGCGTTAACCTCAGAGGGACACACCCAAGGAGCCCAGTGAGACCGGGGACTCTCGTCACCCCGGGATGTCACTGCCCTGCCACGGGCAGCCCCACCCATGTGGCCCCTTGACCTAAACCCACCACTTGTCCTTGGGGTGGAGGCGGCGCCTTAGAAAGGTCACAGAGACCCTCCCTCCCTCCCCAGGATGTCACCACCTGCTGTCCCTCGGAAATAAAAACGAAAAGATGACAGGAGTGTAATCACAGCTCCGCGCTCCCCCCTCGGCGCCCCCCTGCTCTGAGCGCCAACCTCGCGGATATTTATCGTGCGTCCCCTCCTAAATCACCCGGCGGCCGGACTGCGCACGCTCCGCCGTGGGGCGGCCACCGGCACAGCCAGATCCCCGTAGCTTGCAGAAAAAGGAGCCTCTGAGGGAAAGCCCGCCCGGGAGCTGTCCAGCGCCAGGCTCCGCGTGATGGACGGTTATGGACCATCTGCACTTTCAGAGCGGGACAGATTTATGAGCGGCAGAGACAGCTAGAAGAGGGTCCATTACTATAACTCACTGCCCTCTTCAGAGACACTCTCATCAGGCAGCCCGTCCTCCTGCCCAAAGCCCCAGTCAACACCGGCAGGAGGGGGTGTCAGTGACAGTTTTCTGGGGGTGGTTCTCCCCCTGCCCAGGGCAGGGCTGTCACAGATGTTGGGGGCAAGGGCACGGGCCCTCTGCCTGGCCGAGCAGGGTCCCCATCGCTACCCCCTAGTGCTCCCCGCCCGCCACGGCGCGCCTTCCGCCACAGGTGCTGAGCAGGTAGATTGTGCTGGTACATCCTTCCCTTCTCGGCCACGGCCCGGATCCAGCTGAGACTGCTGACAACCGGAGTCCTGCAGAGGATGCGGCGAACATGTCCAGTGTTCCCGGGAGGCTGTGCAGCGTGGCACTTGTGAGCACAGGGGAGGGGAAGCAGCGACCCTGGAGGGCAGGTGGGCCTGGGTCAGGCCCCGCGCAGGAAGCCACCTGCACGCCACTCCTGGGGGTCTTGTTCCTGTTCCACAGGTGAGAGACCGAGGCCCACCCACGCACGTGGCAGGGTCAGGTTTCCAGCCCAGGTCCTTCTGACCGTCTCTGGCTGCTGCCCCCAGGCCCAGACGGCCACGCAGAGGGAGCCTGTCCCTCTGCCAGAGGCGGTCGGCCCTCTCCCTGCAGGGACCTGGCAGGGACTCAGGACACTTGTGCAGTGGGCTCCCGCCCCTGACGTGGCCCTGGGGTGAAGAAGGAGCACCCAGTTCTGACCCCCTGGCCCCAGCACCTACCTAATCAGGCCACAGCCCCCGCAGCAGATAAAACTGGTTTCCTTTGCTTTGAAGATGAGAAAACAGAGGCCTGGCGAGGTCAGGGTGCTTACTCGAGGTCACACAGCTAACCAGGCCGAGCTGGGCCCTCTCTCACCCCCGGCTCTGTGCACAGGGCCTGTCCGGCCTCACCACCTGCCCTCCCAGGGGCTGCTGGGACCATGGCCGCCCTTGAGAATCTACCTCCCGGGGACCTGCCCCTCTCCAAGACGGGGACCAGGGGCCCACGCGGCGATGCCCAGCTCCGCAGCCTGGACCCGCTGACAAGGGTCCTGGAGTTGGGTCTTCACTGAGGTGCTGCCGAGAACAGCAAACATTCAGTGAACTGGTTTTGTATTGCTTTTATTTATTTTATCTTCTCTTTAAAAACTCCAGTCCTACCTGACTCACTCTGGGAGCTCACCTGTGACTTTTTCACCTGGGAAACCTCTGGTTCTCGCCCCGCCCGCTCCCTCCCAGTCACTCCCCCAAAGCCCCACATTCACTGGGAGGACAGGACCCTGCCTTGCTCTGGGCGGTGGCACCTGGGCTGAGCTGGGACCTAAGGGCTCAGAAGGAAGGCAGCCAGGTGAGGAAGGAGGGCGACAGGCTCCATGCAAATGTGAGCAGGCGCAGGCTCGCCCTCCCGCTCTCCCGGACGTTTGTAGAGGGGACGGGGTGGGGGCTTGCCAGGGCGTGAGGCCAGATTGGGGAGCAGGGGGAGCACCCCTGTTTTGTAAACCTGCCCTGGGGAACTGGCTTCTCTCTGCTGGTTGGGCCACACTGCCCCCCACAGCAAGTGTGGGGGCCGCCTCTCCATCTGGAACTGCGTGCCCAGTGGGGGGTCTGCTTGCCGTGGTTCCTGCCAGTGTGAGGAACTTAATTTTCCAGGTTAATTAATTCATGGAAGCTTAATCAGCCAGTGTTTGGGAAAGCCCAGCTCTGGACGGTGAGCTGCCAGGACAGCCTCGGGGTCTCAGGCTGCCTGAGCCCACCGGCTGCTGGCTGAGTGCAGGTCTTGACACGACCCTCCTGTCCCACGGCTTTGAAACCTGAGCCGGCTCCCGGCCTCTGCGCTGTGTGAGGGGGTGCGTCTCATCTGCCTCAAGCCTGAGACATTTGGCTTTACCGTGAAAACACCTCGGACTTGTGACCTTAAATTCTCCGCGTGGACGGAATAGCATGGGGTAGGTGTGACAGCCCGGACACAGGGACGAGGCATGGGGAGGGAGCTTACGCACCAAAGGGCCTGGGCTCTGGCCCTGGCGGCCGCCACACATGGGATGGGGAAGGGCAGGTCGGGCGGAGAGCTGAGCCAGCAGGCGCCCTGGGCACCAGCCATGGCTGCAGAGGAGCAGGGAGAAGTCAGAGCCACAGGGGACCCTGTAGGGGACCTCTCCCAGTCCCCTTCCCGCCAGCTCAGACCTCCCCATGGAGCAAGTGAGAATTTACGGATCCCTGTTATTTCCAGCCCAGCTCCGCTCGCTGTGGAAACCCATCCCCTGCTGCTTCGTTACTGTTATTATTATCTTCATCAGTATTGACAGAGTGTAGCCCCTACAACAATCCCAGGGGCTCCTGTGAAGGGCCGTTTCCCCAAACCCGACCTCTACCCGCACTGAGCCCCCGCTGGCGTTGGTCAGCCTCGTGGGAGGCCCGGCGCTACGCCTCGCCCTGCGGGCCTCTTCTCGTGCCGTAAAGATTACTGCCGGCCCTGTCGTGTGGTCTCACCACGGACTGGGGTCCCCGTGAGGACACCTTCACCACAACGCCCTGCTCGGCCCGGCAGCTGCTCCAAACCCGCACCCTCTCCCCTGGCAAGGAGGCTCACAGGTCCCCCGGGCGCTCCAGAGAGTAAGGTTCTCTGGTCCCTGCCTCTCATTCCCAAAGCCCGGGGAAGCCCGGGCCACCCTGCCCAATGGCCACCCCCCCCCCCCGAAGGGGGTGCACCTTCTGGAAATGCAGAGAGTCCAAGGACCTGTCCTGGGTGGCCCGCCCCCTCGCTCTTCCCGGGGGCCCTGTTGTTGGCGTCCCACCCGTTCCTCTTCACCTGATTCCAGCAGCAGCTGTGGTGACCGGGGCTCTGCCCCACAGTCCGCTCCCTCTCAGACCCTCAGCCCCCACCCTGTGCTGGCCCAGAGAGGGAGCAGCCCTGGGGCTTCCTCAGGGTCTCTGCCCACACCGCCCATCCCCAGAGTCAGAACCAGAAGACCCCCACCCCCGCCACACTGTGTCCTCTCTGTCTGCAGCTAAGGAGGGAAGTTGCCCTGAACAATGGACCATCGGATGAACCCCAGAAACTGTGTGGTGTGCCTGCGGGGGCACACACGTGTGTGGGGGGCTTGCTGCTCCCCCACCTGAGGTCAGCACCGCCTGGGGACGGACCAAGCCTTCCCTTTCCCTTGCACCCCCAATGGAGGAGCCAGGCAGGGGACCCCTTGCCCCAGGATGGTTCTGGAGTTGCCCTGAGGCCACCTTCCAGGGCTCCAGGGCAGAATTCTTGGGGTGGAAGGAAGGACTTTCCATGTCCCCAGTCCCCTCACACTCACCCAGTTCCGGTCCCCGGACGGGAAACCCAGCCCTGGGGGGTGGTCCTGGAGTCACAGCGCAGGTTTGTACCTGTGGGGTCCTTCTAGGCCAGAAGAGGCTGCTGCCCTCGCCACCGCGGCCCCCTCGGAGCTCACCACCTCAGAGCCCTGGCCACGGGGACGGCCCCTGCCGGCTGCCTCCTGCCCTGACTGAGTCTCTGGGGCTTCTGCATTATTTCAACCTAGTGTTCGGGTTCTTTCTTTTTTAATTAAAGATTTTATTTATTTTAGAGAGAGGGGAAGGGAGGGAGAAGGAGAGGCAGAGAAACATCGACTGGTTGCCTCTCCTATGCACCCCAACTGGGGACCAAACCCACAACCTGGGCCTGTGCCCCGACCAGGACTCGAACTGGTGACCTTCGCTTGGTGGGTCAGCGCCCAGCCCACGGAGCCTCACCAGGTAGGGCTTAGGGTCTGTTTTCATGAATGTATGTTTTGCCTCGTTAACTAACCTATATACTTACATACACATTTTTCTGATTTAACCTCTGCAGCCTCTGGCCCTAGGCCCCCGTTTCCAACTATGACCCGGGCCTCCTGCCCGTCCCCCATCCCTGACAACGCCACCCGACACATTCACAAGGCAGGAGCCAGGTCTCCGTGTGCGTCCACAACACCCCGCCCCGAGCCTCGTGGCCTTGGAGTCTCGCCGGCACATCCGTCTCCTCCTGTGCTCGGCCTCAGTCTCCCCCTTGCATGGTGGCCTTTGTCTTCAGGTCCGCTGTCCTCCTCACGGCTGGGCCCTGGCCCCACAGTGCCCCTCATCCCCAGCATCAGCAGCGTCCCCACCAGGGCCTCTCTGGAGGGCTTCCCCGCTGAGTCGGAGCCAGAGTTCTCAGTGTGGGTTCAAGGACCCCCCGGCTGGCCCCATGGGCCCAGTGTGAAAGTCTCTGGTCCCCTCCCCGGGCCCGGGAGGAGCTGCCGCCTGCAGCTGAGGGGCCGCCCAGCGCCAGCTCAGCACGCGGGGGTGTTTCCACAGGTTGAAGATCCCTGGTCTCCAAAGAGACAGGATGCTCCTGGAAGCCAGACACAGGGTCACGTTTGTTCTGAACCACATCTGGGCTTTCGCTTGCCCCGCCGTTCCCAGGGTCCCCCAGTCCACACACCGGGGACCACACCCGTGTCAGCCCAGGCTCAGCACAGGCGCTGCTGGAAGTTCACAGAATCCAATTTCACTTGGACGGTTTTCCCAATGCCGGTGGGGGCAAGGGGGGTCGTCCTCAGCCTGGACAGCTCTCCCCCGGCAGCGACGCCTACCCTGTGGCTGACGGTCCCCCACCATCTTGGACTGCTGTGTTTTCAGTCCTGTCTCCGCAGTGTAGGCGGATGGGACGGGCCTCCTCCCGGGCAGCTCCAGGAGCAGGCTCAGGGCTCCTGGGCACATCTCCTCTGGCCCTGCCCCGCGCAGGGGCCTGTCCCTGCCACCTTTCACCACCGGGCGCCCGCCACGCCCTCACCCTCGCCTGCAGCCTCTGGGTTTGGGTTCCGTTTCCACCCTGGAAACCAGTGCAGCTGCTCAGCCCTGGAAGTGGAGCCTGAGGAGGGAAGGAGCCGTTCGAAGCTCTTTTTTGTGTGTGTGCTTCTGAGCAAAGCAGGGGTCAGGCTGAGCGCAGCTGTCAGGGAGGTGCAGTGATAAATCGATACGCTGCCAGGGAGGAAGATGGGAGGGAACAAGGAAGGGGCCCAGGGCACTGGGGAGGGGGGCCAGGGACAACCCCCAGCACCGGAGCCAACAGGCTGAACTGAGGAGGGGTGTGGGGAGGGCAGGGGCAGGGGACAGAGACGAGGACACAGAAAGAGAGACCAAGAGACACAGAGAGCAGAGAGAATGTACAGAGACAGAGAGAGACCGAGAGAGGTCGCAAAGCCCCACGAAGATGCAGCTGGTCACCTCATAGCCTCGGGAAGGCCGTGTCCCCCTCCAAGGAGTTTGGGAGAATGTTTCTCTTCTCCTAAAGTACTTTCATTTTTAAAAAGTGGCCGCCCAGCCTCTCCTCCTCACGAAGCCCCCGCGGGCCCCCGGGGACTGTGAGCTGCCGTGGTTCCAGTTCCTGTGTTCCAGGCGCACAGCGGCCTGGTGCCCAGCCCTTCCATCGATACCTGACGTCACACCCTCCGAAGCCACTACTTCTGCACACAGAGCGGCCCGGTCGGTGGCAGGCCCCCCACGCCAGCTCCTCCCCACCCAGCCCGCTGGGACCTGGCTTCCCCGGGGCCCGGCCGCTCCATCACGAGGCCCAGACGGGGCTGGAGCTCTGAAGGGGAGAAAACGCAGTGAATAACGACGGGGATTCTCTGGGTTTTGGGGCTCTCACTGGTGGCTGACGGCCTTCAGGAGGCAATTAAAACTACACAATAAAAAGTGAAGGGCCCATATATCCATGGTTCTGAGGCTCCCACAGGGAGGAGCTGCACCAGCCAGCACCTCCCGCCGCCGGGCTCAAGGCTAGAGCTCCTCAGAGGGGCTGTGCTTACTGGGCAAAAATACTAGTGACAGCCAGGACACGGCCGCAGGTGCCTGCCACCTCCCCTGGGCACCCTGGCACCGTCAGTGCCTTTGGGGCCCCTGCTTGGCCCCCAGGGTGGGATGCTGGACAGCTGTAGGAAAGGCAGGTCCTCGTGACATCGGCTCAGACCCCCCGCTGGACCCCGAGACGGGGGCCCTGACTCGGCAGGCCTGGGGTGGGTCTGAGGATGTGCGTGTCTAACCAGCCTCCAGGTGAGGCCGATGCTGCCAGGTGGGGGCCGCCCTGTGAGAGGCACCGTCTGGGGTGGGCGGCGCAGCCAAGACGGCACAGCAGTGCTGGCCTGACCCCTCAGACCAGTCACTCGTGTATCGGCCCCTCCCGAGTCACAATTTTTCCGTGTGTGAAGTGAGTGGGCCAAGGTGTACGAGGGTGAGGGTCCTGTGCAGCCCTTTCGTTCTAGGACTCTGGGCGCCGCTGACACAGGGCAGAAAGGGGGGTGCGGGGCAAACAGCTGCAGGGGGAGCAGAACCCCGACCGGCTGTCCCCCATGCCCCCCCTCCCCCTCCCCCAAGGGAAACCTGAGCACACACATCACAAGCCCAGTGTCCCAGAAACCAAGTCCTGTGGGTGTGTCTCCGCGGGGGTGGGCAGGTATCTGGCAGCAGCCCGAGCTGCCCCCACCCCCGAATGTTAGATCCAGTGTGCGGAGGATGTGTGCACCCCTCCCTGCACGTCTCCCCAGCTGGACGGCGCGGAGTGGCTTCACAACACGTCTGACGCACCTGGAAAGAGGCACGGGGGGGGGGGGGGTGACGGAGGGGAACCCACAGTGTGACAAGCTCGCAGTTCCCGGGGACCCCTGGGGCCCCGGGCCCGGCCGCCTTTCATGGCGCCTGACTCCGCTGGACGGACGAGAACGATAAGGGAGAGAACAAGATGGAACATCTGGAAGGAACAGCTGGGCTTCGCTGCTAACCGTGAAAGCAAACTCCCCAGTCAGCTCGCTGGCAGGGGCTGGGCAGGGGCGTCGATAAACAGCCGCACGTTGAAACGGGAGAAAAGGCCCCAAACACCGCGACTTCCTGTGTGACAACCCCCAGAACGGCGAGGTGCTGAGGCCCGTTCTGTGTCTGAGAGCCGAGAGCCAGTCACGGCTGCACAACCGGCTCGGGCCAGACCCGCACAGTGGCGGCCTCCGGGCCCGGCAGTCGGCTCCCCAAAAACAGTCATCTGGAGAGAGGATTCGCGGTATCCCCGAGGGGCAGTGGTGTGCGTGGTCGTGCACACGGAAACGCAGTGTGCACGTGTGCACATGTGTGTGTGCGATCCAGCTCACAGGACTGCGGGCATCTGTACGCACACATGTAAATCCCGGGGCAGGAGCACAGGCACCCACACGGGGACCCGGGCATGTGCTTATGGAAGCATGTGCGTGTGCACATGTGTGTACACGCACACACAGGAGCATCCAAAGAAAAGTTCGTGCATTCCCACCTATGTTTTCTGCAGCTCCCGAATTTCCCCCCTCACACTGCTCGGCATCGGGCACCCCATCCTCTCCCCCCCGCCACTGTTAGTGAAACTGTCTCCACTCTCTACTCTCCTTGGGGTCCTTAACGGGGCTTAGTTGGTCCTGGGCGCCAGGGCAAGGAGGCAGGAGAGGTGTGTGGGAGTCAGCAGCTGCGGGTGACACCACACTATGAAAAGAGACGAAAGACTTGGACCTCATTTGGAAAATGGCTCCTTTGGCCCCAGACCTGGGGCGAGGGGGTGTCCTCGGTTCAGCTCCGCCCTGTGTCCCCAGCGTGGAGCAGGTGGCTCTGCCCCACCTGTCACCCACCATTAGAGGCCACGACACCCCCATGCTCCCCCCACCCTGTGCACAGCTCGTGTTTGGGGCTCCTGCTTCATCGGTTTTCATTCTGCGGGACATCCATCACGCTGGTTTATTCATGGGGCCCCATGGGGGAGTGGTTTTTCAGGCCTGGTGAATAAAACATCAGCCTCTACAGCCTGCCGGGGCGACGCAGCTCCTGTGAGGCCGGCCTGAAGAAGAGCCTTTGCTCCTGCCCAGCGGCCTCGCCTGCACAGAAATTTATTTGTGTTTTGTTGAGCGTTTGCAATTTCTCTTCTCCTCGCCGCCGGGCGGTGTTGGTCAGAGTCGGTTCTCTTCTCTTCTGATTAAGTGCTGGCCCCTTCCCCCACTGGGCGAGGGGATCCAGGCATCAGGAGGGGTGAGGCGGGCACGGGGAGCCCTGGGAACATCCGTCCCGGGCTGCAGGGGAACCCCATCGGCTCATCCCCGTTGGGAGACCAGGGACTTCACTCGGGAGAAAAAAGGGCCAAGCAGCAGGACCTAGAGGGACCCCAGGTGATGCAGACCCAGCTTTCTGGGGCCCATGGCAGGTAAGCCAGGGGGTGGGGCCAAAACCCCAATGACAGATGCAGAGGAAACAATCCCGGGGCGTTTTTTAAGCTAAATTCAGCCTTAAGCAAAGTCTGAGGAAAGCGTGGCGACTCACCTCCAGCACAATCCCCACTAGACCAAGGACGCCTGCCCCTTCCTGGGTTCTCCCTGGGACCCAGAGTCAGGGTTTGTTGCACATCTACCCCTAACAAGGTTGGGGTGCGTCCTATCGAAAAGGATGGGCTCCCTCCTCCTCCCTGCAAGGCTACCTGCTGGCACCCTGACTTGCCTTTCCCAGCTCCCTGAGGAGGCTGAGGGTCTCCTCTGGCGCCTACCGGTCACACATTTCCCGTGGCACGAAGTTCTGCCAGTCCCCTGCCTTTCTCTCCGTTGGGGTATTTTGCGCTTTTCTTCTTGCTTTGCAGAAGTTCTTCCCGTGTGCTTGACCCATGCCTTTGGTCATTGTGTGTTGCTAGTATTTTCCTCAGGTTTTCACTTTTTAAAAACCGTTCAACAGATTGTATTTTTTTTAAACTCTTAATGTTTCCTTACTTTTAACATACTCAAATCTGTCCATTTTTTTTAATGCTCACTTTTATTGCCTTGCAAAGACTTTTTTTCTAGCCCAAGATCCCCTTACGTGTTCCCCAGAGACATTTGGGACACTTAGCTGCTCCATACGACATAGTCGATCACAACGTGGTGTGAGCTAGGGACTCGGTGCCAGTTTCCACGCGGGCATCTACACCATGTCCTCCCGGTTCCCTTACTTAAGCAGCCCCTCCTTTCACGCGTGAGCCGAAACTCAGCCTTTACCACAAACCACAGTCCCACAAGCCCGCGGACCTGGGACTGCTGGGCGTTGGCTGGATGGTTGATCCTCGTGGCAACGCCGCAGACTCCATCACCGTGGCTTCACGGCGAGCCCTGAGCCCCGACCCGTGTGGCTCCGTGGGTTGGGCCTCGTCCTGCAA
This sequence comes from Desmodus rotundus, assembly GCF_022682495.2. NCBI lineage: Eukaryota > Metazoa > Chordata > Mammalia > Chiroptera > Phyllostomidae > Desmodus > Desmodus rotundus. Next base: position 112,150,630 of record NC_071395.1, read on the forward strand.
GTTGAAAGGGCGCCAGGTCACCCCCGGCCAGCGCACGTGCTTGGGGTGGTGGGTTCGGTCCCCAGTTGGGCCTCATGTGAGAAGCAACCGATCAATGTTTCTCTCCCTCCCTCCCTCCCTCTCTCTCTCTAAAAATAAAATAAATATTTTTTTAAAAATGAGCCCTGGCAGGTAGCAGGGAAGTACCCATTCTGCGCTGTTCGCTTTGGAAGGGTCCCGGCTCTTTAGGCCCCTCGCTCTTCTGCGAAGTCGAGCGCCGAGAGCCGAGTGCCGAGTGCTGAGCGCCGCGGGAAGCTCTGTCTGGACGCCGACCAGGGCTCCATTGTCCATACAGATCGGTGGGGGAAAGGACATTTTCATGATGTAAAGTCCTCCCGTCCGGTTTTAGAGCTTCTGCGCGCACACTCAGGAAAGGTTTGTCGTTTTGCCTGTGTAGGTATCACGTGCTCTTCACAACGTATTCCCACGTATCTGACATTTTCTGAGGTTACTGTGTACACTATCTCATTAATTACGTTTTCAAGGGCTGTTGTTGTTTTTGCTGCTGACACTTAGACATAGCTGATTTGTGTATATTAACCTTATATCAACCAACTCTCCAGTTTCTGAAAGATTTCTGTAGCTGCTTTGGGGCTTTCTCTGTAAATGACCAGTTCACCGGAAAGTGACCATTTCCCCCTCCTTGGCAGTCCTTCTATCTCTGCATCCTGTCCGGGAGAGCAGATGACGGGAATCTTACTCCGGCTTCGCATTCGAATGGCCACTTGGCTGCACGTAAAATTCTACGCTCTAGACTCGTTTTCTTCCTACTTAGAAACACCGCCCTGTTTTCCTCTCGCGTCTGGGGTTGCCGTACAAATCCCGACGCTCACGCGGTTCTTGTTCTCAGGACGCGATCTCCTCTCCCTCTCTGGAAAGTCTCCGTCTCTTTAGGTGTTTTTTTTTTCTCCTCAGTTTCACTGTAAGTGTGTGAGTTTAATTTCCCCTCGTCTCTCCGCTTTGACACTGCGAGACCCTTTAATCTGGGGCCGCTCACCCTGCTCTTCTCTGATGGCAGAGATTTTATTTCCACATTCTCTCCAAATACACCCTCTCCCGCACTTTAATTTCTCTCTCTCTGCCAGACGCTGTTGCTCGGGCGGGAGCTCCCCAACTTCTTAGAGCTTTTCTCTCCTTGCACACGCCTTCTGTTTTCCCGGCGGATTTATCGAGCGGAGCCCTGGGTCCGCGGAGTCTGCTTCAGCTGCGTGCGTGCCCTTTATTTCAACGAAGACATTGTGACACCTAACGTTTCTGCTCATTCCTCTCGTGTATCTGCTGGGTTTCTTGTCCTTGTCCCACCTTGCTTATATGTCCCTCACTTCACTTAGTACGTTCAGTGAGCCGGGTTTTAAAACCGGCCTCTGCTTCGGCGGGAATCTGGAAGAATCTATAACCCAGGTTGTTTCCTTGCCAGGGCCGCTCAGACGTCTTGTTCTTTTGCCTGTGAGCAAGTTTCCCTCCTTGGAAGCTGCCGTTCTCCCTGCCGTGCGTCTGGGGGGGGGGCACACGGGGGAGCTTGGAGGACAGGCCCCAGGAGATGCTCTTCCACCGGCCCTCCCCAGGTCGGAGATCCCCCGGCCACCAGAGGGAAGCAGGAGCAGGAGCACCCCTGCCCCCCTGCCCTGCTGAGGTCGGGCGGTCTGACCTGGCTTGTTTGCCTTCCCACAGCACAGGGCTCAGTTGCTCTGGTGTTGGCCCACCTGCACCCGAGCTCTGCAGGCCCTGCTTGTCCCAAGTCCACGGTGGCAGGAGCTGGGACAAGCTGGTGCCTCCACTGTCCCCTCCACACTGTTCTACTACAGCTGTGCTTGGCCACCTCCCACCCCACGCCAGGGGCTCAGCCCCACGCAAAACGGGTCTGAGACCCATTTGTCCCCCCATGCTCAGTTCCTTCTGTTGCTCCCGGGGAGGACTCTGGTGCCAGGAGTCGCTCACTGGTCCTGCTCCTCGAGCATCAGGACCAACCCTGCATGTCAAAGGCAACGTGGCCCAAGCCGACCCCTGACCTGCCCACTCTCCCAGAGCCCCTGCTCCCCTGGGCTCCGTCATCCAGGCAAACAGCCCCTCTAGGCACCTGGGTGGTCGGGTGCGTCCCTGTGCAAGGGCAGCCTTTCGCCCTCCCCTCCTGCCCACCCACCACGTGGCCATTCTGGGCTCGGTGCCTCCGCCTGCTGAGCGCCCTGCCACCTTGGGGCCAAGGCAGTTGCTGCTCCCCGGTCACCCTGCCCACCACCACGTCCCCCGACTCACACCCACCCTCCAGGTCTCTGCTGACACTGCCCGTTCTTGGGGAGACCCTCCGGCCCAGGCACACCCACGACCCCCTGCACACCCCATGCATTTCCTGACATTTACCATTCTCTGGGGTTTCTATTCACTTTGCGTCTGTCTGCTGTCTGTCCATCCCCCTGGACCAGGTGCTGCCTGGACAGCCTCTGCGCACCGTCTCTCTCCTGCTCTGTCCCCAGTGCCCGGCACAGCCCCGGAATTCGGCGCATGCTTAGCAAAGCCGTGCCGCCTGGCTCGGAAACGGGTGAGGGGGGCCCTGGCGGCCCATCCCCGCCGGGGTCGCCAGGGTTTCCTTCCCTGAGACTGAACGTCACTCGGCAGGTGCTCTGCGTGTTTGCAAGTGTCTCCTCGATCCTTTAGACGTGAAGTGGGGGCTATAACTCGCCCATTTAGTAGGGTCGGACTTGGGTCGCTGTCACCTGACGGGTCCTTCCCCTCCCCGCAGGACTGTTAATGGATGATATTGCTAAGAGCCCACCCTTCTGACGAGGGGGCTTCCCGGCCGACCTCCCTCTTTATGTCCCCAAATGGGGTCATTCCGCTTCATGGTGTCACTTTTTCACAAACCCCCACGGGTTTAAAACGGGACCCTGTGGGGGACATAGTGTACCGTATTTTTCGGACTATAAGACACACTTACCCCCCCCCCAAATCTGGGAGGATAATGGGGGTGTGTCTTATAGTCCGAATGCAGCTTACCTGGCTCACTGGGGAGGGGGGCGGCAGTGGAGCGGGTTTTTTTCTTATTTTCCTCTAAAACCTAGGTGCGTCGTATGGTCCGAAAAACACGGCATTTCTCAGGTGGAAATGTACAGGGTGGTGATGCAGGGAACGTAGGCAGGGAAGTGGTGCTGACGTGGGATGGGGGGACGGAAGGGCCCCCATCTGGACATGCACCATCCAGCTGATAATGCGGCACCAAGGCGGGGGGGTGGGCAGCCGCAGGAGCATGTGCCCCCCTCCACACGCACGGAGCGCCTCGGCCGCGAGCCGTCTGCAGAGCGAGCAGGTGGAGAGCTGTTTGCAGGCGCTTCCTCTCTGCTTGGGGCGCCCCCCATCTCCCCGCCCGAACCCAAGCCCAGGGGCCCTGCGGGCTGCAGAGGAGGCTGGCCCTCCCCGCAGCTCTTGGGACACCGCTGACTGCATGGCGAGGCTCCTGGACCACTGATTTCAACGCACGATGGAAACGAGAAAGCTGAATATGCCCAAGTGCGCTATTTCTTTTTAAATCACGGTTCTGGGGAGTACAGGAAAATTCCAGCACCGCTCAGTGTGGGACGGCCCCCCCCCCCGCCCCCACCGCCCGCCAGGCGGTTATGTAACGGGAGCGCGGGGCGGCTTCCCCTCCTCTGACTCCTGGCTTCCGCCCAGCTCCACGTGTCCCTGAGTCTGTAAACTGCCCCCCCCTCCCAGCCCACACTGCAGTGTGAACTGGGGGATACAGCTTTGTGGGGCTCGCCCCAGCTGAGCTCCAAACTCAAGCGTTCTGCCTTCTGGACTTTCTGTAACAGCTGGAGCTCAACACCTGTCTCGTCTGCGGCCCAAAACATCCCTGCTGTCCAGCAGGGAGTCTGTTCTCCAGGGGTGGGAAGGGCTGGCCACCCCCGACCGGGGCGGGGGCAGGCGATGAGGGCCACTGGGGGCTGCCAGGGGCCCCTCTCCAGCAGGACACGAGCTCGCTCACCACGAAACAAGGATGTGTTCGTGACTTCCATGCCACCATACTGAGACACAGTGTAGCGGTAGGTTTGAATGGCGATGTAAGAAATATCAGCTGGTTTCCTGAACCGTGATCAAAGAGAGGAAGACTAGGCCGGGAATCGGGGTGAGACGTCGGCTCTCACAGGTGTTAAAAGAGCAGCGAGTGCATGTCGGCCGGGCTCCCAGGCCGGGCCACCACTCTCGTCACGGGTCGTCCCCCCTCCTTAGCCTGCTCCTGCCCGGTTGAGGGGCCCTCTGCTACTCGCCACTGTGAGAGGCTATTATCTAAAGTGTTCACCGGAGTGCTCACCATGGAGGCGTGGCCAGGACACCTGGGGAGCAGGTGCCTCTCTCCCCTGTGACACACCTGCCCGGGACCAGCCCCACCTCCCCCAGACACATCCCCACACATCGGCCACAGCCAAGCACAGCCGCGCCGCGTGCCACAGCTGCTGTCCTAGAAAACGCGCTCACACTCCCTGAAGCCCCAGCGCAGCGGGCTAGAAGTTACACAGTGTGGCAGGGGGGGGGGGTGCGTGTGCGTGCGTGTGCGTGCATTTGTGGGTGCATGCGCATGGGCACGCGACCTCTAAACCTAGAGGGGACCACTTGCTTGCAACCTGACCAAAACAAAAGAAAACTCTCACTAAGATAGTTTTAAAACTATGAAAGATACTGAACGCCGTATGTTGCATATTAAAGAATTAAGAGGGGGGAGAAAATAGGTTTCTTTTTAACTTGATGTGTTCCAATTTAATAAAAGTATTTAGCACTTCCAGTCAAGATGGCGGCATAGGTAAATACGGTTCGCCTCCTCACACAACCACATCAAAACTACAACTAAACTATAGTTGCAGCAGTATGGGGTACAGCTTGGAAGGCACTGGTGGCACACAGGGAGGAATGGAAGCTTTGGCATCAAGGCAGGAGCTGGGGGACAGCTTTCTCCCAGACAGAAAGGCAGGCAGAGGCCATCGTCCCTTTTCTGAGCCCTCCCCGCACGGAGCCACAGTGTCGGTAGGCGGGTGCCATATCTGAGACTCCATCCACCTGGCTAACACTGTTTGCCCCACCCTGAAGATCCCCTGAGACTCTGTCCCACCCAATTTACAGGCCACCCCCCACAACGGTTAACAGAGACTTTTCCATATGAATGGCTGGTCTTGGCTCAAACTACACAACTTCCTAAATCCTCTCAAACAAGCAACAGCTGGCCTCCGTGAGCCTCAAGCCCTGGTACCACTTGCTAAATGGCCACAGGCCCAGCACGAGCAGCGGCCAGACTAGATTCACAGCTTGGCTTCGCCTGGGCATCTCCAAGCCCAGAACAAGCAGCAGCCATCTCAGAATGCTTTCCAGCCCAGTTAGGGTGGCCCTGGGAAAAGCGCAGGTGGGGGCTGCCCCTGGCCCGCACCACCCAGGAAACTCCAGAGTCTGTGCCCCCACTGCTGCAGACCATGTGGGAGCACCACCACCCTGCTGCCCCCGCACAGCTGATCCTCCATGGAGGGCAGAGGTTGGTGGTCAGTGATCACAGCCAGTCCCTACAGCTGACTGGCCTGGGTAAACCCCTCCCACTGACCTGCCAACAGCAACCAAGGCTCGACTACAAGAGGAGAGTGTCCTCAGCCCACACGAAGGACACACCCTGAGTACTCAGCTTGGGCGCTAGGGGAGGCAGTGCCCTGGCCCCTGCAGGACACCTGCTACATTAGGCCACACAACCAAGACACGGAGTCAGAGCCGCTCTGCCTGATACATGGAAATAAACAGGGAGGCTGCCAAATGAGGAGACAAGGACACTTGGCCTAAATGAAAGAACAGAATAAAACTCCAGAACACGAACTAAACAAAAGGGAGATAAGCCATCTATCAGATGCAGAGTTCAAAACCCTGGTTATAAGGATGCTCAAGGAACTTAGTGAGGGCCTCAGCAGCATAAAAAGTATCCAGTCAGAAACGGAGGTTCACTAATTGAAATACAGAACAATGTACAGGGAAACAACAGCGGGGCGGATGAAGCCGAGAACCAAATCAATGATTTGGAACGTAAGGAGACAAACAAAAAAAGCAATCAGAACACCTGAAGAGAAAAGAATCCAAAGAAACAAGAATCGAGTAAGCAGCCTCTGGGGCTGAAACGGGGTGCAGCCAAGGGGGGACCCCAAATAGGGATTTGTAATGGGGCCCAGAACTCGGTGTCCAGGAAACATTAGAAAAAAACAGTTTTGCAGACAACCTCTAGAACGGTCATTTAACATATCTATAACCTTTAACTGGCTCCAGGGATGTGTTAAACAGCTGTGGCCCTGCTCTGAGCCAGGGGGATGGGAGTGACTTCCACCCATGATGTAACTGGGAGGCAACTCCCCCTGGTTACAGCGCCTGTGTGAGAGCTTGGAGATGATTGGCTCCAGGCCACGGGGCCACACCTGCCCGGACTTACTATGGCAGCCCAGTAAAGCTGGGAAAACACGGGAATGCTGGCGGCTGTGGCCAAGTGTGGGAGGATTCGGAAATGGAGCGGCAGAGGAAGATTGGCGCTGGGATTTAAACCCAGGCTTGGCAGCCATGCGGGGTCTTTTCGGGACCATGCACTTGGGTAGAGAAGAACCGTGGACTTCTTTTTCTTTTTCTGAGATACGGTACCCCAGACTGGGCGGAGGGGGACGGAAGGACTGCGTTTGTGGGTATTCCAAAGGACTTTGGGATCTCAATGAAGACATTAAGTCATTACTCTTAAGTCCGTATAACTCTTTAAATAAATAATCCCTTTCCTTTTCACCAATCTCTGGCACTGAGAGATGTCTTTCCCTGGCGGCCGGCAAGGTGAACCTAGTACGGGGTGGGGGACCCCCGGAGCACAAGAGCGGGTCCATTCAGTAATTGTCTATTGTTCACACACCCCCACCCCGGGTCTGTTCTGTAGCAGGAGAACGTCAAGGGCTGTGAAGTTCATCACGAGCCTCCTGTGACGTGAAGGTCCAACGTTCGCACCATAGGGCTGCCGGGAGGAGAAGAGGAAGAGCAAGGAACTGGGAATCTGTTTGAAAAAACGATGACAGAAAACTCCCCTAATTTGGTGAAGGAAATAGACATGCAAGTCCAGGAAGCACAGAGTCCCAAATGAGATGAACCCAAAGAGGCCCCCTCCAAGACACATCAGAATTAAAATGGCAAAGGTTAAAGATAAAGAGAGAATCTTAAGAGCAGCAAGAGAAAAGCATTAGTTACCTACAGGGGAGTTCCCATAAGACTGTCAGCTGATTTCTCAAAAGAAACCTTGCAGGCTAGAAGGGATTGGCAAGAAATATTCAAAGTCATGAAAAGCAGGGACCTACAGCGAAGATTGCTCTACCCAGCAAAGATACGATTTAGAATTGAAGGGCAGATAAGGATCTCCCCAGACAAGAAAAAACTAATGGATTCATCATCACCCAACCATTATTATATGAAATATTACGAGGACTTATTTAAGAAAAGCAGAAGACAAAACTACGAACAACAAAATGGCAATAAATACATATCTGTCGACACTTGAATCTATAAAACAAACTAAGCAAACAAGAAGAACAGAGAATTGTGGATACAGAGGAAGGTTTGAAGGTTGCCAGATGGGAGGGGGTGGGGGAGAATGGGTGACGAGGTGAGGGGATGAAGGAGTACAGACAGGCAGTCACGGAAGAGCCGTGGGGATCCAAAATACAGTGCAGGGAATGGAGTAGCCAACGAACTTCTAGGTGTGACCCGTGGACGTGAACGATGGTGTGGGGATGGCCTGAGGGAGTGGGGGGTGCTGGGTGGAGGGGGGCGAAGGGGGGGAAATTGGGACAATGTAATAGCATAATCAATAAAATATAATTTAAAAAATAAAATGAACCAATACCGAAAAAAGCATGTAGCGACTCATCTCATTTTAAAACTTACTTAATCGAGGATTTTTTCCTTCTGCATTGTAACAGCTTTTCACTTGCCAGATTCCAAACGAGCTCTTTTTCTCCATCCGGGATTCAAGGACAGGCCAGGAGGGGGAGTTCGGAGCTGGAAACATCTCCCCTCCCACGGGTGGGTGACTCTGCAGGACCTGCCCCACACTCATCCGCCGAGCCTGTGGCTTCCAGCTCAGCACCCCTCCCCCTCCACGACATTGGCTCTGATCCCTCCTGTCTTTGCAGCTCCTGTTTGGGGTTCCGATCACATGTGGTTTCCACCGCATGGTTCGCCCCCAAGTCATGAGTCAGCCCCACTTCCACGCCAAGGCTCAGGAGAAACTCGGACACCAGGAAAGGGTCTCCCTCCTCTCCCACCCCGCCCAGAGCCCTGCAGACCTTGCCCAGGGCGCTGGAACCCCCCAAAATGGGTCTATCCCTTCAGACTGGCACCAGGCCGACACACCGTCAACACATCAGCAACCCTCTCGGCAGCTTCGGGTTCTGAGTGAGAAAATCGAGGTTCAGATGAGCTAGTGGGCTGCAACTTACCCTGAATTCACCTCTTACCGCGAGGCTTGGGTCAAGGGGGACTGGCTGACTGCTGGGACCCCCGCCCCCCGCCCCGAGGGCCGCCAGATGTAGCAAATAAAAATGCAGATGCCCACTTAGATGTGAATTGCAAATGAACGACAAAGACTTTCTAGTACAAGTATATGTCAGATACTGAAATGTATTTGTTATTTGCCTATAAGTCAAAGTCAACTGTATTTCATCCAGCAGCCCACTGCCCCTACCTCCCCCGAAGCCAGAGAGGTGTTCGCTGTGGCTGCCCGAGGTGAGGGCTTGCCGCCTGTGCCCAGGCCAGCCGGCCCACTGTGCCTGGCATCCCGGCTGACACTTCCGGACAGAGATGGAGTCCTTGCTCGCCGCAGACCACGGTAGGCCCGACGAGACCGGGCTCCAGCAGGTTCTGCCAGGTCGAACCTTCTACTGTGTTGGTGTCTTTGGGGACGGGGGGCTGTCATTTTTATTTCTTGATTTTTTTTCATGTTGGCAGCCGGCATGCTGGTGACTGGGTTCCTTACTTTTCCTTGGCCTTCCTGACCCCCATGCACCTTAGCTAATCGATATTTTAAGTGCGCTGAGCCCAAGAAGCCCAGTGTTTAAGGATGCTGGACGTTTCGAAGTGGCATACTTCCAGACACACTGGCAAAGGCCCTGAGAACTAAGCAGACATTAAAACAACCCCACCAAGGCAGCAAGCTTGGGAGCTGAGAGACCCACTGGCCGGCCAGCCTGGGCTGGCAGGGAGCCCGGTGACCGCCTGGGCACCCCCGAAAGACCGCGACCCGGCCACCGCGTGGGCGCTGCTGGCACCTCGTCGCTGGCCTGGACAGTCCCTAGCCCGGGGCTCCCCTGGGTCAGTCTCTGCAAGGGTGCCCGTGCTGGACCAGGAGGTGGGAAGTCCCCTGGAGGCCGTGTCCCCAGGGAACGGAAATCTGTCGCCGGCTTCAGAGACACGGTGGGATGGGCTGGCAGCTGAGGGATTCCTGGCTGGGACTCCAAGCCCTGCCACACGATCAAACCGTTGCAGAGTCTCGAGGAGGAAGCCAGGAGGTTCCCTTCCACCCTGTGTGTTAATTGATAGGGTCAGTGGTGTCGGCAATTCAGGCGGCGTGGAATTCTGCCGCGGTGCCCCTCAGAACCCTGCCGTGGAAACTCAGAAACGCGATCACAAATGTCAATTGAGAAAAATTGATCTGGATCAAATTCCTTGATTTTTTTTTCTTTAAGAAACAAATTATACGGGGGGGAGGGCCGCGGCCACATGAGTTTTAAATCAGCTGTGATAAAATCGAGGCGTGACGGTCCCCGGACTGGTGTGTTGTGGGTGATCACCGGGAGCGGGCAGCCTGTCTGGGTTGTCCCCACTGTCCGAATGTCAGCTCTCAGGGGACGGAAAGGACACAGGCAAAGGGACAAACGCCCCCCACCTCCGAAAACACCCACATGTGGCCCCGAAGGTTTGGGAGAGGGGGACCACAGGGTGCTGTCCCTCTGACTCGCCCCCACCCCCTCTCATCAGACACCACCTGCAGACAGTGGGTCACATCCCCCCGCCTGTCCCCTCCCTGCTTTCTGCTCGGGTGCACAGACCCGCCTGCCGACAGGTTCACTCATGACGTCACCAGTGGGCTCAGCGGATGAACGGCTCCGTTCAGCTCCCACAGGCTGACTCGCCCTCTGCCTTCCCCCTCCCGCCCGGCAGGCCTCCCCAGGCCGATCAGAAGACTCCGCCTCAGCACACCCCCTGCTCAGTGGGGTCAGGAGGGTTCCCAGGACGCCTCCAAACCCCTCGGCCGCCACCTCCTGTCACCAGAACCCAGCAGGCCTCAGTGCCCCAGCTGGGAGGTGGCCTCGGTGTGGTGCCCGGGGCCTTGTCCCCTGCTCCCTCCCTCTCGCACCCTGCGCCCGCCTTGGTCTCGAGTGCTCGCCCACCTGCGTGCGGCGGCCTCGCTTATTTATTTGTCCCAAGAGGCAGGGCACGTGGGGGTGTGGCTGCTTCCTGCCATTTCCTCTTGATTTAGTCATCTTTACATGGCTCGAGAGGCATATGCGGTTTCTGTTTCTTTATTTGTTCATTAAAACTTCAATAAAAGTGTTATAAACACGTCTTCTTTGGGTGGTTAACGGCCACTTCCATGTTAACATGCAAGAGGGCGTTGGCTGTCCTGAGTGCAAGGGTCCCCGAGTCCGTCAACACTGCAGCCGCCCCGGACGGGGTTCCCTGCCGGCGGCGTGCTCAGCGGTCAGGGCGCAGAGGCGGCCAGTGACGCGTCACTCCCTCCAAGGGGACCTGCTCTGTCACCTGCCTGCTCCCCCGCCAAGCCAAGCGGCGGCCTGTGGAGTTTGAACCCTGCCGCACGGTGGGGTCGGTTGGTGCGAGGCGGGGCAGCCCAGGACTTCCCGTGGTTCTCCGATACTCTTCACCTTCAGGAAAACAGGCCTCTCACTCAGCGCTTCTCTGAAGCCGCTACTGTCAGCTCATCACCAGTGCAGACGAAAGGCACCAGGACCTGGCTGAGGCCTGGAGTCTGACGGTGGGAGGCGGCTCCCTTAGAGCCAAACAGGCCCAAGCTCCAAGGCCCAGGGAGCGGGTGGCCCCTGGGGGATGGGAGGGGCAGGCGCGGGCAGCCACCTGCACTGGGCCTGGGCCATGGGGGTCGGGGTGGGAGGGGTGTGTTCAGCTACAGTGTGAATGCCACGCATGCCAGCTGGGGACTTGAGGGTGCTGTGGGGGGTGGGGAGCCCCTATGTCCTGTGCCCCTCTTTGAGGCTCAAAGTAACCGACAGCCCTGGACGGGGAGAGCCGCCTGGTGAGGGTTGGCTCAGGGACTCCGGGGCCAAGTCCCCTGCCCCGCCACCTCTGCATAACTACCAGCAGACCCCAGAAGCTGCGTGGCTGCCCCAGTGTGTGGGAAAGAGGCCTTGAGCCCCCACACGTCTGACTAGCTAGAGGGGGCACTCTGGACATGCAAATGCTTCTGACCCTCAGAGCCCCCCCAGCGGGATGGGGACCCCCACGAGAGCGGACACCTCACAAGGAGGAGGCTACTCCCCATGCACTCGACCTGAGAACCGTGTGTAACTGGACTTCTCCCGACGAGTGGAATGCACACAAGCAGGGGCGTGAGCGGCCAGAGGGAGGCAGAGTCGGACAAAGGCGCCTCTGGCTGGTCCTCCTGTCCCGTCTCCCCTCCGCCAGTCTTCCCACGGCCCCACCCCCTCCTCCAGGCCTCAGCGCAGACGCGGGTGTGGCAGGAAGGGCGGCACCCGGGACACCCCCACCCACTCAACACTGCAGAGGGACCAGCAGAGTGGCCGCGTGCTCGCTCTGAAGACAATGGCTGCCCCCTGGGGCCCTGAACGCGGGGATCTGGAGGCCAGAAGCACCGGGACAGAAACAAGCGACCAGTCACCAGAACGAACCTGGTGGGTGCCAGAGGCAGCCCGAAGCCCAGCCTGCAGTCCGCTGGACAACGAGGTCGCGCTGGTGTCCCCGGCAAGCAGGTGGCCACCGTCTCAGGCTCAGGAGCCTGGACGCTTCCTGCGTGAATGACCGACCGCAGCGCCCGGCCTTGGCCACCTGAGCCATTAACACCCGCGGGTTTCAGGTCCGCCTGCCCCAAGCTTTACTTTATCCTTAAAGAGTTTATCTAATGTTAAAGGGGTGGGTGGCCCCAGTGGGAAGGAAGCTGTGACTCCGCGCTGCACCGTGCTGGCTCCACAGAGGCACCTGTCAGAGTCGGTGTCCCCAGGGCCCGAGAAATCAACACGCCCCAAACAGAGTGCCACTGTCCAGCTCCCACCGGCCGCCGCTGTGCGAGTGGGCCCCTCACACACGATGCCATAGCGATGCCCCGTCCCACGCCAGCGATGGCGGTGACGTCGCCGCCGGCCCAGCATCGCTCAGTTAGAGAGGCCAGAAGTGAGGACCTTCCTGACGGGGCCTCCTCTTCCCCCGTCGCCCCCTCCTCCTCGGGTGCCCTGACCTTCGCTCCCTGCTTGATTCCACTCGAAACCCTGACCGCGCCAACCAGATTCACGCATTTGTCAGCAGCGTGGCCTGGCCACCAGGGTGTGGCCTGGGAGGCAGGTGCCGGGCGGAGTGACATGCCCAGGATGCGGAAGGGACGCGTGTCCCTGGCAGAGCCCAGGCTGCATGGGCACGAACCACGCAAGGGAGCAGCTCGGAAGTCCCCTCCGGCAACCCGTCACAGTCCCGGCGGAGGGGGAAGAGCCCAGAGTCACGGCGCACCCTGCGTGCCCAGCCGTGGACCCCCAGGACAGGTGGGGGGCAGCTCCTCCAAGGCAGCCCTGCAGAGCGACCCCAGGGACACTGAAGCACCTCACCCTGGAACATTCCAGGCTGAGATGGTCCACAGGCAAAGGTTCACTGTGGACGTGCTCCTGCCTCCCGCCACCTGAAGGGGGTGCTGAGTGTGGGCTCTCCGAGAGCAGATGAGAGGCCTGGGTTCCAGAGCTCAGGCTCCCGGGGGGCCAGGGTCCCACATTACTGGTGACCGACCCATCCTGCTGTGTGCTGAGGTCACATGTCAGCTGACAGCCCCCCACCACCTCCCTCCCCTCCTGCCTCCACAGCCCCCCATCTCCGTCTGGAGAAAATAAGACCCAGGAAGGACAGGGCTGGCCAAAGACCTGGCCTCCAGCCCAGCTGACCACAGGCACGCGGGCCATCCTGGGAAGGGAGGCACCACCCGGAGCCCCGGCGTGATGAACAGCAGGCCGGCGAGAACCCGTCGCCTCCATGCCGAGCCCTGGAGGAGCAGTTTCCTCCGGCTCCCATGGGAGGCGGGAGGCGCAGACGGGCCCTCGCTGGAACAGGTGTGGGCACATGACAGTGCGCCCACTCGAGGGCCAGGCGGGGGACGGGGCGGGAAGCTCTGCAGGCCCCGGGGGCAACAGGCACATGTGAGTTCATCGGGGCTGGTGTCCCCCCTGATGAAGCCCACCGGCCACTTGGAAGGACACACCGGGGAGGGGGGAGTGGCCCCTTCCCTCCTCCAGGGGAGCCCGGATTCCCTGGGGTTCTGTGAGGGACTCTAAGCACCTGCTGGGGACACCTCATGAGCAGGTCCCAGGGGTAGGAGGGACTCTGGGGAGACGGAGGGTGGGGGAGGGGACGACCTGCGTGGGGTGGGCAGGGGTTCCCTCTGCATAGGAGTAGGAAGGGCCCAGCCCTCCCCTGAGGCCTGGCTCCCGCGGAAACAGGGCTCTCTAACACACGAGAATGAAGAAAACTCATTAAGCTAATTGGTTGCTGCGGGAGACTTAGCGAGCAAATGGAAACTGGAGGGGGTGGGGCTTTTAACCGTTGGCTTTAATTTAAATTGAACTGAGCGATGAGCAAATGCGTGCTGGCTGCCCCCTGGGTGCGCGGGAGCGAGGGGCCACACACGCACGCAGGCCGCCTTTCCCGTGTTCGCAGGCTGCCTGTGTGTTTTTCCTGTTCGGGGGCGCCTGCTTGAAGCACACGCCACGTTTGCTTAGCACGAAAACACGGGAGTTAGAGAACCACGCTTCGCATCAAGGCTGTTTCCCGGGAAAGACTTTCCTCGGGGTTTCCGCTCAGACGGAGCCTCTCCTGGCGCCTTACACCGGGATTTGATTCAAAGAAACGGTTCCCACGCCACGTCCCACAACCACGACACTGCCTTCCTGGCAAGCCCCCCAACCCCCAGCCCCGGGCTCCCGGAGCTGCCACACCAGCCCCAGGCCTTGAGAGACACCCTACTGCCCTCAGTGACATCACGCCCCGTGGGTCGGGGACCCAGCCCTCCAGACCCTGGCCACTTGGTCGAGACAAGGGTCCCCAGGCCCCGGAGATGAGGGAGACAGCAGAGGAAAATCTTTCCCAGGCGGTGGGTCACCAGCATTGATTAAGGTGGTCCCACCCTGCAGAGTCTGGGACAGGGGCAGGAGGGGGTCAGGAGAGGAGATTCTGCCCCCCACATCCGAAACCGCTGGCCGGGGTGTGGGGTGCGGGGGTGGGTGCACACGCTCACAGCCTCTCACGGGCACACTCTTGTCTCTGCCCACTGGGGGGCCGGCGGGTGTGTGGAAAGTGCCCCAGCTTGGCATGTGAGTGAAGTGACCCCCCCATGAGGGGGGCAGGGGCGACGCCCCAGAAACCACAGACCCAGGATCACAGTCCCACTCCAGAGAGGGTCCCAGAACCCCTGCCGCTGCCCCCTGAGAGACACCCGTTCCCCGACTAATGCTGCCCCCACCCCCCGGTCCCCACCGCGGTTCCAGCCCACAAGGCAGCTGGACGCCTGGGGTCCGGCCCCACCCCAGCTGTGTGATCTCGGCAAGTGGCGTGACCTCTCTGGGCTCCCCTTGAAGTGAGGGGGTGCTCGGGATGGGGTCATGACGAGGATTGCCCCCATTATCCTGGGTCGTGGAGCTGAAATGCCCCCAAGCCCGGCGGCCCCCCTCCCCCGAGGCAGGTGGCCCTTTGCTTGGCATGTACACACCTCCCTTCTTTCCTCCAGCAGCCCGGCCAGCAGCCCGCCGGTCCTCCGGGCTGACCTGGGCCCCTGGCCTGTCCCCACGCCCTGTCCCCACATTTTATTTTGGGAGGAGAGAAAGATCCAGTGTCCATTCCCAAAGCTGCCTTTCTGGTCCCCGCAGCAAGCCAGCCAGCGAGGCGGGGGTTTGGATGAACGCAGCAGCAGGGGGAGGTGGCGGTGGGGGGCAGGGGCTGGCCAGGACCCATGCCGGGGCAAGCGGGGGCCCCCTCTTGGCTCTGACTGGGGAGACCAGCACAGCCAACAGGGGAAAATGCCGGGCCTTCAGGGGCAGGAGCCCCTGCCCCCAGCGCACAGCCCAAGACAAGTGTTCAGCTGAATTCCTTGCAAACTACTGTCAGGGAGATGGTCCCCTGTGAGCAAACTGTCTCAATTAAGTTACCTGTGGCCTCGGTGGCCCGGCCGGCGGTGCGTTCACTCGGCGCACTGCAGCCCGGAGTCCGGCTGAGCGGCAGGGAGCTGCTGGGGGCGGGGCGGCTCAGAGCAGGGCCCTGGATGTCCGTCCTCTGTCGTCCCTCCACCTCGGGGACCACCCGAGCACGGAGAAACCAGGGTGCTTGCCTGCGCACCGGCCCACGGTCCACAGGTCCATTCCCAGGTCCTGGCCCCCATGGTTGGGAGCTTTCTCGTGACCACGGTGGCCTGGCCCCCACGTCCTCGTTCCCCTTGCCCAGTCCCCTGCCCAAACCTCCAGCCCACACACCTGCCCCCCAACCAGGGTTCCACGGAGGTGAAAGTCACCCGCCCCCCAGCCAGGTCGTTCAGGTTTGGGGGTATTTCGTGTCGTTTCCCTGATGGTTTTAAAGAGACCGTGTGGGGGGGACGGGGGGGGGGGCGGTTCCTGAGCAAGCACAAAATACTTCCTTCTTGGAAAACCCATTTCCCTAATTGGGCTCCAGACTTCAGCACGCGGCTGGGGTTGCCAGTGCGTGTCCAGGGACACGCAGACGCAGGTGGGCGGAGATGGGGCCACGTGTGCAGGGACACGGGGACACAGGTGCACACACACAGCCCCCCCATCAAGGCTTCTGTCCAGACACTGAGTCGCAGTGAGATACCCTGTCGCTGACCATGTGACCTGCAGAAACGACTCCCAGGGTGCTGAGCTCTCGGGGCAGGACAGCTCCTCACCTGCATCGACCCCAGGGCAGCCCCTGCCCGCCCCCTCCTGCGTGACAACCGCCCCCCACACGTCCAGCCTAGGGGACAGACACCGCAGACGAACTGCCTGCCCCCAGACTCGGAGAGGTGGCCCGCATTCCGATCCTACCCCTTCACCCCTGTTGTGTTTCACCTTGAGTCTCATTTCTGTCTCCACACCTTCCCCGGTGCTGCAGGCTCTGCAGGAACCTGGGTGGGTTTCTCAGCAGACAAGCGCCACTACCAGGGGAGGCTGCACTCCTGGGTGTGCGAGCAGGGACCCCGGCTCCATCCCTGCCCTGGGGGAGGGGGCCCTGGATGGTCCCGTTTGCTCCCCTCCAAGACAGATGTCCAGATCTCGCTCCAGGACATTTCCTGACTTCAGGGTCCCGACAGCCTTCTGTCCCCCCCTGTGTGTGACCACACTCCCCCTCACTCCCCCTCCCAGGAATCACAGAATAGTTCTCAGGTGCGGCCTCCCTCTCCTCCCTCCCGTTCCCCACACCCTCCTGCCCTGTCACTGGGCTCCTACGTTCAAATTCTTGCCTTTGCCTCGATTTGAGTCCCTGTGCCTGCCCACCCTCTGCGACCCCTTCCTCTCCTCTCCTAACCCCTCCCGGGGTGCCTGTAGCTCCCCCAACGCCGCTGAGCGGCCCCAGCAGCCTGACTGTGGCCAGCAGCCCGCGCCCCAGCCGCCGAGCGCGTCCACAGCACCAGAGGCAGGTCGTGCAGCAGAAGGATTTAATTGCATGTCAAAATTAAATCTCTTTTGATGAAGAACAATTCAGCTACCGCTCTGACTAATCAAATTAACAAAGTCTTTTTTGATTTTCAATTATCTCCTTCGCGGGCACACTTTATCCGAGGCTCCGAGACGCATTCACAATGCGGGGCCTCAACTGGACGCGCCGACCTTGCCTGAGCTGCTCCCCGCCCTCCTACACTGGGGGAGAGCGCAGGGCCCCTCAGCTGCCAGGAGCCCGCACCCGGCTGCTTGGAGCAGAGAGGGGCAGGCGGGGATGCCCACCGGCGGAGTGGGAGGGAGCCAGGGGAGGCTGGAATTTTAGCCCCAGGATGCCAGCGGACCCAGGCCGCTGCATTGCCCACTCACCCCCCAGGCACCCCCCAGGCACCCCCACACTCACCGTGCACCTCGACGAGCACACACGTCTCCCAGAATTGTTCGCCAGGACCCACAGGGACCAGAGTCCTGTTCGCTTCCTCCTCTGGACCCACGCTGCCCTACAAACACACCGGTACCCACACTGCCATGGCCAGACTGCAGGCGGCACACTCTGGAAGTGACCCCCGGAAGGTGGGCCAGGAGGGCGTCTCGGTGCCTGTCTCCTCATCAGCCGGCCCAGCCTTGGTGTCCAGTGGCGCTTAATAAATGCTCGATGCACAAATCGGCACACTGTCCCCGCAGATGTGGCTTGTTTTAGCAGGAGGGGTGGGGGTGGGGCAGGACTGTCCTCCCAAGGAATTAGTCCCCTCTGTCCCCGTTTTCCAAACTCTGGGGCCCCAGCAAGCCCCCACACAGGCCCCCCCCCAGCTCCCTTTTCCGTCCCCAGACCTGCGTGTCCCTCCCAGGCCTCCGCGGCGCCGGGAGGGGTCACTGGAGATGCAGACGGCAGAGCAAGGCGCAGCCTTTGCCTGGAAGCGCAGCTGCCAGGCCCCCACTCACAGTCCTGTCCTCGCCGGGACACTCGTCATCCCTTACAGGCACGACGTCAGGTGACAACCCCCCTCACGTCTCCCTGGGCATCCCAGGAAGGGCCCAGGAAGCTTCCCCTGAGCTGCTGCTGTGAGGCCGGTGACGGGGCCGCCGGTCACACGAGGCCGGACTCCACAACACACACAGACGCAGGTGGCCCACGGGGGGGCAGCACCCAGGCCTTCCTGGGGGTGCAGGGGGCTTTAGACCACACGGGGCTGGGAGCTCAGCCCTCCCTGTCTGTGTCCCACCAGTAGCCCTCCGGACCAGCCTCCATCCTGCCCACGCGATGGGGGCTGCTCTCCCGGGGCACACAACTTGCTGACGGGGGAGCTAACCCGCTGCAGCCTGGGCTCCCTTGCCCTCAGCAGAGACCCTTCCCAACGGGCTCGGGCCACCCGCACACGCGCGTTCGCCCGCCTCGGAAGCGGGGTCCTTGCAGACAGCTCTCAGAAGCCACCTGCCCACAGCAGCCCCCCCAGGCCCCACCTGTCTGTCTCCTCCACGCTCCCTGCACCCCGAGGCCACGGGAACAGGGCACTGCCGCCCAGGGGTCCTCGGCCACGTGCGGGTGGACCCCAGGTCTGAGGGAGTAGGGGGCCAGGACTGTAGGATCTGGTCACAGACGAGGGAGGGAAGGGGCCGTGCAGGGAGCAAGGCAGCACCAAGCCACAGAGCCCGGGCCTCCCGCAGCCCCCTTGCCAGCCCCTCTCGAGAGCCCAGCGCTGCCAGCCTCTCTGCAGGCAGCAGTGGCTGAGCGGCCTCAGGTCTCTGTCCAGGTGGCCGCCACCCTCCCCAACAGTCGCGTGCCCAACGAGCGGAATAAGTTAGGTGTGTTCAGCATTCAGCACACAGACTTGTGTGGTCAGAGATTCCGCCACGTCCCCCCTCCCGGCACAAAACCCTGGGCTTTCCTCACAGAGAAGCGATCGCTGCCGATGATTCCCTGTGGCTGAAGGCACACATGTCCCCAGGGAACCCCAACTGAGGGCCGGCGGCTGCCCCACCTGCGGAAGGTGCCCTGTGCCATCGGGGCTCAGCCCGGGCTGGGTTCCTGGGCGGCCTGGGGGCCCCACCGACCCGTGGCTGAGGATCAGATGGGGCCCAGAGCGCCGCCAGCCCCGGGTCCTTGGAGCAGGGAAGCTGCCGGAGGGGCCTCGCTCGCCAACCTTGGCGTTCCCAGCCTCTCATTTCAGGGGTGCAGTGCTCCCATCCTGGGACCCCCATGTGAGGCCCATAGGGTTGCGAGGTGGTTTGCGAGAGGACATGTGCTGCCACCTGGTGGAAGAAATGGGCATGGCAATGCTCCCACAGAGAGCCCATTCATTGATCCAGGGCTTCCTGCTGTCATGGCAACGGGGCTGACCATCCACAACCTGTTGGCCTCAGTCGGTTTACTTGTCCACTGGCCTCCGCCTCCTCCTCCTTCCACATCCTGTGTCTCAGTCCCGGTGAGCGCAGGGCGGACGTGCATGGCAGGGGGATGGAGGTAACCGTGGCAGCCTGGCCACGCCACCGCCTTGCTCCTCATCACCGATCCCCGAATTTGAACTTGGGCAGCAAGGACATAGGCTCTGTGCAGAGATGTTGTAGCCTCGCAGCCGGAAACCCCGCCTCGGTCACTTGCTCGCTGTGCCACCCCGAGCGAGCCACTCAACCCTGTGCGTCACCGAAGTTGCTGTGAAGCCCCAAGAGCAGGGCTGGGTTGGTCCTGGGTGCGAGGAGGAGGTGGCTCCCGCGCTGCCCATAGTGGCCACTGTGGCCCCTCCCCTGCAGGCCCCACACAGACTGGCCCCCCTCCCATCAAAGGACGCGGTGTGGACAATGACATCAGGAGCTGGGGGGGCCGTGGCACTCCTGGCAGGAGCATTCAGGAACCACGTGCCCGGCGCCTCCCTCTCTCTGCCATGAGCCCAAGTTTGGTGACGCAGACCCTCCCTGGCAACGCACGACGCAGCCTGGGCGGGACACCCCCAGGTTTGTTACAGAGCTTTGGTTCGGGCTCTTGTTGCTTACTGAGCATGACCCCGCTCAGGTGACAGGCTCACGTGACGGGCTCGTGTGACGTGCTTGTAATATGCCTCCGAGCTCCCGAGAAGGACGGCCCCCGTCACGTGCCCGGACAGGTGTTCACTGAACGGTAAGTAGGAAGCGGTGAGCACCGCTTCCTTTTCCAAAACCTAGAATGCCAGGCAGCGGTGCCAGCGGAATGTGCAATTCAGAGGTGTCGTCAGGTGCGAGGGGACCAGGAGGGGGAACAGAACAGTCCCGAGGCCTGTTCCCCCAAAGCCTAAAAGCCTCTACGAAGACTGGTCTCAGCTCTCCCAGTTCGGGCCCAGTGTCACCCCGAGACGCCTGCCCGTGGCCAGGAGGAGAAGGCCTGGGCGGCCGTGCCTCTTCCACTGCCAGCACCCCCACCAACCCACTTGACTGGCTCGTTAGGAGAGAAAGTTATAGGTGGTACCCACCCCCCTCCCGTACTCGGCTCAGGAGGGAAAGACCAGGTGAGCATCCCTTATCCTTGGCAGGACGCTCTCCCTTTGCTGTGGTTTGTGCCGCCCCCTGGTGGTGCTGGCCAGTACTGCAGAGCCAGCTCCGGGGCACAGGGTCTCTGGCAAAGGCGAGTCCACCCACCTGCCTGCCTGCACCCTGTCACAGAACCCTGAGTCCTCCACCTGTGGAACCTGGAGCAGAAAGGTCAAAGGAGCAGGATGCAAAACCACGAGTGTCCAAAAGGACGCCCCTGCCATGCAGAAGGGGCCCTGAGCACCGGGAACTCAGGGACGCCGAGTCCCGGGCCCTCCAAGTGCAGGTGGGGCCCCCGGCCACCTGGACGCAGAGCCTGATGTGATCGGTGTTGGCCCCACATCCCCAGCTGCCAGCCCCGAGTGGGGCTGTCCTCAGCCGCCCGCTCCACAAACACACACCCAGAGACGAACCTATAAAGGACACAAACCAGACAGGTGTCCAGGGCCAGCAGACGGTGCCTCCCCAAACGGCCCTGTCCCAACGCCTCGGGCCACGCGGGGGCCCCCTTCCTCCAGGCCGCTCTGTGCGCAGTGCTGCTCTCAGGCAGCCCCCTCTCTCGCGGGCCGGCCCCCAAGTGACCACACCAGTCGTCAGGGGGGCCGCAACCCAACATGCCCGGTGGGTGACCTTATGAGAGAGGAAAATGCATATGAGGACGAGGCACAGGGGGAGAAGGCCGTGTGAGGACAGAGGCGGGGACTGGTCCACGCCTGTGACAGGGCCAGCCTGTTGTCTCAAGGCCCCCAGCTTGGCCACTCACACCGGGGCGGAGGGCATAATATTACCCCCACATCCCAAATGGGGACACGGAGGCCTGGGGAGACTTGGGGTGTTTGCCTGCGCTCACTGGGCCAGGAACACGTCGTAGGGCTGACCCGAGCGAGGGTGCACTCAGCTCTCCTGAGGGCTTCCTGGCAGGACTGCGGTGGCCTCCCGGGGGTCTGTGGCTGTCTGTCCTCACTGCACTGGTTCGGCGGGAGCCCCAACCGCCGGGGTCGTCACACCGGGACAACCCCACGTGGGGGCTGTGGAAGTGCTCAGCCGGCTGGGCAATCCCGGCGGCCATGAGGAGGAAGTGTTGTGGAAGGACCCAGCAGCACCCAGAACAAGAGACAGTCCGATGTCTGAGTTTCGTCAGACACCCACTTGGCTTCTGGGGGATGCAGGCTCGGGCTTCTCCCTGTAAACCAGCCCAACCGGTAAGAGAATCTTCGCTATTTTTGAAATGTTTTCCTTTTCTCCAGCGCCAGCTCCTGGGACACAGAAATCGGTCACCTGTGCTCATAAGTCCCGAGACAGCCGGGTCCACACAGCCCTGGTCTGGACCCACGGATGCCCACGGAGCCCTGTGAGTGACCAGGGACACATGCCATGGTTGACGTGACCAGGGGCATGAGGACCAGAGCAAGGGTTTCTGGGAATAGGGTGTGGGGTGGGGGAGGTCCGACCGTGAAGGGATGAACCACGGGCCCCAAACTCCAGCTGCCCGACCTGGGGCCCCCTGGGGTGCAGAGGGAGGCGGGTGTGGGGGCACCAGGGAGGGGTCAAGAACAGGCGACGGCTGTGGAGGCAGGCATCATGGGACGTGGCCATCCCAACTCTCTGAGCCCCCGTGCGGAGTGCGACACCCCACGTGGCCACGTCACAGGCCACCGCACAGACACCTGTTGCGGAAGTCGGGGGGGGGCGTCCCAGGACCCCTGCCAGCCCCATCACAGCCCTGACCTTGCCCACCACCGAGGCCAAAATCAAAGTCCCCACTCTCTCTGAGTGGGCCCGACACCCCGCCAGCTGCCCCGTCGCCGCCACGTGAAGAGGCCACAGTCTCCTCCACGCCAAGGAGACAGAAGCAGAACACAGGGATGGACACTTTTCAAAAACCTGGATTGCCGAACAGAGTGGGGGGTGGGAGGGAGGGTGGTTGCCCTCACACCTGCAGCCAGGATGCCTCTTTAAGTGCCGTTTTCACAGCTGTCCCCCAACTGGGTTCGCCCCTTGGCTGGTTCCAGGGTGGCGGCGATTCACAGGGCAGACGGTTCCCACGAGCTCACACTTCCCACGTGGAAGTTCAAACGAAGATAAAAAACTTGGGCACCAGCCTCCTCGTGGTGGCTCGCCTGCGCCACCATGTGGCCAAGCCTGGGTACTACCTCTCAAAACAGGTAGTTAACTCGTAACTAAAATACAGGGAGAAATTTGGAAAGGACTGTAAGAAAAACCAGTCAGTCCCGAAGAAAAGACTCCTTCAGGGACGGTGCACACAGGCCGTCGGCCAACCAATGAGCCAGTCACGGACACCACCTTGAGAGAGTCAGCGAAACGCAGACTTGTTTTCCACGTTGATTAACAGTTTTGTGTGACTCGGGGGCCTGCAAAGGGCGTGTCCCCGGCCCCTCCCTGCAGGAGGAAGGGCCAGCTTGCTGGGTTGTACCCGGGGAGCCTGTCTTGGGACCCTGCAGGTGTCCAGGTGTGGCCGCACCTGCTGGCTGCAAAAGCCCAAAAGGTAGAGGTCTTAGCTCCCAGGGTCGCAGATGTCATTTGCATGAGGACCTCTGGCTGGCACCAGCCTGGGTCACAGTGGGTCCCCGATCACACGGCAGGGACAGAGGAAGGCAGGTGACATCCGACGCACAGAGGCCATGTGACGACAGAGGCAGAGATCGAGGACGTGTCTATAATCTGGGACCGCTGGCAACCCCCAGGCTCTGGGGGAGGCAGGAAGGGCCCTCCCGAGACCCTCACAGGGAGTGTGGCCCTGCCCACAGCTGGACTGCAGAATCCCGGCCTCCAGAACCGAGAGACGATACCGTTCTGTTGTTGTAAGCCGCCCGGTGTGGGGTCATTCGTTTGCTCAACCCCAGGAATCTCTGGCAGGTGTCCCTCGGGTGACACCTTCTATGTGACCTGGGAGTGAGGTGCCTGAGAAAGAGCAGAAGCAGGTGGCACCCTTGGCCCTGACCTGGAGCATCGTGGAGGCCTGAGGCGGCCTTGTGTCCTGGGGGCTGTGCTGTGTGTCCTGGGGCCTGCGGGGTGTGTCCTGGGGCCTGCGGAGGGGTGTCCTGGGGGCTGCGGGGTGCACCGTGTAGCCTGCCCTGCTCAGCAGAAAGCGGGTCTCAGGGGAGAGGTGGGGGGGTGGGGAGGCAGGGCAGCTTGGCAGCTGCTCAGGCTGCGTTCGCACCTCCTTTGCCAGAGCAGAGAAAACAAACGACCTGAGAACCGAATGAGAAACGGTGACTCATTAGCCCTGATGTGCGATGATGGCTTAATTATTTTTCTAACTGGGGAGAGCGGCTTTCTGACAGCAGGTGCAAATGAGTTCTCCACTGCTGTAAGGAGTGACGGGCCCGGGACAGGCAGGGCACGGGAAACCTAATCACACTGGGATTCTGGCAAAATAAATGGAGTGGGGAGTTTGTTTGCCCGAGTGGGCGGGACAGGCAGTGAGGCTCCTGCTGGTGGGCAGGCACAGGGCACCGTGGAGGCCCATGGTGAGGCGGGCGCAGAGGGGCAACACAGGGAAGGGTGTCTGGGATCTGGATGGGCTTGGCTGCCATTCCCTTGTCTGTGATGTGGGAGGCCCGACAAGGGGACCAGCAGAGGATGGCCAAGGGCGGGGGGTGGGACAGAGCCAGGAAGCACCTTGCACATGAGTGCCATGCAGGTCCGGGGTCACAGCCCCGGGTCAGACGGGGCACACCGCTGGCTCTGACCTGGATCCGGTTTCCTCAGCTTCTCTGAGCCTCGGGTCCCTCATCTCCAACACGGACACGGGCAGCCCCTGCCTGCAGGGTGTCACAGGGCTGCCACGAGGCAACACCTGCAAAGCTCCCCAGGACGGGCAATCCCTCAGGTGTAGAGACCCCCCCTTCCTCTTGTCGTTCAAGGGGCCGATGCACAGCCAGGAGCCCCACTCCACCTCAGCAGCCTGGCCGGGGAGGGGGGTGGCAGCAGGGGCCTTCCTGCCCTGGAGCCCCCTGCAGACTCCCATCCTTGCTCCCGTCCAGTGGAAATCAGGACGCTCGCCCCCGTGTCCTGCAGGCTCCCCCGTCTGAGGACCCGGTGGCCGTCCCCTGGGTGCCAGACCATCACTCCGGAGGCCCTCAGCTGGCAAGGCCAGGGGGACCCAGACCCGCAGGCAGGGCCACCACCCCAGTCAGTTCCTGTGCAAAGCAGGTTCGTGTCCTTATAGAAAGACACACAAGTGCTCCTGGGCTGTGGGAGGCCCCACTGAGACGGCAGTCGTGGGCCAGTCAGGGAGAGGGCTCTCACCAGAGACCGGGCCTTGGACTTGCTGTTGGCAGAACTGCGGGAGACCAGCCCGTTGTCCAAGCTGCCTGGCCTGGGACACTGCGTGAGAGCAGCCTGGGCCGGGCAGGGCAACCGAACAACTCTGAACGCTCCCTGGCTGCCCGCCACGCGTGGGGCATGTTCTGGGGGAAACGAGATGCAGGCTGGGCTTTCCAGAAGCCCACGGAAGCCGCCAAGGGAGGAGATCTGAAGGGAGGGTGTGCATGAGCGCTCGTCAGACGGCCTAGGAGCTAGCGACGCCGGGTCCCCGCAGGTAGCAACAACAAGCCTCTCGGTGAACAAGTGAAAGCTTCTGGCGTGTCCACCCTGCTGTTGGCGGGGTTACGCCGCGGGGCGGGCGGGGCGGGGGCTCCCACTGCATCTGATGTGCGTGTGTGCGGTTGGCGCGTTAGGTGGGCCTGTCCTGCCTTCTCCCCGAGAAGCGTGTCGTTCTCTGGAGAGACGAGAGGGAAACCCGCAATCACTCACAACGCGAGACATCAGTCCGGCCCCGCGTTCGGCAGAGACTCCGGCGGAAGGCAGCAGGTGCCCCGGGGCCTGGGGGACCTGGTGAAGGAGGAAGCCAGTGAGCTGAGCTGCCCCCCCCCACAGACCCCGAGTGGCTGGGGGAGGGAGGGGCGGAGGTGCCCCGGCAGGAAGGAGCGCCACCTGCGGGCTTTGCTTTGATGACAGAGGTGATGGGCCCTGCGCCTCCATCATTCTCATTAGACAAACACCCTCTACATGCCAGGCCCTGGGGTCACGGGTCGACCGCTGACGTCATGCAGGGTCCCTCCCCCAGGCGCCCGTGTGCACAGCACAGGCTCTGAGTCCCCAGCGAGGTGGCCTGCCCTCAGGGCCACCCACCCGTGCGGCCGGGTGAGGGGAGGCCGAGGGGATGCCTGCCGCGCCTGCTGTGTGCCGGGGAGACCGCCTGCGGCCGTGGCTGTTACTCCATCGTCACTCTCCTCGTGGCGAAGTGGGCCCAACCCAGGACCGCCCGAAGGATGACGGGGCGAGCCCACCTGGTGGGAGCATCCACAGAAGTGACACAGAAGAGGCTGGAAGCCCACATGCCCTGAGAGCTGGGGGGACAGCACAGCGCCTGGCTCCGAGCCAGGCTCCCCCTGGTCCCAGGTCACTTGGTGGCTGTAGAGACCATGACCTCCAAAGCCACAGGCTCCACGGTCCACTGCTCAGGCCTCCCAGGCCGAGGGCGCCTGGACAGGGTGCTCAGGTGGCCCTGGTCAGGTTCTGTTCTGGGAAGCAGGTCCTTAACACACCTGCAGCCACTGAAGCCCAATCCACCGGAATGGCGGTGCGGACAACCAGAACTATGACGGGCTAGCCCCAGCTGATAAACGGCCGCCTCGCCCCACTCGGGTGAATGGGCTCTCCCGCCAAAGAAGGTTTCTAGTTACTGAAATTCACGTAACACGAAACTAACCACGTGCAGCGCACAGGTCAGCGGCATCGAGCGCACTCACGAGGTGGCACAGCCCCGACCTCTTTCTAGGAAAGTTCCACACGTTTCTCTCACGCAGAAGTTTTCCCCATTACCTCCCCCATCTCTCCGTCCCCCTGCCCTGCCCTGGTGACACTTCCATCTCTGTGGATCTGCCTGTTGTGTGGTGTGCTTCCTGCCCCAGGCCCCTGCACACCCCAAGCCTCAGGCTCCCCCGGTCCCATTCCCGCCAGTGGCTCCGCTGTACCCAGGAAAGCAGGTCGCCCCCTCCCTGGCTTTCCGCCGCTCCCAGGAAACAGGAAACTGGGCGTGCGTCTGAAAGGCTTTGCTGCTTTAACCAGACGGGGGGATGGCAGGCCACCTGCCCAAAAATGCCACTTGCAGATGGAATTTAAAAAGGCGAGAGACCAAAACCAAATGCCCAAGCCAGCCCGGCCGTTGTGTCCAGGGACCGCTGCCACGCGCCCCTGCTGGGTCCAGGTTCTGAGGGATGTCTCCCTCCGTGTCCCTGGGGACAACTGTCTGTGGCTGTGATGGCTTCACTCTCTCCACTCAGAGACCCCAAGGACAACTCGACCTCAGAGGGGACAGCCAGCCGTGGCCCGGCTCTCCTTCGAGAGCCGCTGCACCAGAAGGCGTCTGGAACCCCATGTGGGTGTGAGAGGCGTGGCAGGGACGCCCTGCTCGCCGGGGCCCACAGGCGGGACAGCGAGGGAGTCTGTAGGAAGCCAGGGGTCATCCCGTCCTCCCTCCGTCCAGAAGTGAGGACCATGGGCTGGGTCACACCTGGAGTGTGGCAAGTCCAAAGCCGGTGGGGAAAACCACCACCAGAAACCAGACAGCAGCGTCCTCCCCCCTTGGCAGGGCCACACCTGGGCGGTGGGTATCAAGTGGGAGGATGCTGGGACCCCAGCCCGGGAAGCACTCACACCAGCCTGCCCAGCCTGTGCCACGCACCCTGGGGCCTGGCCGGCGGCCGCTTGCACCAGCTTCCACGGGCCCACAGCTGCCGCACCATCTGTAGCTCCGCCGGCGGCTCTGGGCCCTGTGCCCTCAGCCAGCGGCCCTGCTGGCCTCAGGGGCACTGGAGGTGTGGACACTGGGACCTGCCCAGCTGCCCCGAGCAAGGAGGCGACTTTGGTATTGTGGGCTTGGAGGGGCCCTCTGAAGCTGGGCTGAAACAGGAGCTGGTGAGATGGCGCCCCCGGCTGGGATGGGGCGGGTTGGGGCACAGGGGCTCCGGCTGGGGGAGGGCTGCCACAGGGAGCTTCAGAACCCACGGGCTCGCCTGGGTAGCAGCCTTGCAGCCCTCCCCCAGCCCCCAAGACCTTACTCCTGGCCACACCAGGGACTGGCCGGCAGCACTTCCTAATAAAATGCAAATCAGCAAGTGCCTTGCTAAAGGAGACAAGGGTGAAAAGTCACTGTAAACAAATCTGTCGCCATGGAGACCCTTACAAATAGCTTGCCCGCCCTACCCCCTTCTTCAAGGGTAACGTGCAGCTGAGTTCTTCCAGCCACATTATTATTACTTTTTAATTAAGAATAATCTCTTGCTCTCCATAGGAAGATGGATTAAGGCACAGAACTTTCCACACGAAGCCCCCCTTTCACTGGGCAAAGGAGGGCGGGCCTACATGCTGCCTGTTCACGCCAGTGAGCCCCTGTCCCCGCAGCCTCTGTGACTGTGTCTGTCTGTCTGTCTGCTCCACTGGGCCCTGACGTGGATTCTGAGGGACGCGATCACCAGGCTCCAAGGAGAACAGCACCTGAGCCCTCCGAGCGCCGGAAGTTAGCGGGAGCGTCCCAGGGCAGCTGAGCGTGGCTTCCCTCCTCCCCGCGTCTGAGAGCTGCCCCACCACGCGTGTGTGCAGGTGTGCGTGCACAGGTGTGCGTGCACAGGTGTGTGTGCACAGGTGTGCGTGCAGGCGATCCTGTGCTTTGAGCGCAGCTCTTCTAGGATTGTTTTCCCCTTGGGAGGCCCCTCCCCATGTCGGGAGGTGGCCCTGTCCGCCCCCTGAACCACCCGCACCCCAGGAGCCCAGAACACCCCCACCCACCTCCCTCACTGCCCGGTCCAACCTTCCTCTTACAAGTGGCGTCAGAGGGCAGGGGTGGGTGTGAGAGGTGGACGGGGAGACACAGTGGAGGAGGACCCAGGGGAGACGGCCCGAAGCCCCACAGGCTAGTTGTGACCACGCCGAGCTCCGTGTATCTCTGTCCCCCCATATCCCACCTCCTGGGGGAGCCCTCGGTTCTCCAGCAGCAGGGATGGCCTAGGAGATTGGCCGCCTCAAATGTCTTTCAGGGAAAAAAATCCGGGTAAAGAAAAAGCGGAAAGTGACGCCCCGCCACGTGCCTGATGCCCCTCACGGCAGCAGGAAAGGGGAGCCCCGCCAGCGTCGAGGGGTCTTCCCAGCCCACAGTCTGCTCAGCCGTCCTTTCCTTGGCTCTTAACCAGAAAGGGGACTTCAAAATCAAACAGGCTTTGAGAGCCCTTCTCAAACATGGAGCATGAACATGGTTTCTACTGTGCTCAACACCTGCATCTCTCACTGGCCCGCAGGCTCCCTCTCCGGAGCCGACACTGGCCCAGAGCGCGGGGTTCCCAGTGCTGCCGTGGCCATCCACCGGTGGACTCCCACTGGCCAGAAACCAGCCTGGAGGTGTGGAGCAGAGACGAGCTGATGTCTGCAGTGTGTGTGTGGGGGGGGGGGGGGGGGGGCAGCTGAGAACTTCCCGGATCAAAGAGAGCTGCTCTCGCCGCAAAGTGTAAAACTTGAGTCCGAGGCCACGACACGAGTGTCAGTCAGCACACGGAAATGGCCCGGCGGCGGCCAGGGCCCGGGTGACAAGTGCCAAGGAGGGGAACACAGACCAGCAGAGGCTGTTCATGGCAGCAGAGGAGCGAACACCACACACTGCCCACAGCGGGGGTACGGCTCCCACGGGCCTCCAGTCACCCCATGTCTGTCCACCCACAGACACGCGGCCACCTTGGCCATTTTCAGAGCTCAGCGCAGGGGCATCAAGCACACCCACGTTCTTGGGCGGCCACCACCACCCCCACCCCCCCAGAAGGCTTTCCGCCTGACGAGGCTGAAACCCCACCCCGTGAAACACGCCCCCTCCCCTCCACTTTCTGTCACTGAGAGTCTCAGTCCTCCGGGCCCCTCCCATCGCTGGGATCACGCAGCACAGGTCCTTCTGTGTCTGCTGATGTCACCGAGCACACTGTCCTGGGGGTCCGTCCGTGCTGTAGCGTGGCGGGAGTCAGGGTTTCCTTCCTCTTCAAGGCCGAGCAACAGCCCCTCACGAGGAGCAGGCCCTCGCTTTGCCCTCATCTGCCCACGGACCTTTCGGCCACTGGGAACACAGCGCTGAGACCACGGGTGCACGCGTCTCCTGGGGACCCTGCGTCTGCGTCTTCTGCAGAAGCAGGGTGTCTCAGGGGCGCCGTTTTCATAGAAATAACCCCCCGCCCAAGCATCACTTCTTGGGCCCCGAAGCTGGCCTGGCTCGCAGAGCAGCTGCTGACCCACGGCCCAGACGCCCAGGACGCCGGGAGTCGGTGCGCACTTACGGAACCTGGCATTCCTATTGAGAGGGCCACCAATGGTCCTCGATAGGTGCCCGACCTGCTGGCTAAAAAGAATCACCCCATTTGTTTGAAGTGGGAACACAGGCCAATGAGTTCATTTGTTAATGATGCTTCCCTCCTTCCCAGTCGCGCCGGGATCAAAGGCTCCACATCACGAATGTGAAGGGCACAGATTCATTCACCGATGAGGAACCAGGGAGACGCCCGGAGACGGGGAAGGAAGAAAATGAAAAAGCAAGCGTGGCACCAGCTCTCACCAGGAGGCCTAACCATGAGATCCCAGAGCTCCGCCCGGCCCCGCCTCCCAGGAAGACTCAGGGCCTGCAGGGCAGGGCTGGATTCTCGGTGTGAGTGCAGAAAAGCTGTACCTACAGTTAGAACACAGGAGCGGTCAGTCGGGACTTCCTCCCGCTCCCCCGTCCCCTGCATTAACCACGCAGCCCCGTTCCGCGTCCCGCCCAGCACACATGCCAAGTCACCCCCAGGAGACGGATATCCTCGACCCGCGGCTACTGCTGAGGCCGCCAAGCCGCCTGTTGGGAGGACACTCAGGTGTGACCTGAGAATCACTGCCCTGCCACCAGCCCCCGCTGGCCTTCTGCGTCCCACCCCGCCTACGACCCAGGACCTCTGGGCCCGGCTGTCAGGTCTCGGTCCACGGCCCGGGAGAAGTGTCCAGCGCCCAGTGTCCCTCCGCCCAGACACTGGGCTTGGCCGCCTGACTTGCTGTGACCACCGGGAGGTTTGCAGACTCAACACAAGCGGAGGTTCTAGGGAACCTGTACGTTGCCGGGTTCACACGCCAGCCCCACCCGGAGCTGAGGTCCCCCGGGGGCTGCGGGGCTCTGGATGAGTGGGGGCCACGCATGTGCGGAGCCCACCTGGAGCAAGGTGCCGGGCTCAGCCCGCCCACAGCCTGGAGCAGAAGCACCAGCCTCGATCGGCCGGCATGCAGCCAACCTGCAGACACACGAACCAGATGCCAGTCCTAGGGGACACCCAGGACCCCGATCGCATGCCTATGAATGACCACAGAAGTGTGCGTGGCACTGACTTCGGGGTTCGCAGGCAGATTCGCAAGTGGAGTCCACAGCTGAGAAGGATCGACCAGAGTTTATCATCACTCTAAGCCACTGACAGGCGGGGTGGTTGGTTCCAGAGCAAGAGCGGACTGGCGCAAACGGTGGGGACACAGGGTCCCACGCCCCTCAGCTGCCCGACGGAGAAAAGCTGGAACCGTCCAGGCTGAGGACGGGAGGCAAACCAGGGTTCTGCTGACTCTGGGTCAGGGCCAACATCCCAGCATTTATGTCCCAGTGGGAAATAAGAGTCACCTCCCCTCCTCCCAGGCAAGGTGCCTC
Source organism: Desmodus rotundus (assembly GCF_022682495.2). NCBI lineage: Eukaryota > Metazoa > Chordata > Mammalia > Chiroptera > Phyllostomidae > Desmodus > Desmodus rotundus. The sequence goes on from NC_071395.1 coordinate 112,181,803, forward strand.
CCCATCTTCCAACCCCCAGCAATGCCAGGTGAATCACACCTGCCTGTGGTTCCCAAGTACACCTGGGAGAGGACAGAAGGCGTGCTCCCGCCCTGGAGGGGTTCACGGCCTTGGTGTGGCCTTGACGGCTGGTAAGGAGCATCCTGACAGCCGCCTTGCTGCCCATCAGCAGGGTGTCGCGTGTGGGTTTTAGGATTCGAGGGCTCGGGAGTGGGGTGCCAGCGTACCAGCGGGTCCTCTCAGAAGGGGCTGGACCAAGCTGCTCACCACTGCAGAACTAGGTCTGCCTGCAGGACGCAAACCCTTCCGTGTGGAGAGAGACTGGAAGGCGTCTTCCCTCGGGAAGCCAGGCCATGGGCGGAAGCGTGTTAATTTGTGGACCGTGTGGAATCGGAAGGGCAGGAAGCAGCTTGGGCACCCAGAAACCACAAACCCGGTCAGAGCCGGGTGCCGCTGCAGAGCAGAGGGGGCTGCAGCCTTGCAGAGATGAGCACCCAGAAGATGAAGAGCTCACCCCCACCTTCGCGAGCTCTGCCGCTGACGCCCTTGGGAACACCCAGCTCGCGTGGGGCCAGGAAGAGCGTGGACGCTCTCGGCGTCTCCGGCGCCCCCGGTTCTGGCTGGCTGACTTTGTCCCGTGGATTAGCCAAGAGGGCAGAGGGCCCCCAGTGTCTCCTGTGTCCTACTCAGGAAAGAGCGAATTAAATTCGCGCTGCTTCGAAGCCATGTTAATCTGAACTTGAGGGCTACGGCATCTTGCTTCGGAACACTGATAAGGAGAGAGCTGTTTCCTGTGAGGTGGGGCTTTGGGCCATGGGGTCAGGGGGCAGCGGGCACGCTGGGGCCCTGGGGGAAGCCGTGAGACTTCCAACTCCAAGCAGATCTGGTCCAAGCAAGTGAGAAACGCACATTCTAACTGGAAAGGATACCGAGGAGGGTGTGAACGCAAGTGTCTCTTCTGCAAAAGGGAAGGCAGGCTCCCCCTGGGGTGTGCCTGGCCTGGGACCCCACAGCTGGCCCCACGGGATGGCATCTCGAAAATAACCGCTTTCCACAAGGGGTGACACATTCCTCAGCCCCCGCCCCGGGCTGAGAGGACCGGGAGGACACAGCTTCCTCGCCTGGGTAAGACTCGCCTGTGCCTTTGACCTGCGCCTGTGGCCGCCTGAGGAAGTTGACTCTTAGGTCAGAACTCCCGTCTCCGGGGAGATGGCTTAACACAGGAGACTCTGGCCACACGTCCACTTTGTGGCCTCGGGCCGGTGGCGTCCCCTCTCCCGAGGCCTCAGTCCGCCTCTCTGTAGAAGGAAGTTGGCAACAGCACCCACCCCATCAGGGCAGCGGTGGGATGAACAAGCCAATTCCAGGGAAAAGCTTAGCACAGCGCCCGGCACACCAGAGGCACAGACAGACGCCGGCCCTCCCAGCAGGCCCCCGGTCCCCTCGGCTCTGCTGGGTGTCGGCCCCCACGTTCTTTGTGGCCGTTTACAGTGCTCAGCGCACAGGCGGCTCTTCCTCGCCGCACACGGCTCGTCCCCCAAGGCTTCAGATCCCGAGTGCCTTCTCTCCGCCACCTCGCATGTCCCCTGCCACCTCCTCCCACGCCCGGCTCTGTGTACTCGGGGAATGCAAAACAATTTTAACATTGTTCTAAGCCAAACATGTTAGGAAGGTAGAGCCATAACAACAGCCAAGTCTCAGAATGCAGCCCACACCCAGGGAACTGCCACTGGGAGACGTCTCGGGCTCCTGCCTGATGCTCCGGAGCGTGGATGTGACAGTCACGCTGCCCCCCTCCCTGTGCCCACCCTGCAGCCCGGCCCCTGGGGCAGACTCTGTGCTCTCTGTGCCAGGTGGGTACACACGGCAGGTGGGTTCTCCCGGGAAGGTGGGTGGCAGCTCGCTCAGCGGGCAGCTGCTAGGAATCTGCCACGTGTGGGCACCTTGGGACGCAAGGGGCACGGCGCTGCTGAGGACGGCCAGCCCTGGGCGGTGGGCACGTTCGGCAGTGGCAATGCTCTGCACGGGGCAGATGGGAGGGAGGAGTGACTCTGAGGTGTGCAGGTGGCCTTGGGCAGTCCTTGAGGAGGAGTGGGGGCAGGGGGCAGGCAGAAGTACAGAGGCCTGGGGACCAAGGGCACCCTCCAAATCCAGCCTCTGTCCTGACTCGAAGCTGCTGGTCCATTTGTGAAAGCCAAGCTCTCCAGTGCCCTTTCCTGCCCCGTCCCCTACTCCCATCCAGGGCCCTGTGGTGCGTTTGCCTCCCAGGGCACAGGGACAGGAGAAGGAGGGTCCTCGCTGGAGCCACCATCATCTGGCCTTGGGGAGAAGCCCCATGACACATGGAATCCCCAGGAGCCAAGTCTACACGGCTGGTTTGCCATTTCTGTGACTTTCACCCCAGGCTGGCCCAGCTCCCCTCCTCAACAGGGACCCTCCGGAGCTCCAGACACTGGAGCCTCCCTTCCCCCCGCAGGCATCCCAGGAGTCGGGCGTCCTTGTGCCCCGGAGGTCTGACAGGACCTCGGCGGGCCCCCGAGGCCTGCGGGGAGCCTGGCCTGGACTGACAGCTGCCCGTGTGAGAGCTGTTCATCCAGGGCTCCTGCCCGGGCACGGGGTCGCTCTGCCCGCCCCGCACTCCCCTTCCCTCCCGCGACTCCTCCAGAATCGTAAAGAGATGATTAAATAAGTAATGAGCGCAGGGAGGCAGCGCCAGGCGAGAAAGCCTGAGGCACCTCGGAGCAGAAGCTGCCAATCACTGTCTCCCTCAGTCCCACGCCGGGTGCCAGGCTCAGGGCGCCCAGGGGGCTGGTTCTTGGGGACCGCCTAAGCAGCCCACACACCAGGATCCCCAAACACCCCCTCCCAGGCCGAGATCGGGCTGCACTCTCTGCAACCCGGGTCTCCTGGCATGGAGGCAGGGGTCTTCAGAAGGCATTTGTCCCGGCTGCCTTGCTCTCTGGGGGTCTGGAAAGACATTTGTCCCAGCGCCTGTCCCATCCCCCTTCTGCACATACGAGTGTATACCCTCCCCCCACAACCAGACTCCAGGTCAGATATGGTCCTTCATCCCCCAAGGCGCTCACCTCCGGTCCTCTTTCCAGCCGAGGCTGCCACCTCTCTCCTCCAGAAGGGCTGCTATGGGGCAGGAGCAGAGAGGGGGCAGGGGCGGGGGGGGCACGGAGTGGGGGGGGCTGGGAGGGCCTGGCACTGGGGAGGCCCTGGAGTCGGGGGTCAGGCCTGCCTCTCTGTAGTTTGGTGTGTCGGGGTTGGGGCCGGAGCTGGGGAGATGTCTTTCTTCCCGGCTTCTTTGCCGATCCCCGATCCCCGTGATTTTAATTTTACGGTTCACATTTTCTCCCAACAGAATCCCGGGATGACAAGGTAGAAAGTCTGCCTTGATTAACTGTCCCTCCGGCGCCCAGGCAGGGCCCGCATGATAAATGGCAGGAATAAAGCCGAGAGAGGCGTGTGGCGGGCCGGGCTGTAAATCCCACGCTGATGGGCCCGAGATGAGCCGGTTATTTTATGGAGGGGCAGCGCGGCTGGAAGCTGAGGGGCTCGCAGGACCGCGGGGGGCCCAGGGCCCCCCCACTCCGGCCCAGATGCCCCACCCGCTCCCCTGCGGTGGAGATTATTTAAGGAAGACAGAGTGGAGCCGCTCTATTGTGCCATCGATTTTTAATAAGAGCAGGTAACAGGCCGCACAGCGGGCACGCACGTCCCTTCGCCTCCCCTCCCCCTGAGCCCAGCAGCTTCCCCGGGCTCCGGCCAGCAGGCGAGGCAATGGCCCGTGTCGGCAGGGCCCGGGCCTGGGGTCAGAGAGCTTTCCAGGAGGCGTGGGCGTGCTCGCGTCTTTCCACACATGTGTACAAACACGCAGAGCACACGAGCATCCACACAAGTGCACGTGCATGTGTGTGCATAAACATGTGCACACCACTCTGTGCACACCCACGCACACGCAGCATCCTGCGTGCACGCTCACATTGCAAATGTGTGTGTGCATGCACACGCATGCACCTCACCCACACGCTTAGCATGCTGCCTGCTTACATGCAGACGCGCACGCCCACACAGCACTGTGTGCACACGTTTGCACACCCACATGGTGAGTGTGTGCACACACGCAGGTGTGCAGTCAAGGGGCAAGTGAGCCTGAGCTCCCCTCCCGCCCTGACTCTGGTCCCTGGTGACCTGGAGGCTGACATGAACAAGCCGGGTGCTCCAGGAGCAGGACAGGCATGAGTGTGGGGGCGGGAAGCCGGGGCCTCGTGGGGAAAGGGCCACACAGGAAAAGGCTGGCAGGGCCGGAAGTGGGTCCCCACGACGTAACACACTGTGTTTCCTTCGGCGTCCACAAAGAAAACTAGCACTAAATGACAGCTGGAGCTGAACAGAGAGGACTGGGGACTTGTCCCTCACCTCCCAGCCCCTCCTCTCTCCATGCTGTGCACCTCCCGTCCCGGCCCCGAGAGCCTGGCCCCCCATCCCTCGCGTCAGTCACAGGGGACTCAGCCCACATCGCGGGGAGTCAGCAAGGGCTTCCTGAGCCCCCGCCACCCCAGTCACTCCAGCACAACCCAAGGAGCAGAAACCATGCAGAAGCCTCTGACTTCTTCCACCCGGAGAGACTAGAAATTCGCGTAATTGCCAGTTAAGATGAGTTTCCATCACCCAATCATGGGTGAATATTCGCATGTGCGCATCGCAAACTTGCACAGGCACACGCACCTTTAGGGTCCGGCCACCTGTAGGCCCTACGGAGTGTCTTCCACAACAGGCACCGCCTACTGGACGCTGGGCGTGCGCCGTGCACACACGCAGCCTCGCACGCTCACACCGACGGCCAAGCTTGGCCGGGCAGGAGTGGGCTCCAGGGTTCAAGTCAGGGTGGGCCGCGGCCCCCCCCCCCCCTGCCGTGTTCGTCGCACTTCGAGAGCCGGGCCAGCCCGCTTGTTGCTTCGTCGCTCGTTAGGCGAATCACAGCTCGCCCCCCTCCCACTGCGGGGGAGACGCCGGGCAGTGGGCTCACCAGCCCGGACGGCAGCTAACGGGCCTGCAGGGGGGCAGACTGAGAGAACGCGGAAGGACAGGAAGGCTCTGAAACCTCTCCGGGCCGCCGTGAAACGGAAGGCACGTGTGTGCAGAAAAGCCCTGTGTGGAAGTGCTCAGAGGAGCGAGGCTGAGAGCTGCCCCTGGGGGGCAGACGGTCTCGTGTCCTGCAGCGGCACGGGGGGGGGGGGGGGGCGGGGGGAGACAGTCATTTCCCGTCTCGGTACTGTCAGCCCCGTCCTAGCCGGGAAGGGAGGTCCGGGCTTGAGGAAGAGAGACTGCGGGTGCAGGGAGATCGGGGGGTGGGGGGGCGACTGTGAGGACCACAGGGACGACTCACAAAGTGTGAGCACAGCTGTGCCCACCCGCACACGTCTGGGGCGTGGGTCCAGGGAGCGTGACTCGGGACAGGGAACAACCCCAGATGCCAAAAGGAATTCCGAGTTCATCGGGATCTATGGCCCTGAGGAAGAGGAGGGCGCCCCGGGCGCCAGCGAGGTAAAGACAGGGCCCTCCACCCCAATGGGAGGCGGCAGAGCCCCCGCAGGCCTGCGGGGAAATACTGGCTTTCGGGTGCAGCTAAGATAGTCTGTCCCAAGTGCCCGTGTCCTGGAAGGAAGACCCGAAAAGGAGGGGAAAGGCAAACCCTGGATAAGGAAGTGATTTCGAGAAGTACAGCCTCCTTTCGGAAAAGCACAACGCCCACTCGAGCGCCCGAGGGCTCCCCACACCGCGCCTTCTCCCCGGAGTCCCCACCCGCAGGTGTGCCAGCCCGGTCAGCAGGATGCGGCGCTGCTGGAACCGCAGTTACTAGGGGACGTGTTGACGTTCACACGCATTGTTTGCAAGACATTAAATCGGAACACCTGCGCAGCAAGTGTCAGAAAAAGATGGGAAGTTTGGTGTTGGGTGTTTTGTGCTGACTTGTTGGGCCCACTCAGTGCAGTCCAGCCTGGCCTCTGGGGACAGCTGGTGTGGGTGGCGACCACCGGCAGACGGGCTGGGAAGAAGTTGTCACCTCGGCTTGCTCTGTGGCCACCAGAAGATGAGCAGCTCTGCTCCTTGGACGCGCCATGCTGGGGACAGGCAGGGAGTGGGCGGAGCCTGTGTTCAACTCCTCCCAAAACCTCAGCGCTCAGCCATCCACCCCACACACTGTGTGGAGCACCCTGGGGCGGGCCCCGCAAGAGCGAGGCCACCGCCATGCAGCGAGAAGCGGGGTGCCATCACAGGGAGAGGCCCTCGGCTGAAGGAGCGCCTACGGCACCTGCATCCACAGAGGCGCGCTGCACACGGCCAGGTGATGCCAGACAAGTCCTTCCATGTCCCCAAACCTCCCGAGCCCCTGGGAACGGAGTCGGGCCCTCCTGCCAGTTCTCCACTGGCTCCGCCAGCTGTGTGAGGTCCCCTCACAGCTGCTCTGAAGCTGCTGTTTGTGCGGAGGTGCCGAGGGGGCGGGCAAACCGCGTCCTGATCAGCAGGGAAGCTCTTTCCAGATCGAGCCCCCAGAGACCTGGCATCTGCCCCGCCCTGCAGCGGCTCCCAAGACCAATGAGGAGGGTGCAGGCTGGTGTGGGGGTGCAGACTGGTGCGGGGGTGCAGGCTGCTGCAGGAGTACAGGCTGGTCTGGGGGTGCAGACTGGTGCAGGGGTGCAGGCTGATGTGGGGGTGCAGGTTGGTGTGGGGGTGCAGGCTGGTGCAGGAGTACAGGCTGGTGTGGGGGTGCAGACTGGTATGGGGGTGCAGACTGGTGCGGGGGTGCAGACCAGTGTGGGGGTGCAGGCTGTTATGGGGGTGCAGGATGGTGTGTGGAGAGGAGAGGTGTGTGGAGAGGAGAGGCGTGTGGAGCACGACCATTGCGGGGCCACGCACACCTCTGCAGACACACACCCACACGCCCCACAGTCCTGCCCACACCCAAGCACATCCACGCCCGAGCACCCCCAACCCAGACTCCTGCACACATTCCCGCCCCTTTAATGCAGCCCCAGGCCCCCACATGCCCCTGATGCTGCCCCCAGGCCAAGCCAGCTCACAGGGCCTCGGGGGACAGTGGTGTCCCCTCTGCAGGACCCAGCACTTGGAGGCTGGCTGTGTTACCCAGGCGAGTGGGTGTGCGGGCGGGAAGAGGAGCAGCCGTGCTGAACGCTTAGACCCTGTCACCCTGCCCTGTAAGGCCCGGCCCGGTGTTTGCCCAGGAAGGGGGAGCCGTGGGGACCAGGGTGGCCAGAGCCCAGGGGGTGACAGCGTGGGTGGCCCCCGCCTGGGGAGTGGAGCGATTACAGGGCCGTCCTGTGCTCCTGGGGAGGTCACGTCCCCTGCCCCCACCCTACCCCAATCCTACAGACTTCCAGACTTGCCCACGACGGCCACATTCCTAAAGGCTGAGAAGAGGGCTCCTCAACATGCGGCAGGAATTGGGGCCCCTGTTCCCCGAGGGTGGAATTGTGGGGGGCGTTGCCTTGGGGTGGGTTCTCCTCTGTGGGCACAAGTAGTGACAGCCCCCCCTCACGGTGATGTTACAAGGCGCACGCTCACAAAGGGCTGGAAGACGCCTGGTGCACATGGCCCCGCATGTGAGATGCTGGGAACGGAGTCCCTGGAAAAGCAGTCCACAGTGGTTCTCGGCCAGGGGCCACCTGCCTCCCAGGGGACACTCGGCCGCGCCTGGAGGCATTCTTGTGTCCCACCTGGCGGGGGGCAGAGGCCGGGGTGCCGCCCGATGCCCTGCGGTGCCCGGGGCGCCCCCACCACACACAGCACACAGAGTGTGTTCCCCCCCACGTGCACAGCGCCGAGGCTGAAAAGCCCCGACCCCAAGTTAAGACAGTTTCTGGAGTGGAAGACGCAGGCCATCGACGCGGAGTGACACTGGGTGGGGGGACTGCTGTGTCTCTGTGACGAGGACGAGACCTGGCTACTGGCCACTGCACTGAAAACCCCCAAAGAACTGCAGCGGAGGGTCTGGCCTCAGCCTCTTCGCAGCACTCGGCCGGCCCTCGCCCTTGCAGGGGAGGAAGGGGGACAGGCGCTCAGTGTCCTGCTGCCGCCCAGGGCCACCGCTGCCCCGGCCACCGCCGGCACCCCCAGGACTTCTCCCAGAGCTGCTCTGCAAAACCAGTCCCCTCCTGGTTTGACCCTGAGGTCCTGGCGCCCACCAGGTACGGGAACTTTACTTCAGCTTTGCTGGACTCCAACCAGAGAATCCAGGTGGGGGTGCTCCACAGAGTCCAGGACCCCTCAGCCAGCCAGGGGACTTTACAAACCGCCCCACCCCCGCCCCACCACGGACTAGTTTATTTCCTCTCCTCGAAGCAGCGGGGAGACGGCTGGGGAAATGTTAGCGATGGCCTGGAGAAGCTCGCACGTCGGTCATGGGTGGGCCACCGTGCCCCCCTGAGGAGCCACTCCACTGAGCCCTCAGGTTCGGGGAGGGCGCCACCAAGCACGGCAGTGGGTGCAAGAGCAGGAACACAGGTGAGCCCGGCGGAGTGGGGGTCTCGGCCCCCAGAGAGGCCGCCGGGCTGCCCGGGCCCCTGTGAGATCCTGGTACTTCCGTCGGACGGTCGGAGGACGAGCACCAGATTCCCCCGCAGGCTTCTGCTGCTGGCGGGAGGCGTGAGTGATGCCCACACGGGCCGCAGGAGGCGGGGCTGGAGGGGGAGAGGCCACGGCGAGTTAGTTACCATGTGCCTGGGGAGGGAGGGAGGGAAGGACAGGAGGGAGACAGCTCTTTTTATAGCAAACAGACTGGATTCCTCTAAGAAGCCAAAAAGGAATCAAGGGAGAGGAAGAGCAATGTGGATGTGCTTCTGCCCATTGCTGGAGTGTCTGGTGTGGTCGGCCCGAGGACAAAGGCCAGAGCAGGCGCACTGGGGCCAGGGCCACCTTCCAGGGCCCATCGGGCAGCTGAGGACGAGGCCGGCCAGGCCGCTGGGCCCCCAGTGATGCACCGGGCACAAGGCTGGCCCTGGGCCTGACGCACCCCCACTCTGCACAGAGCCCCAGGGAAGCTGGACGGTCGCTACCCCGATTTCCCAGCCCTGGGGCTCAGCCTGTTTGTGAGGCCACGGGGGTAGCGAGTGAGGAGGCAGAGCTGGCCCAGCTCCAAGCCCCCGCCCACCATGCTGTCGAAGGGGAGCAGAGGGCTGAGTCCCAGGAGCGAGGCTTGAGCAGAACTCACCCTGCGTCTCTCTCCCTCAGTCCCCTTCCCTGTCACCCTCAGCTGCCCTCTGTCCCTCGAACCCCAGCCTGGCCCTGCCCTCCCAGGCCGCCACCCCCCACAGGAGCTGGGACTGCGTGCTTTTCCTCCTCCCTTTGTTCACGCCACGGAGAAACCCGCGCCGCTACTCAGAGAGAGAGAGCTCCATCCCATAATACGCAGCGCGAACTATTTATAACCCTGAGAAACATCTTTATTATTATTTTTCTCCCCTCCAGAAGCAGTCGCGCACGATGCTGTTAGGTCCGTGCCGCCGAGGCCTGGAGGGCGGCGGGCCGGGCGCTCCCTCCGGCCCTGCCCGGCGAGCAGATGGCGCGTGGGCGTTAGGTACCAGCCTCCTGGCAATCGGAACATCTGTTCCCGTTAGAAAATGCTAATTGCCATCAATCAGGACAGCACCTACCCACATTTACATGCAAGCGCACACGCAGAAAAAATCTAGATTTCTCCGAGCACCACGCTCCCTGCATGTTAACTAGCTGGGGCTGCCGAGGCCAGCACCTCACCCGGAGGCTCCCACCTGGGCCACGCCAGCCTCCCTGGACCTGCCCCTGGACCCAGCACGGGAAGGGTGGCCCTCAGGGCTCAACTCCCGGCGGCTGCTGGTCCTTTCTCCTCAGGGTGCGCTCCCCTGTGGCATCGGCCACTCGTCCGCTCGCCCAGGAGGTGGGCGTGGGGTTGGCTGTCTGAACAGGCCGCCTACCGCGGCAGGGACTGGGCATTCCTTGCAGCTGTCCTCCCCCGTCTGGGTGGGGTGACCTGTCTCTGAGCAAAATCTCTGGGTGTCCCTGCATCTTCCAGGAACAATGGGTCAGAACTTCCAGCCCGGAAGTTTCCAAATCTGAAAGGTGCTCCCAAAGCTTCCCACCCCAGTGCTGGTGCAGGGGCCCTGGGCAGCCCCTCCAGCGTGCCAGGCATTTGCTGGGACCCCGCCCTGGTCCCGCCTCCAGCCTCTATCCCTGGGGCACTGGGCTTCGCCAGACCCCTAGGCCACTTTGGGTGACACAGCCCACCCCTCCCCAGGCCCCAGGGATCCTGGGTGGGGAGGGGAGGAAGTCATCCTTAAAAAAATGGAGTTTTTTCTTTCATTTTGAAATCATTGAAGACTCACAAGAAATTGCAGAAATAGCACGGAGAATTCCTGTGTTCCCTACTGTTCTGGGCTGAATTATGTCTCCTTGTCGTTCGTGGAGGTGCCAAAGCCTGACCCCCAGGGCCCCGCGAGGCGGCTGTGTTTGGAAAGAGGGTCTTTGAGGAGGGGCTGAGCTTAAACGAGGGCATGGGGTGGCCCTGATCCAGTAAGACCAGTGTCCTCACAAGAGGAGGTGACCGGGACACAGGGCAGAGGGGGCCATCTGCTCAAGGGGGAGCCAGGCCACCGAAGGAACAAGGCCACCGCCACCCGGATCCCGACTCCCAGCCTCCGGGATGGTGAGAGTGTATTTCTGTGGGCCGACCTGGCCAAAGCACGCAGCCTCAAACCTCCCGCCTTTCCACGGCACATCCGCAACCCAGGACCCTGCTCCGGGACCCTGCCAGAGCCGGCACCCGTCCGATCTTCACAAGCCCAGCGGGGCGACCGCGCCCCTCTCCGTCGATGCCTCCTACGCTGTCTGTGGTGCGAGCTAGTTTTATTCCTAGCTCACTGCGGACCTAGAGTTTGGGGTGTTTGCGAGGAATTACTGGGAAAACAGAATAAAAAAGCCTTACCAAACACAAACTTCAATTTCTTTTTTTTTTAAGATTTTATTTGTTTATTTTTAGAGAGAGGGGAAGGGATGGAGAAAGAGGGAGAGAAACATCAGTGTTTGCCTCTCACGCGCCCTCTACTGGGGACCTGGCCCACAACCCAGGCATGTGCCCTGACTGGGAATTGAACCGGTGAGCCTTTGGTTCGCAGGCCAGCACTCAGTCCACTGAGCTACAGCAGCCGGGGCCAAACCCCACTTTCTTATTATTAGAATCAACAGACATAAAACGACCCTTTCAATTTGCTATGAAAGACCCTAAGCTCCCACTCTCGGCGTCTTGCAGGGACCGGCGAAGGCTGCTCCGGGGAGGCTCGGGTCCGCAGACCTCACGTTGAGCATCTCCGACGGCCGTCACAGGAGACACGCATCTGGAGTCCCTGCTGCCCCCAGAGAGGCCCCGTGGTTCAAGCTGTGGGTGGCCGTGGGCCGACCCCTCACCTGCGGCCGTGCCCTCGTGGCACCCAGCCCACGGGGCTGTGCGGAGGCACAGGGACGGCACGTGTCAACCTTGAGAGAACCTTGGATCGGACGACCCCCCGACACACATGTCACCAGCCCAGGACACCGACTGGGCCCGACTCCAAGCCCCCAACGGTGCTTCAGAGACTTAGGGCTCGCGGGTGTGGCCCCCATGTCTTCGGAGTGTGTTCCGTGATCTTCAGTGAACTTGGGGGTATCTTCTGAATGCTTCCAGGTCCTTCCACAGGGGTGACTTCCTGACTCAGCCCCTCGGCGGCTGCAGGTGGCCACCCCCCGCGAGCTCCCTGCATTCCAGGCGTTCCTCAGCATCGCCGGAGATGCAAGGTCACTCAAAACACCATCTGTCCCCGCTCCACCTCCTGTCCCAGCCCAAGGAAAACGAGAAAAATGATTCTGTTCCGCCTCCCTGCGTTCTCTGCCCCCCGCCACAGAACACCTTGACCTCTGCCGCTAAATTAATTTTCAGTCCTGTGGCATTTGCTGACACCCCTGTTCTCCCCTTTGCCCACAGAACACAGATGTCTTTGAAAGCACCGGACCTGGGCATTCCTAACGCACCCTTGCAAATAAGATAAAAAATAATTTTCTGCCAATCCATACAAATCCTCCCTGGCCATTTGCCCTTTAAGTGAAGTTCCCCTCCAGCCCGTGTGCCCACGTCAGAGAACAGAATGAGGGCCCGATGGAGGCGGAGCGGACAGCAGCTCCCCCACCCTCCTGGCCTTCGGGAGTGGCCCCCTGATGCCGCAGCCGGAGGACACGCATACACCCACGTGGAACCCACTTGTGTCCTGTAAGTCACAGTTCTGCCCAATGCCTGCCCGTGACCGGGGTTCTGTTTGGTGCACATGGGTCAACATAGTGTCCCAAAGCTGGCCCTTCCCCGGCACCAGGCACCGCGTGCTGCTGTGGACGGTGACGGTCATTCAGTAGCTTGGACCCGAGACAAGGCCCTCACCAGGACAGCTCCCACCTCCCGGGAAGGGGGCTGTCCCCAGGACACACCGTTTGCTCCTTTCTCCAGCATCCTCGTGTCCCTCCCCCGCCCCCTGGTTCTGGGTGCCCACACCCACACCCACGCCATTGGCCTGACCGATTCCCCCCACCCAAGGCAGGCCCCTCCGCACGCAGACGCACCGAGATGCTGACCTGCAGGTGTCTGACCCAGTGCCCACCCTACCCCCTTCCCCCGGGCTCTGCCTCACCTCCTCAGGCCCCGCCCGACTTCCTCCACCCCACTCCTTCCGGCCCCTCCAGCCCACCCGCCCTGCCCCGCCCCACAGTGGGACAGCAGCGTGTGCCAGGCTTGCCTCACCAACTGCTTATCTTTAGGGTTCGACTGGGGGTCTCGTGTTTCATTCTTAGTTGGCTCTCAAGACCGATCTCAGTATTGGGATGGTGGGGTGGGGCTGGGGGGGCAGCAAACTGGGGACTTGGCAGAAGGACCTCAGACCCCCGCCTGCCCCACCAGCCCCTGCCTCTGGCCCTCGTTCCCGCTCCTCCGGTGGCTGCGCTCCAAGTGGCCGACACCAGGCGACAATTCTTATGTGCTTCCCGGCATCCCGGTGAGGTCGGTACCGGGGGCAGGGGACCCTGGAGGTGAGCGACGGGGGCGTGAGGAAGTCACTGTCCCTCCCTCTCCTCATCTTTCTCTCCCACAGTCTTGAAGGCGAGACCGGGCAACACCATGTCCTCCAAGAGCAGGTGCTGAGGCCTTGACCCCAGGACCGGTGGTGCCACCTGACAGGACCCAGGTCTGTGCGGTGTGACAAGTTCCGACGAGGCCCCCCAGCAGCACCCGTGGTTGGTGTCCGTGCCAGGGGCGGACACGTGCAGAGGGGACACAGCCACGTGACAGAGGAGGCAGACTGGGACAATGCCTCTATGCACCAGGAGACACCAAGGATCACCCCCAGAACCCCGGGGAGTGTGGCCCTGCTGCCGCTGGGGCTTCAGACTCCCGGCCTCCAGAACCAGGAGGACAAATCTTACTGCTTTAGGCCCCGGTCCGAGGTCCCTCGTGGCAACAGTCCCCTGATACTCCTACCCAACGCCTGAGTCTGGGGCCCTGCCCACAGTTGCCCAGCCCCACACCAGCCCCGGGCCCCTGCGGAGCCTGGGGTGGGGGCAGCTCTGATGAACACTGCGGTCTCCCTCTCTCTTCTCCCAGGTTCCATCTGGGAGCAGCCAGCAGAGCTCCCAGCCACATCTGGAAACTCTTCTCCCCCTAATTGTCCTTAATGCCTCAACACACTGAGTGACTAATGGGCCCTAATCAGGCGGCTCGGCGCCCCGAGCAGGGTGTGCTGACGGCCCCTCCCGACCCTCCGGCCTGGCGCTGCACACTCCGAAGCTCCAAAGTCACCAAGAAAAAAAACAGTGGCCTGTTCTCCTGTCTTAAGAACAGTGTCCCACCAGGGCCAACAAGCGGTTTTATCCTTCCACCAACTGTGGGGCAGAGACACGGACAGGGAAGAAGCCAAAAGCAGATGGCAGGAGATATCACCAATGCCACCGAGGTTTGTGACATCTGTCTGGGACAGACAGAAGGGAATTCGGAGGCAAAGCCAGCACCAGCAACAAGGTGGGTGGTACAGAGCCCAGGATTCCAGCCACAGCCAAACCGGGGCCAGCCCATCCTCCAATGCTTACAGGAAAGGGGGGCGGGCAGAGATTAAGGCTGATCTCAACATCCTTTCCCGAATCTTTGTCATATACACTTAACAACAGAAGAGGAAGCACAGGTGTTTCTAGAAGGACCTTCACATCTCCAAAGGCTAGCTCGAGCTACAGCCCGAAACCCCAGTATCCGGTGCAGGAAGCAGCGAGGTGCCCGGCGGGAGGAAGGAGCCCAGAGCACCTCTCCGGCGGTGGGTGTCTGTCTCCTGTTCCGCCAGCAGCAGCCGGGGCGCCCAGGCGTGGCGGGGATGCACCAGTTGCAACTGTGGCAGAGACTCGTCCCCTCAGCTCTGGTGTAACGAGATAAAGCCCCACTGCCCTGCCCCCACCCGAGGGAGGCGGTCGCCTCGTGCTCCGGGCACATCAACGCCGCTGATGCGGGCAGCCTGGGCTTCAGCTCGGCCCCGAGGGTGCCTGTGATGGATCCCAGTTTAACAGCTTTTAAAAACAAGAGCCGGGCGTGATGGATGGTGCAGGAAGCGCACTCATCCTGGGGTGATTTATGGGAAGTCGCCCAGTGCCACTTGTGGGTCCCTCCCCGAGGGCGGAGCTGGGGGAGCTCCAATGTTGGGGCTGAGAACAACCCCTCCAGGTGCCCTCTGCCCAACTCAAGGGCGCAGCCCCAGCTTTGGTCACGTGCTGTCCCCTGGACACGGCCAATTGTAAAGCAGTTGATAAAGACGCATCATTTACTATACAGTGAGATCCCAGGGGAATCCATGTGTAAAGGATGAGCTTTAGAATGGGGTCTCATCGACAGGATGCTTTCCAAGGCAGAGAGGTTGGCGGGGCTGGGACCCTGACCTGGGGGAGGCTGCTTCCTCCTACACCCTCCTCTGAGCCCTCCCTGTCTGCACTGACCCCCCGGCCAGCAAGGCCACCTCTGCAGTGAGGGGAGCCGCACCAAAAAGTCCTGCGTGGTACGGGGTGCAGACAGGGCCCCCCAGTGGGCAGAAGCTCCTGCCGGCTCTCCCTGCAGATTCTCCATCACTGGTCCCCAGCTCTCCTGGGACGTGCCTGCTTCCTGGACACCGCAGTGCTCTCCGGAGGCTCCCACCATCCCTCAGACAGAACCCCAAATCCCTCCCCGGCCTAAGGCTTCTGACTTCAGCCCATCACTCCCTCCATCGCCTTCCCCTCCCTGCTCAGCCACCCAGCAGCAGACCAGCCTTCCGGTAGCTTCTCCAGCCGCCCTGCACCCTGGTCTCTTTGCCCAGAATTCTCAATGGCATCGTTCACTCAGCCCGGACGTGGGCCAGCGCACAGGCCTGGGGGACACAGACCCCCAGCTCTGGGAAACGGACAGTGCCGGACTTCACCGCGGTGCCGGTCATAAAGGATGTGCCTGGTGTTTGTCCCCGGGTCCTGGGAGGTGACCTGTACAACCTTTGGCATTCCCAGAGGATTGGAGTGTCTTGTATTTATCACAAATCCCTTTGATGCCACCTGGCTTTGTACTGACCAGGTGGCTCAGGGTGAACCCCAAGTGGGTCCAAGGGAGGGGTGATGCAGTGACTGCACCTTCCCCCAGGGGCGGAGGCGGGCTAGAGGTGGGTTCAGTCACGTGGCCCATGATGGGCCAGAGCCCAATAAAACCCCGGTCACCTGAAGCTGAGAACTGTAGCGGCTGGTGGACACATGGATGTATGTGTGGGGACAGCGACCTGTCCCGACTCTCCAGGGAGAGGGCTCCGCGTCCGGAGCCCTCCCCAACCTCACCCTACATGTAGCCTTCATGATGAAATCGTAATCACAGGTGCAGAGCTTTCCTGAGTTCCACAGTCTTGTCAGCAAATTACCGAAAATGAGGAGGTCATGGGAACCCTCGCGTTTACTGATAGTCGGTCCCAAGTGCAAGGGGCCTGGAGACTCCCGTGGGCCAGTCTCTAGGAGACAGGGCCCTCAGCCAGGCAGCCGACCACTGACTCCAGTTGGTGAGTGGCCGAGTGGAAGTGCGGCCCATGCACACGAGGTGGGGACAGGGCAGGAACCCGGTCCCTGTGAGCCAGATGAGGGCATCATGGGGCACCAGGGAAACCCAGGCAGTGGGACATGGGACCCACTGTGCAGAGGAAGGTCCAGCCCCCTCCTTGGCCTCTCCGGCCTTTTGTGCCGGCACGAGTCAGCGGACCCTGCACCCGGCCCACCTCCTTCCCGGCTCCACTCCTCCACAGTCAGGCCGGAGGGGCTCAGGGCACAGAGAGCAGCTGTGCTCACACAATCCCACCCACTGCATCCCAGGCACCTGCCGGTTCTCCCCTGAAGCCACAAAGCACCATGACCCGCGAACTAACACCAGCAGAACATGTCCCTGCCAGCCCGCAGCATGACGCTTCCCCGCCACAAACACAGACTCCGAGGCAGGTGCGGGGGGCTCGTGGCCTTACCTGGCCGTGGCAGGTGCAGCCTGCTTTCCTGAGGCGGGGGGCCCGCTGGGGTTCTTCCTGGGACTGCCTTGGGGTGGACGGTGGCTGGGGGCAGGTGTCAGCAAGAAAAGCTTCAGGGTCTCAGAGACAGAAGGAAGATTCCGCCGACCTGAAGGGAAAGGAGAGAAAACTGTTAGATGCCTTTGACACAGACCTCCATTTCCGACATAGAACACAAAACTCGTGTTCAAGAACAAGAGAAGCGAGGTCAGCTTCCGAGGCACCTTCCGGGGGTGCCGGTGGCCTCCGCCTCCTTCCCCATCACCCCGATTCTGCCTCCGTCTCTGCCTCCCCCAAACATCAGCTAATCCCCACCACTGAAGTCTACAATGGGGCCCCAAAGCCAAGCTTGCTCCCCCTTCCCCGACACGGAGCATTCCACCCCAGCCCTCGAGATGGCAGGGAACGCATAATATCCCGAGTAAATGAGCTTCCTCCTCCCGTTCTCAAGCCACTCTGCAGAAGCCAGCCTCGTTCCCAGTGCCCCTCCTGCCGTACGAGTCCTGACTCCAGCAGAAATAATTCGGGTTTTATTATTCTGGCGTCTGGGGGGAGTCTGGGACAATTTCACTGGAGCTGCGCTTACCTCTCTCTCTTTTTTAATACCAGTGGGTTTTAATGACACAGCGCACCTTTAGGGATTGTTGAAGCTCTTCATTACTCAACATACCGAACTGGATGGGAAGGGCCCTGTGTGACATCCGTGTCCTTGGCGCTGTGTTGAAAGCTCGTGCGCAGAGGCGTGGGACTCGGGAAGCAATTTTCCCCGAGGCCGGCCACCCTACCGAGAGCCCGGCTCAAGCTGGGGGTGGAACCCCTGCCATGCAGCTGAAATGGGGGCCCGGGGACTCCGGGCCCCAAACCGGAAATGCTCCCCACACCCAGGAGAACCCCAGCGCCGCCCAGGGGAGTCACCAGGCGGCATGGGTTTCAAGCAACTCGAGAGGCAATGACGTCGCCGAGGCATCGTTCCCAGCGTTCCCAGGCACCCCCCACTCCCCTGCCCAACCCCCCCCCCCCCCCCCCGCCCCCAGCACCGGGTTTCTGCAGCGACCAGGACAGTGAGCCAGGCCTGCGTTGGATGCTCGGGGACCTGCAGGGCACCTCACTCTGCCTTCTGGCCCTTCTGGAAAGCACTGTCCCTACAAAACACCCACTGAGTCCCCCCTACGCTGGACACTGGGGACACAGAGAAACACCACGTGGACCTGTCCCCTGGGGGCTCCCACTGATGGCAAATAAACCGAAAAGGCCCACAAGGTGGGGCCGGGGCTTGCACGGGATGGCGAGCTCTGCAGGGCGGACGCTGGTGTGGCTCAGGGGTGTTCTCGGCACCCAGGACGGTGCAGCCGCGGACAGTCCTAAGTGACCACATCTGAGCCGCCAGATGAAGGGTGGAGCGCCCCTGAGGTGGTCGGAGGACGTGGGGAAACCAGGCAGAGGCGGTGGGGGTGAGGGGCTGCAGAGGAGGGAGCAGGCCCAGCACCAGCCCAGGAGAGAAGCAGTCACTGAGCAGGGCCCCACCTGAGCCAGGGCCTGGCCAGAAAGCACCTTGAGTGCCCTTCCAAGGCCTTTAAAGGCCACTTGAAGCCCTGGCTGGTGTGGTTCAGTGGACTGAGAGCCAGCCTGCAAACCAAAGGGTCACCAGTTCAATTCCCAGTCAGGGCACAGGCCTGGGTTGCAGGCCGGGTCCCCAGTAGGGGGCGTGTGAGAAGCAACCACACATGGATGTTTCCCTCCCTCTCTTTCTCCCTTCCTTCCCCTCTGTCAATAAATAAATAAAATCTTTTTTTAAAAAGGCCACCTGAAGGATTTTAAGCAGGAAACTATGCAAGTGTCTGTCAGGATGCCCTGGTGTCCATGCAGACGGCGGGCGGGGGGGGGGGGGGGGGGGCGGCTGCAGCCGCCGGTGATGGGATGAGAGGCTGGGGCTCACACAGGGCAGGGCAGGTGGAGGCCCCATGCTGGGCAGTGCCGAGGTTTACAGTGTGTGGTGTGTGATCCATGTTCCACACGTGTGTGTATGTGTATGTGTGCGCACGCACACGCACTGGCCACTGTGGGACGCGATGTTGCTTCAAGGCTGGTGGGCTGAGTCCAGGTTTGAACCTGGTGCCTTCAGAGAGCTCCTGGGGCATCCAGAGGTGTTTGGCAGGTGGCTGGGTGCTAGTGTCCAAGGCTCAGGGGACGGGCTTGTGTGCTTTGGGGCTGGTGGCAGCCTATCTCCAGGTGGCCTGTGTGACCCTCACCCCCGTCCCACGATGCAGCCCCTCCATCACACCAGAGCTGGTCTGCGTAACCCCCGGAACATGGCACTGGGTCTGAGGTCAGGTCAGCAGAGACTCGGCAGCCTGGCCTTGCTTCTCACCCAGGGGGTGATGGCCACGCCACGTGGCCATAAGAGGCTCCCACCAACAGCCGCATGACCACACCATCAGGGATGTGGGACAGACGCTGAGCTCAAAGCTCCCCGCTAAGCCCCTGCCTGAACCCCAGAGATTGTGAGCTAATAAACGATTGTTGTTTGAAGTCACTAAGTTTTGGTGTAACCTACGCCACAGCAATAGATGACTAATGCAGGAATTGGAAAAATATCCATCTCCATGGTGGCTGGAGCCACGGGCACAGATGAGGGAGAAGACGGGCTCTCGGGTCACTGTGTGGGCACCTGTCCCCACCTGCCCTGAGCACAGGAGGCGGAGGGCTCCCTGGCAGGACAAGCCGCAAACCCCACCCAGGGCAGGGCCTCCCGATCTGTTATCTGGACAACCCGGGCACAGTGATGCCGACCTCAGGCCCCCTGTGCGGGAGCAGGTGCTCACAGATTGTCAGCCTGGATGCCTGTCTGTCCCCCAGGGTCTGGGAGCTCTCGAGGCCAGCACGTGCCACGGGGAAGGGCATGGACACCTTCCTGGTGACCCAAGTGTGGCCTGCGTGGAGGCAGGGGGACGAGCCGATGACCTGGCCCGGCCCTCTCCTGTGTTCGCCTGTCTATATCGCGTCACCCTGGCCGGGCGCTGCCGAGTCCCGGAACTTCCTGCAGAAATGGCTCTGCATCCCTTGGTCAGGTGACAGCTGTACAGATGTGTACCTTGGCCCAAACTCCTGGGACCTGTGCGCCTCACAGCGTGTAAAGACTCTCAACTTTTAAATTAAAAACAAAACCGCCTCCTGGGCTGGCAGTAGGTCTTGAGTCAAAGCCCCTCCCACGTCCCTAAGGCTACCAAGCAGCCGCACAGCCCTTCGATTGGCCAGGGTCAGCGACAGCAGCCCAATCAATACGTCTGGGGAGAAGCAATAATCAGCAAAATGACACCGCAGGCATCCCACACTCGGGGCCGGGAGACCTGCCCCGGGGGCGTCCACCAGCAGTGGCCGGAAGGCTAACCCACCCACCCATCCATCCGTCCACCCATCCATCGGTCAGTCCATCCCTCCGCCTACCGGAGGAGAAGGCCCAGAGCAGGGCCAGGGGCTAGAGGGCAGAGCTGTGAAGACGGAAATGTGGGGTGTCTAGGAGCGTGGCCTTGGGGGTCAGCATACCTCCGCCGACAGGAAATCCTGGCTCCCCTGTCCCTATCGCTGGGCGACTTACTCAACCCTTCCCAGCCTCAGTCTGCTCCCCCGTGAACTGGGACAATAATAGCTCTCACATCGGGTTGCTATGAGGGACAAGGAGGATCAGGCAAACAGAAGGCCTAGCTCAGTGACTGGTCCGTGGCGGGCCCGAAATATTCGATGGCCACCATCGGCTCCACGACCCCCAGCGGTGGCAGAATCGACCCTCCGGGCCAATGGCGGCGGCACGCGTAAATGGGACTCTGTCCCTCCCCAGCTTCACGCTCTTTCCAGTGACTTTGCAGCTGTTCCTGTCGGTTTGGCCCACAAGTCTGTATGGTTTTTTTCCGTAAAATAAAAGGCACGTTTTTCATTTTTGCCAATAACCTTATTGATTTGGATATTTTGAGTATGTCGGCTATCTCCTGCATGGTATAACATTGATTGTTCTTAATTAATGTCTTGATTGGATCGCCATCAACTTCAACTGGTCTGCCCGACCGCGGAGCATCGTCCGGGGAGAAATCTCCAGCACGAAACTTCGCAAACACTTCTGACACGTTCGATCAGTCACAGCACCTTCTCCTCCCACGGCACAGATCTTTTTCTGCATTTCAGTTGTGTTTTTACCTTTCTTGAAATAATAAAGCATAATATGCCAAAAATGGTGTGTATTTTCTTCCATCTTCAGTATTAAAATGGCTACACGAAAATTCACCCATTTGGATAAGTTCTTTCTTTTTAATGCACACTGATAGGACAGCTGCCACAGTACAATCCAACCAAACCGTTTCGAATGAAGTTAAAGACAACTAAGCGCCAATGGAGCCACCGTCCGGCAAAACCAAGCGAACTTTTCGGCCAGCCTGGTCCTGAGGCGGCGGAGTCCCTTCCCCACCCTGGGGGCCCAGGCTCAGCGCTGTGACTCACGTGGTCGGTAGAAGGTGGCAGAGGAGGTGGAAAGCTGTTTCCAACCTTCAGCCAGAAGACGCCTGCGATGTCCCCACTAATCCACTTGTGCCTCTGCCTGTGCCTGGTTGGACCCTGGTCCCCGCACCGGGAGGAAGGCCACCGGGGGCAGAGCTGCCCGAGCCCCAGCAGTCCCGAGCAGAGCCGCCAGACGCGGGGGCCCTGGAGGGAGATGCCCGGGCTGTGAGCAGCTGGCTTTGGAGGTGGTTCGCGACGCGGCAATAGCTAATGGACGCGACTCTCCCCTTGTCCTTGCTCTGTATCAGGAGACGTTGGGTGACGTCCAGGGACGTCCCCCCTGCAAAGCCAGGACAGAGAGGCCCCCACCAGCAGATCACATGAACCCTCAGTTCCCCGCCTTCAGCCCAGCTCCCTCCCTGGAGACAGGAAGTGACATCACACCTCACGTTGCTGAGGGTCTGCCAGCCACCGCCTGGACCTGTGGGTGCCAGTGTAGGGCCCTGTCTGTCTCTCTGCCCGCTGGTGAATCGAGGCCACACCGTTTTCGGAGTCTCCGAGAGTGGGCTCTCAGACAGTGGGAAAGCATGAAAACCTGTCACGGAAAGTTCTAGACTGCAGCCCTTTCCTGCAAGCCCATTGGGGTTCCACCTGGCACACTTGCCATACGTCAATTCCTATTTGGGCCCATGCCTTGGGGCTCAGAGGTCAATCTTCCCTGGTTATGACAACACAACCTAAAACCAGGTTAGAGCTAAATAAACAGTGTCACCTTCATCTGAGCAGCCACACACAGCTGTGCGGCAGGCTGGCAGCAGGGCCTGGCCCATAGCAGCTGCCTCGAAGACAGAGCCTCCAGGTAAGGGGCAGGCCCAGGCCCTGCCATACCTCCACCTGGTGCTGTCCTGGGCCCCTCATCTTGCTGGCCCTGGTGGCTCTGCCCCAGAGACGGGGGGCATCTGCAGCCCTCAGGCCATTTGTCCGGCCTGGGAACCCTCACAGCCACCAGCGCACAGACGTCCAATGGCTCCAGGGAACTAGACCCGCCAGGGACAGGCCACTCTTGATTCTCAGTCCCCTCTCCACCGACTCCCCTGGTCACCAACAGCCACACGGTGGACCCTGTAAGAGGCCGGGGGCTGAGGGCTCCCCCGGCCCCGCCCCCTCTCTCTAGAGAATCCCCGATTTCACGGACGCAGACGCGATGCAATATCTTGAATCTGCAGAACGTGCCCTTCTCCTCATGAACTACTGACTGGCATTGCGGGGGTGCACACGCCCCGCCAGGAGCCCGTCCCTCGAAGCCTCACGGTCAACAGACTTACAGCTGGGCGCGTCACCGCCTGTCACAGAGCATTTGTAAACTGGCCGTCCCGTCGCTGGGAGTCACTCTTAGGAGCCACCCTGCCAACCCAAGGCAGGGGTGGGCGTGTGCCTGACCCAGCCCCCTCCCTCCCCCCCCCCCCCCCCCCCCCCCCCCGCTTCACCGGAGAGCCCCAGGGGGTGCTCGCCTGGCTGGCAGAGTCCCCGTGGGATGAGCAGCCACGGCTGCCCCGTGCCTGTCCTGCTGCCCTTCCTCCGCCCCACACCGCTCGCCCTCGAGTACCCTCCGGGGTGGGCTTCTGGGAGGGCCACATGACACCGCACACGGGCAGGAGGCCAGGGGCCTGGAGGCGTCTGGGACTAAGTGGGCTGAGGAGGTGACGGGGCCGCTCAGCCAGGCTCAGGGGTTGACAATGAGCATCGCTGCCATCTGCTTAGGGTGTGCTAGACATCAGGAGGGGCACGAATGCTTCGCCTGCACATTCCTGTGACTCCACAGACCAAGGGACGTCCTGCCATGGCCCTGCTTTATGGCCGAGGGAGCCAGGGCTGAGAGAGTATCGGCCAAGGTCGCACCCCCTGGGGGGATGCAGACAGTGGACTCAGTCCCAGGCACCCCCCAGTCCCACTGTCCTCCAAACCAAACGCATGAATGCTTGTGGCAGACTCTCTGAAGCCCCCACGCTACAGATGGAGGAGGGAGCCGAGAGAGAGCAGGTATTTGAGGAAGGACAGGGCAGAGACCCTGCCTCCCTGCAGATGCTGCCCAGTGCCTGCACCCCGAGGCTGCGCTACAGAGCCACATGGGACAGGAGGGAGGGAAGGAGGGAGGGAGTGGGAGGGAACCAAGGGTGCCCGTTTCCTGCCTGGTGGGACTGGCGTAGGACCCTTCTGAGGACAGGGAAAAGGCACAGGACTCTCCGATGTCCCTTGGCTCCCGACATCACTAAATCATAAACCACGGGGCCGGGCGAGGAGCCACTGCGTGGCCATCTGTCGGGGGCTGGGGGGCAGGGGGGCAGTGCTGGCGTGGACGGCCTCTGCGTCCCCGCCCATCCTCAGCTTCCCTGTGTCGTCTGGCTTCTCGAGGAAAAAGCCCGTATGCCAGCGGTGTGGCCCCAGCCCACGGGGCGTCCCCGCCAGCAGCCAGCGTCCAAACCCCGGACACGGGGAGAGAGGCCGAGTCGAGGGCAGTGAGGGCAGAGGCACAGAGCTGGACCCTGTCCCTCACCCCATCCTGTTTGTCACAGGTCAGGAAGCTGAGGGCAGGGCCAGGGATCAGGCCTTGGCAGGACAAAGCAGCGGGTAGCAGAGGAGACCTGGGGCGGCAAGCGTGCAGGAGCAAGGCAGTGTCCATTCTCTGCACTGACCGTTCTGCTGCGGCCCAGTGCAGGGCTGAGACGCCGTCTGAGAGGCTAAGAAGCACCACCCCACCCCCAGGAAGTGGCCAGCAGCCCGCAGGGGGAGCGAGGGAGCCATGGGATAAGGACGCGGGCGCTTTAGGTACTGAGTGTGTTTCTGTGCACTGTGCCCAGTTCCCGACGCCAACTCCCTCTGGCTTCCTTTACACCAACGGGCCCCCGAGGCAGAGTGGCTTCTCGGACCTCCAGAGCCTGACGGGGCCTCCTCCCCACCACACCGTCAGCGGGAACCCGGGCACGGCCCCTTCCTTTCTCGAGTGCCAGGCAGTGAGTGTGGGGAGCGTCCTGGTCAGAGCAGGGGCCCAGGTCCCAGCCTGGGCTTCCACTGAGCTGGCCCCTCCGGCCCACCCCGAGCCTCAGTTTCCCCAGCTGTAAGGATGGCACTACACTAGTTAATCGGCAAATCCCTTCCAATCCTGTCGGGCTCAAAAGCCTAGAAAAGGAGGCATTGCTAGATCATTTCTGACAAGCACATGTCCCTTTGACAATCGGAGAAAACCAGACTTCACAAGGAGAGCAGGTAAAAGGGGCATCCACAGAACCACCCTCAGGCCCCAGTGGGGGGCCCACTTGGCCTCACACAGCCGGGGATCGGCCAGAGGCTGGCCGGCCGGTCAGCCTGCCAAGGTCCCATCAGTGGACAGAGCAGCAGGACTGCCTGCTCTGGACAGAGATCCCACAGAAAAGCCACTGAGCCTGTCCTGCAGGCAGACCGGGTGGCCCCCCCCAGCCTACGGGGGGCTCACCTCTGGACCCGGGAGCTCTGGCCAGCCAAGCCCGGCCCTCGCCCTCTGCAGTGCGCGCCGCGTTCCCACAGCTGGTCTGCCGAGCACACAGGACACGTGGGAGACAGCAAGGCGCGTGGCCATTGCTGGCAGCCGGCCACCCCACCCTCGGACAGCGTGCTCATTTCTATGCGCCATCAGTCCCGCTAAATCCCACGACCTTGGTGTTTGGGGGCCACGGGATAAGGACGCGGGCGCGCACAGCCCCCCACCAGACGCATCAATTAACTTTCCCAGTGCAGAGTCGGGGCTGTAATTACAGCGAGTGATTAACGGGCCGAGGTCGCCTGTCTCGCGGGGAGCAGATTAACAGCAGAGGCTGGGAGAGCCGTGCTCACCTCGGAGCTGCCCGTGCCTCCTAAACAGGGGCTGGTGCCCCAGGAGCTGGTGATTAATGGAGGGGATGAGAGTGGGGACGTTTCCCTGGCACCCGTCACGGAGCTGGCCAGGCATGGGGGAGGGAGGGCGGCGGCCTGTGCAGGGCACCTGCGAGCCCCAGGCAAGGGCAGGCCTCGCTCCACCCCCCCCAGGCCCAAGTGCACCGGGGGCAGCAGCCCCCCAACAAGAGGGGGAGGCAGGGGAGGGCAAGTTCACTGGGGTCGCATGCTGGACTTGCTCAGCCCCTCCCGGGCAGAGTCTCCTGCAGGACTGTCACCCTGGAGCACCGGCACCAGGTCGTGGGCCCCTGCTTGGCCAGCAGAGGGAGCCGAGGAGCCTGGGGCGGGGTGGGGCACCCTCCTGAGGATGCAGGGGGCAGGACTCTGGGGGAGGGGTGTTCGCAGGAACCTGGGTGTTCCGACACCCACGCAGATGAAACGGTGTGTGTGTGTGTGTGTGTTGTGGGCTGACACGCCGCCTGACGCGTGACCCATTCATCCGTGTTACAGCCCCGTGTTCTGTGCTGGGACGCAGACAGTCTGGGGACAAAGCCCTGCCCCGGAGGCCCTTGGCCAGCGCCCAGGGCTCTGAGAGTGCGGCCTGCACGGTGTGGCCCACGGTGGAAGTGGGTCTGCCCGCCTGGGACGGGGCGGGGCGGAAGGGCGAGGTGGACGAGGAGACCCCGAGGCGACCTGTGACCTCAACGGGGAGTTTACCTGTCAGGTCACACACACAGGATTCACATGACGTCACACATGCCAAGGGCCAGGTCCCACTCTTCTTGGGGGCACCCCATCTGCACGGCAAAATGGCACCACAGCATTGCTAAGGGGCAGTCTGGGGAGCCACGGCACAGCCGCTGGCCCGCAGGGTCCCCCCCAGGACTCACATCCCTCTCTCCCCCCTTGACTGAGTCACCCAGGCGAGCAGAGAGTTGCGCTGGGCCTGACTCTGAACAAAGCCCGTGCCTGTCCTGGGAGCCCCGGCGGACGCCCCCACCTTCCGCAGTGTGTGCTGGGAGACTCCAGGCAGCTCACACGACGCCCTCAGAGGGGCCCTGGTGACCACTTGTGCTGCTGGGCACTGTGCTCCCCGTGTGCGCCTGGTACCTCACTAAGCCTTCACATCAACCCAGGAGGAAGGTTCTAGAACCGCCCCAAACCAGGAGGCCATCTCCACACAGCGCACACCTCCTCTAGGCACCCTAAACGAGCCAGGTCCAGGCTTTGCTCTCCTCCTTCCCGAAACCGGGCTCACAGCAGCACCTGGGCCAAGCAAGGCCTCCTCCCCGGACCAGCCTGCGGCCCTAGGCTCCAGCGTCCGCAGCCAAGAACATTTCCTGGGGCAGCGGAGCGAGCGCTGGCCAGCCGGCAGGGTCAGCTGCTGCCGCGTCGGCCAGCATTCCCAGGGTGTGACAGGCGTTCGACAGGGCAGATGAAGAAAAATGAACTATCTCCTTGGCTGAAAACACTCCCCTCCCTGCTGGCTGAAAACAGGGAGCAGGGGAAGCAGGAGCCGAACGGAGACTCGGGCTCAGCCCCACCACCCACCCCAGGGCTCCTAAAGCTCCTCCCACCCCTGGGCTTACAGAGCCAAGTATCGCACCCTTCACCTATGCGTCTGTCTGTCCAGCCTCCCCACGAGCAGCGTGAGGCTGCCGCTGAGGTCTCCCAGGCCGTGTGCGGCGGGATTTGGGGAGAGAGCGGGTGGTCTGAGCGTGAGGTGTGACGCAGCGACCGGGCATGGAGGACTCAGCCTGCATAACAACGTGCATTCCCGGGGGGTGCGGCCGTCTCCTCCTCAACAGCAGGGCGGCACCTGGGCGCGCCCCAAACCCGCATGTCCCCCTGGGCCCCTCTCTGCCCTGCCTCCCGCTTGTAGCTGCCTGGGCAGGGGACCCGAACACCACGTCCTGCCCCTCCTCTCCCTGTGCAAAGTGGATGCCGCTGAGCTGCCAGGAACAGGACCTGCACTTCCCACCTGTGTCCTGTGACGGTGCCAGGCCCAGGGACCCGAATGACAGGTTCCTGACCCCCACTAGCTGGTACCTCCGCCAAGGACGACAGACATCAAGACCCAGAAGGTGACGAACTGCTCCCTGGGGGACAGTCCTTTTCCTGGTCCCCCGCTGTGCACCCCTGACCAGGGCTAGACACACCCCGGTGTCCCCCGAGGCTTAGGCCCCGGCTTCATCCTCAAGGACTTGGGTGGGCGCAGCCTGGCAGAGACTGCCCCTGGCTCCAGACAGAAGTTGCCCAGCACCGTGGATTCCACCTGGTGAGGTGAAGGGGGGCGGGGAGCCCAGGCAGGGTCGGACAATACACGACAGGCTTGGTGCCGCCCCTTCCAGAGGGACTGTGAGCAGAATTCTGACCCCCTGTGACCCCAGGTTCCCCACCTGCAGATGGGGGCACTGGCCTCTCTTCACGGGTCTCTGGTGAGGGTGAAACGGAGCCAGTTTCACGCCGTGGCCAGACCGACAGCAGCTCACGGCCTGGAAGAGCCAGTGCCCTGCCTGAACGCCGAAGTCACAGGTTGCCCGCAGAGGGGGCCACGCGGGCCCTGGTCCCCGCACACTCCTGACGTGACATGGGCAGGGGGCAGGGAGGCTCAGGGAACTTGGACGAGAAGCTTAGAGCAGCTACATGGGGCGTGGACTCCAGCCCTTTCCAAATACGTTCCCCAAAACCTCGCAGGAACAAGCCGTGCCGTCGCCCGTGGGAAGATAAACACCTGGCGCAGCCATACTGTGGCTGCTACCAGCCCGACACCCGAGGCGGCGGGGATGGACCCAAAGGACACTGTGCTCAGTGACAGCGGCCAGGTGCTAGGGACAAACCCTGCGTGATCCCACTTAGGTGAGGCCCCAGGAGGAGTCAGGTCCATGGAGACAGGAAGAGGACGCAGGCGC
Organism: Desmodus rotundus; assembly: GCF_022682495.2. Taxonomy (NCBI): domain Eukaryota; kingdom Metazoa; phylum Chordata; class Mammalia; order Chiroptera; family Phyllostomidae; genus Desmodus; species Desmodus rotundus. The sequence continues at coordinate 112,209,719 of NC_071395.1, forward strand.
CAGAGGCGCTGCCGTCAGCACAAGCCTCGTGACCCCCTGGAAGAGGGGCAGTGGAGACCCCTCCTGCCCAGCGGCCTCGCCCCTCGACACCCCCAAAGAGGCGGGGCTGGGAAGGCCGCTTCACTGCTGCGCAGGGGGAGCTAATCATTACGTCAACGCCCACGGAAACCCCAGGAAATCTCCACGTCTGGGGGCACATCGGATCGCCCTCCATCTTTCCTGAGGTCCCACCAGCAGCCCCTCCACTGCGTCCCACTCAGGACCACGCCCCCTCCCGGCCCAGCCCAAGGGGTTCCCCCCCACCCCCTACCCGACACAGACCCGGCAACCTCCAGTAATTACAGAAGTGAGACCATCAGGTGTAATTAAACAGTGGCCACAGGCAGACCCTCCCCCCCCCCCCGCCCCCCGACAAGACTGCAGAGTAAGTTATCCTGAAGTCAGCACAGGTTGAGCTATGGAAACAATTACACAGAAATTAAATCTAATTCATTTACGGCCCAGCGCAGACTGGATCGTGTAGGCTTTTCTCTCTCTCTCCTCTCTCCGCCTTGGTGTGAGGACGATTACGGGGAATTAATCACGGGCAAGGCAATGAAAGTGATCTATCACCCGCACTCCGACTGACCGTACAGAATCTCTCGCGGCGGCCGGGAAATGCAGCGGTGACGTTGTTTGGGAGAAAGGAGAGGCCAGGGAATGGGGGCGGCCGGGCGAGGACCGCTTCCTTCTGGTGGCAGCCAGCTGGAAGGAGGGTGGGACGAATCCCGTGTCATGGGGATGGCCCACCACGGACCTCCGAGCGAGGCCCCCAGCCCCGCAGGGAAAAGCATGGGAAGGGTGCCGGGGGCCCCCCCGTGGAGCCCGGCGGGGGACTTGTGGGGTCATCTATGGACATCTCTGGTTTTTCCCAACTGCAGCAGGCGGGGCTGGGGTGTTGGGAAGGGCCCAGAAGGAGGACCTACCAGAATCAGCCAGATCCCTGCCGCCCCATCTCTACAAACTGGGGGTGCCACCGCCTGCCCTGCCTCCCCGCTGTCCCCTCCCCGTCCGTGTGAGGATGGCGTGAGCAGGGCCTCGGGCAGAGCCAGGTGCCTGGTTTCCTGCTTTCAAGAGAAACAATTTGGAAGATCGCTTTCCCATCGTGTGGAGGGTGGAGAGGGCACACACAGAACGTTTCCTCCAAGCTGGGAGGGCCCGGGGCTGCCGGACAAAGAGCAGAGGGGCTCGTGGGGAGGTGGCAGAAGGCCCTGGGGCGGGGGACCGCGCCCCCAAACAGATGCTCCGGAGGTAAACCCAGCAGCTCTGGAGTTGGGGGCGAGCTGGGCTTTGAACGCAGCACAGGAACAGGAAGGAGCAAAGGAGGCTCCTACGCCCTCCTCTCCTGAAGGGCGGTCAGCCCTCCGGCAGATGGGACGGTCCCAGGGAGCCGCACACCCCGCGGCTGCCCCAGGGCTCGCTCTCCAAACATGGCCTGCCGCCACACTCTCACGCAGGTGCCCAGGGACGAGCAGCGGACGGGTGAGAACAGGCACGACCGCCGTTTCCTACACCCACTCGTTCCAGAACGTCCAGACGGCACAGCCCACCCAGCGGGAGCTGGGCCCCCACGCCCAGGAACTGCTGGGGGAACAGAGTCCCTCACAGGTGGGAAGGGACGGGGTGGGGCTGTTCTCCTGGGGCTCAGCCCCTTCTGCACCTCTCTGCCGTCCCCACACACCGGCTCCCCACACTGAGAACAGGGGGCGGCCGCTCTCCCCTGGGTGGTCTTCCCTTCGACCTCCGCCGCCCACACCGCCAGAACCAGTGGGGCCTGTGCAGGAAAGGGTCAACCTCACCCTGAAAACGACTCGGCCCTCCTCTCTGGCTCCCAGGAGGTCACCGCTGAGCCTTCGGAAAGGCCTGCCCGGTGAGAGTGCCTCCATTTACCTGGGGGTCTCGGGCCACCCAGATGTGCTAACAGTGTGATGTGGGGTCGGGTGGGGGCGCCATTGAGCCACATGTGGCAGCTTGACCTCTGGAGGGGCTGCACGGGGGTGGTCGGTGATGTGTCCATGGCTGAGACCCAGTAAAAACCCTGGCCACCCAGGCTCAGTGGGCACCCGGGGCTGGCGGTGCTCTGTGCTGATGCTGGTCACCATCACCAGGGGGACTGAGCACTGTCCACACGGCCACCGGGGGAGGGGGCTCGCGCCCACTCTCTCCTGGCCCTGGCGCCGCACCCTGGGGGCAGGGCCCACCCTGTCCCAGCTTTCGTCCCTGTCTCCCCCAGCAAAGGCTCAGCACGGCAGCTGGCGTGGCCACGGGGCTCTGCCCGGGGCAGACTGAGCGAGCAGGGCTGGCCTGGGCACCGAGGCTGGTCCCCGTCAGCCGGTGAGCAGGGAGCAGCAGAGTGGCTCTAGGGACGGCAGTGGGGACAAGGAGGGCATGTCAGGCTGAGATAGCAAACAGGCCCGCCCTGCCTGGGTGCACAAGCCCGGCCCGGGGGCAGGAGCCAGGGATGCTAATTCAAACCCCCGCACGTGCTTGGCATCGCCCTCCCCACCTCCCCAGAAGCCACCCTGCAGCCAGCTTCCCTCTGCCCGACTCAAGCTCAGGAACACGGGCCTGAGAGTGATTTCATGTACTCCGCCACTGGAGCCTGGCACCTGGGACTGGGGGCAGCCGGCACCACGCCACCCGGAGGCCAGCACCTGCCACCCGGCCGTGGCGAGCCAGGCGTGAGGGCGGCGTTAGCATCGGGCTCCCCTCCCAGGCTGCGCTGCGGGGCTGCTTCCAGACGGGGCTTCTTCGCCTTGAAGACTCACCGTGTTGGAAATCGTCCCCATGGGACCGGCCACGGGAACTGCGGGCTGCAGCCGGGATGACGGCGCCAGGCCCGGGCTCAAATTTCAAGACAGGACAGCCCTGTGCAGCTCTGCGGACATCCATGGGCGAAGCTGGCCCTGTCCCCACTGTCAGGGCCTCTTAGTCACCAGAAAAAAGGCCTCCAGACACGCAGAGGTGGGTCACACTCAGAAAAGACACGGCTCGTCCCCCTCGTATGGTCAGGAGACAGCCAGGGTCTGCTGCCCTGCTGTTCGCCCAGACCAGTGTCTGCACCCGGGGGTGAGGTGCACACATGCTCACATGTGCTCACACGTATACACACGCACAGACACGCGCACACACTCCGAGCCTCTCCTGTGGACACTCGGGAGAGCAACAGGCCCAGCTCAGAGCTGGCCGCTGAGGTCGGGCAGCAGATGTCCCAGGGAGAGCCACAGGGACCACTCCGGCAAAGTGGGCAGCAGGCTGCCTCCTGCCTGGCGCATGGGGCCGGCGCCAAAACGCAGGGAACACAGCCGGGAGCGGGGGCTGCCTGCCCGGGGAGTGAGACAGCCTGGCGGGTGCTCCCCCCAAATACAGCTTCATGACAGTTGTCCAAGTGAACCCTTCCAGACACGTGGGAGGGAGGACGACGAAGCCCAGCACCCCAGTAACCCCCTCCCATGGTCTCCAATGCCTGCGTCTCACGCTCCCTTCCCGCCTTGCGCCACCAAGGAAAAGGCCGGCCCGCCTCCACAGTCACAGGCCCGCATGACCTCGGGGCAGAGGCAAGCTGGAGGGCCAGGCCCCGCCCTCAGGACCACCGCCTCGCTTTTCCCTCCTGGGTTTCCCCTCGTTAACACCAGCAACTCGGCCTACATGGTGCCCAGGCCCCCGTTCTATGACGGGAGAGACACCCAGGGTTCCGGAGAGTTCTGAGCGAATAAAATGATTCTGCTCGCCATCTGCGTGAGACACGACTTTGACAGGAGGGCGTTACGAACAGTGACTTTGGGCGGGCAGAGGGCAGGTTTGCAGCCAGGTCCCTGGAGCCAGTCCTGACAAATGCTCCCGGCATTACTGGGGGCAAGCAGCTTGCTGCAAGTCTACGGGGGCTGGCCCAGGGGGGTCGTCACACAGCGACGTGCTTGAGACAGGCAGTAAGGCCCCCTCCTGGCTATCAGCTTCCCGGGTGACAGCTGTGTCCCTACCCCCCAGCCGTGCTCAACACAGGGTCCACAACCGTCACCCCTGCAGAGCCCCAGGCCTGCAACTGGCACAGACGTCACACCCGGCAGCAGAGGCCTCTGCGAGAGGGATGTGTCCTCGGACTCTCCCCGGGCCTCGGGCCCCAGGCCCCAGATCTGGACAGCCACAGCAGGGCCCCGCGGGCTTCCTGTGCACAGTTCCCCCTCAGACGGTGCCTGCCACGGGGCTCGCAGAACGTCCCACCCCTGACTTTGGTATGGAGAGGGCCTGATCAAGGCTCCGGACCTTGCCCAGAGCCCCTGGGCCCCTGGGTTTCTAGCCTCGGCCTGCCTGGGGACTATCCCCAGGCTCCACCCTCCAGACACCAGGCGCTGCCCCCTCCCCACTCCCCCAATGTGCGACAATCAAGATGTCTCCAGAACCGGCCAGATGTTCTCAGGCCGACACCAGGTGTCTGCTCCATCACTCGCAGGCCCCTCCTGTCGCATTTACGGGATTCGCCAACATCCGGACATGGGACCCAACAAAGGAGAGAGAAAGACCGTCATCCTCATTTCCAAGACAGTGTCCGTGTTCTGTCCGGAGGAGCCTGGGCAATGCCACCTCCTCTCTGCACCTCGAGCTCTCTCTCACCCGGCAGACAGGGTGGGCCGGCGTCCTCTGTCAGTGGAAGGGAAGATCTCCGCCTCCTGCTCGCTGGGAGCACCTGGCCGAACTCAGTGGCAATGCGGTCGTCACCATTGTTCTTCTGAGCTTGGGTTTTGTGACGGGAATCCCTTTTCTCGTTTGAGTACAGCGTGATGTGTGTGAATCTCGCATCAGAAGGGATGAAAACTCATTCTCACTTAGACTTTTGAGACAATCTCTTGAGATAAGGGGCAGAACAACAGGGATGGCCCCGCCCGGGGTGGGACTGGCTGACCTACAGCCTGGCTGGGAAGCCCAGGGGAAGCAGCTGGGGTCGTTAGGACAAGCCAGCCGCTGAAACACCTGCCCCATCTCATGTCTGTCCCACAGGAAGGTTGGCCCCATGGGGACTCGGGGCTCCGGCTGCTTCCAAGTTGGGGCTCCATAGTTTGGGGCCCCACAGTCACACTGGCATCAGTGAACTACAGCCGAGGGGACAGGAGCCAGGAGGGGCGGTTCCACCCCCAGTACTCAGCCCCCTGCCTGGTGTGGCGGGTAATACTTCCAACTCCTCACTTGGCTCGTGGTGAGGCTGGATTGTGACACTGGGCCAATTGACTTCTTTCCAAAGGAGATGTCTCCTCCCCCACGGTGTCAGGCCCCAGGGAGATAACACGTCACTGTCCCCTCCTCAACAGGCACTGACAGCGCAGGCAGGACAGTGGCCCCCACCCGCTACCAAACCGGGTCCCAAAGAGGAAGCGTCAGCTTGTCAGGCAGCAGAGCGGAGGGCACGGGACAAGCAGATGGAAGAGCAGCGAAGGTGTTGGGGGTGGGAATGGGGAGCAGCTCTGTCCTGCTGGGCCAGGTCCAGGTGGCTGGACGCCAGGTGGACATGGACCCCGGCACTGTTGCCCTGCACAGGTGACGCGAGGGGTCTCCGCCCAGACGGCCCACTCGAGTCCGTTCTCTGCAGAGGGTTTCGTGTGGGTGGGAATCTCCTCCCTCCCCCGCACCTGCGACAGTGAGAGCGCCAGGGGTGGGAGAGCGTCGGGGACAGGGCACCCACCACGGGCCGCCTCTCGGGGCACCAGCCTGCCCCACCCCTGGCACCAGTCCCAGGGACCCGGGTCAGCCCCCTCCACCCCCCAGCTCCAGCTACTTCTGTGGCGGGACCACCCATCGGCCCCTGGGGACACAGAGAGCTCACCCCACCTGCTTCCTGCCCAGATCTTGAAGCCACCTGGCCTGCAACGACACTCTTTTCTTTCCCTCCCGCTTTCCCCCCATTGCCCTCTGGGAAAGAGAAGAGGAGCCAGGTCGTTGGAAACCCCCGCCCTGCCCTTGCATGAAGGAAACCCACCACCCTGAAGTCGAGATGCCACAGGAGAAGGAGGTAGCGTGGCTGGGCCGTGGCGCCTCTTCTCTCCCCCGCTCCCCGTCCCACCGGCGGGGGCTCCCGCATAGCTGTTGTCCTCATTGATCAGAGTGCCTCTGTTTCCCCACGTGGTGCACTTCTACCCACAGGCCCTCCGTGGAGCCTTCCAGGCCGTGCAAACGGCGCCTTATGCAAATCCAGGCGCCTCCATCTGCGCCGACACTCCCCGCTTCCCTTTAATAACCTGTTTCCGGGGGTGCGGTACGCAGAGCAGATGATCAGACTTTATTTTTGTAAACCCAGTTGGTCCTGGAGTGCTGGCAGCCACAATAATAGAAGTGCCGGCCTGGGGCTGAGTCTGTGCGGGCGTTCGCCGGCAGGCGGCCCCTCGCTGGAACCGGCTGGGCCAGGCCCCAGGACAGGGAGGGGTGCGGCCAGTCCCGCAGAGCAACCTGCAGACTCCCGCCCCCCTTTCCATTGGCTCGGTGTTTGCAGGGGGTTGAACTGTGTCTCCCATCGAAAGATAAGTGGGGTCCTGACCTCGGGTGCCATATTTGGAAACGGGATTTGAGGGTGGGATTACGATGTGAGTTAAAATGAGGCAGTGGGGTGGGCCCTGGTCCAGTGTTGTAGGTGTCCTTACAAGACGAGCAGAGGCCACAGAGACATGATGTCACAGGTGACAATGGAGGCAGAGACTGGGATGGAACAGCTACGGGCCAAGGATCTCCAAGGACGGCTGTCCACCAGGCACACCTCCTGCCACAGGTTGTGTCCCCCACCGCAGCAGCCAGAGGACATCCAGCAGCCCCGCCCCCTCCCAGGCACTCCCGGAGCCGCCCCCCACCTGCAACTTCACAGGTGTTGGCATAACTGAGCCGGGGTCTATTTTTAACACCCACGACGCCCTCCCTCCCCACTTCAGGGCCTTCAGCACACACCTGGCCGAATGCAGGCAGGAGCGCTAAGTACCTGCCTCGGGTAACAGAGTGAGCAGGTGTGGGCGAGGCATGAAAACATCACACAGCATCAGCTCCAGGCGATTGTTTCTAAGACCCCGTTTCAGGCCCCAGGGACAGTCACGCCATCAAACGCTTGCCCCGTTTTTACCCAGAAAGCGTCACTAGGACACAGCGGCCTTCACTCCTCACCTGTCCTCTGTGGCAGCTTTCCTGCGACCCCAGAAGAGCTGCGTCACAGCCACAGAGGCCGTCTGGCCAACTTGCCTGAAACACCGACTCCCTGGCCTTGACGGAACAAGTTTGCGGGCCCTGCTCCAAACCCCTCCCCTGAGTGGGAGCTGGTCTGCCCTCGCGCCCAGCCTGGACGGGCTGATTTTTGATGGGATGCTCGGCCATTGGGCAACCCCCCCAGAGGGGAGCCAGACAAGTGTTCTCACACCACCCCCGCCCGGGAGAAACGCTGACCAGGCAAAGGCACCCGTGGAACTCCGTCCCCCTCGTCCGGGGAGGCCAGGCCGGGTGGGCATCTGCACTGTGACCTCGATGTGACCCTGTGTTTGGAGAAGGGGCTGTGCCGCCGAGTGGGAGGACACTTCTGGTGTGATCCAGGACAGGAAGCCCAAACTGAGAAAATTCCAGAGTGGAGAAAAAGTGGCCAGAATCAAACTTAGGGAGAAGTTGCGTCTACAGTTGGTTGTGTGGCCAGCTCTCAGCCGGGGGCCCTGCTCGGACGGCCCCGCCCACTCCGCCTGCCCAGGTCCACTCTCCGAATCCCACTCTCCAGCCCGCAGCCCTCCATCCACACGGTCCGGGAGTCTGCGGCCCCTTCCCTCTCTCTCTCTCTCTCTCTCTCTCTCTCTCTCTCTCTCTCTCTCGCATCTCAACGGCCAGCATCCCCAGATGACAGTTTAAAATGCCGCTTCCTGATGCCGTGTCATCCCCTCTCCCAGATCCCTGGCCCTCAGCCCTCTGTGAATAAACATCCCCACCGGCCCACACAGTGGGTGGGTCCAGCCCCGCGCCAGGGTACAAGACACGCAAGGGCCGGGACCTCGCCTCAGCCCGGCACCTGGAGACTGCTCGCCTGGGGCCACGCTGTCGGGATTTTATTCTAATGTAGCCACTGAACCCACCGATGGAACTTAGCACCAAGCGGCCGGCCAGCCCTGCAAGCTGGTCAGGGAGGGCAGAGTGCATGGCGGTCTCTCCCTGTGGTTCATTCTCTCCCCTCACCCCTCTATCAGGCTGTGCAGCCCTGGGACCTCGGGGACAAGTGAAACTGTGTCCCGGCCCTCGGGGTGCCCATGGCAGAGCCGGGGAACGGGGATAAGGCCCAGGGGTGATATTTATTACAGGACAGTGTGATGTCCTGGTGAGGGGTGGGCACAGTGCTGGGCGGTGCCGAGGGTGGGCCCCTAGCAGGCCTCCAAGAGCATTTTCCCCACGGCCCACAGTCCACGGGTTCCACCAGACCCAGGACTTACAAGGTATTTGCAATAAACCCACCCCCTTGCTCCTTGGAAGAACAGCAGGGTCCTTCCTGGAGGGTGCAGCACAGAGAGAGAACATCAGGGTCATTTCCAAGTCTCCGCACCCCACATCTCAGCCCCCACACTGACTGCCTGCACGCAGGGCGGGGGGGTCCCACGCGGAGGGTCTGCCGCGCAGGGGCTCACCCTCCCTGCCCGCCCCAGGAGGCCCCGTGGGGACGAGGAGGTGCAGGACAGCAGGTGGCCTGGGGAGCAGGCTCTCTCTCCAGCCTTAGCATCTCGGCACCCAAGGAGCTGCACTCTTAAGCAACGGTGCAGGGCAAGCCCCCGTGAATTCAGAGTGCACGATAGCTGGTTGTTTTGGGTATTCGTCTGAGCACACGGGGCGGGGGCAGGACACGGAATAACCATGGTGCCCCAGCCCACGCAGGCACTGGCAGAAGCCACCGTCTTCCCAACAGATGAAGGTCCCACCCAGCCCCAAAGGCCACCCCTTCACCACGGCTTCCACGAGCACGTCCCCACCAGGGGGACCGCAGCCCCCGCCCTCCGGCACCCCCCTCCCCTTTCTCACATTTGGCTAAAAATATAGCCTCTTTGGCAGCAAACACACCCACTTTCCCCAGAACAGAAGCTTCCTGGGAACCCAGTCAAGGGAATAGCACTACCTCTCACGGAGCCCAGATGGGTTCCTGAAAATTTGTGTCAAACCGGTTTTTGTCAGTCCAATCACGTTCCCAGCGACTCGCCTCACCTCTGAGATGCTGCCTCCTGGCCAGCTGCCGCCTGGCCAGCCCCGTCCCGCTCAGGACACTGGGCCAGTGATGGGCTGAGCAAAGGCCAGTTTAAGGCGGGGGGGCCCAGCTTGGAAGACGGAAGTAGAGCCTGGAGTGGGGGGGTGGGGGGGATTCAGTTTCTCTGTTGTCACTTCTATCACATGCTGGCCCTCACGGCAAGCTGGGGCAGCCCACCCACCGCAAAGTCATTCTGGAGGCCAGACAAGGCAGAGTCCTCCCGCCAGCACAGAGCGGGTGAGGCCTCTCCAAGCCGGACACACCCAGGACACGCCTGTTGCCTGGTGTCGGGGGAACAGAGGACTGAGGGCATTGTGAGGGGGAGGGGTGGCAGACCCACCCATCAGGGAGGGTCTCGGGGTCATTTCATCACTAGGGAAAACCGGTGTCAGCTCTGCCCAGCCCAGGGTCTCTGTGGCGGGGACGGCAGCTCTCTGGGCAGCCCCTGGGGAAGGAGCACAGGAGCTATGCAGTGTAGGCGGGCGACCGGGGCCCCCTCTGGTCAGGGAGGCTGAGCAGCCTTCGGCAAGATCCTGGGTATGAAGTTGTCCTTATTATAAAATAAAAACATTCCCTGGAGAAAATTTAGAAACTACACATATGCAAAAAAGGAGGAGAATTTAAAATCACCCATAATCCCACTGACCCGAAATAACTCCTGTGAACGTGTCAAGCACACTTGCCCGCCCAGCCTGGCCTGCATGAAGCGCGCGTGGGTGCGGTGCCCCGCGGGCTCGAGCCCCACGCTCTGCTCCGTACCGGTTTCCACCCCGGCACGTCTCCTGCCGGGTCCTCAGGTCTCCCTCCAGGGGCCGGGGCGACGTGTGCCCTCACCCCCGAGGCGATAAGGTTTGGAGATGAGTCCCTTGGGAGGTGATTAGGGTGAGGTGAGGTCAGAAAGTCATCAGGGTGGGGCCCCCATGACCGGATTAGTGCCCTTTGATGAAGGGCCAGGCACACTCCCTCGCCCTCTCTCTCTGAGATTCTTTCGAGGACACAGCAGGAAGGCAGCCGTCCGCAGGCCAGGAAGAGGGCCCTCACCATAACCTGGCCACGCCGGCACCCTGGTTTCGGACTTCCAGCCTCGGGAACTGCCAGCAGTAAATCTCTGTTGTGTGAGGCGCCCAGTCTGCGGCCATCCACCCTGTGCTGTGACTGCTGGGCCTTCCAGACGGAGCAAACAGAGGCCCCGGGGCGCCCAGCGAAGTTTGAATTTCAGACGAACAACAATGTTCGTCTGAAATGTTTTTAATGCAAGTATTTTAATGCAACGGTTTTAATGCAGTATTTCCGTGTGACCTCTGGCAACCGTTCTTTGTTGTCCGTCTGCAATCCAGATCTACCCGGGCATCCCGGGGCTCACCCGGCAGCCCCACTCGCAGGGCAGGGCAGGAGAGAGTTCCCTAGTCTCCCGCAACTCCAGTCTGCCTCCTCTCGTTCCCATGGGGATCCTCCACAGCCACAACCACACTTTTGTCTCCCGGTGACAGCACACGCATGTGCACACACACACACACACACACACGCACGTTCTGGCCGTCGCTCCTCACGCGCTAATAGGGCGTTCTCGCGCTTGCCTGGGAGCTCCCAGAGCAGGGCCAGCCGGCCGATTCCCTGTCCCCGCAGGGAGGCAGCCAGCCGCCTCGGGGAGACTGGTTCGTGGAGGACCGGGGGCTCTGCGGAGAGAGGACGGCCCCTCTTTAAAGCATGTGGCTTCCGGCCTCCAGCCTGTGCGCTGTGCTGTGCAGCCTCACCCCACTTCTTGGCCGTGACTGGCATCCGGCGCTGTCCTCAAGCCACCCGCTGCTCCCTCTACCCTCCTCTTGCCCAGCGCTGTGCACACCCCGCACCACGCGCCACACGGAGTGGCCTAAGCCACAGGCAAGCCGTTCTCGGACCCTGCCCCACACTGGTCACTTGCCGTCACGGGGCCGAGGACGGGGGGCTGGCGCGGGGTGACCTTGGCCAGGTTGTACTGGCTCAGCGTCCTCGAGCTCCGGTGTGTCTCCGGTGCTTGAAGAGGCCAGCGGGTGTCCTGGAGGGACGCCTAAGCCTTTCTGACTTTGTCCCCAGCCCTGCTGTTCCCACTTCTGCCACCTGGCCTCCACTGGCCATCCTTGCCCGCAAGAGGATGTGACCGCTGGCGTGGGGCGGTCTCGGCCTCCCCGGGAAGCCCGGGCTCCTCAGGCCCAAGTTCCCTCTGCTGGAACCGCTGCTTCAACCGCGGGGTGTCGAGTTCCACGTGTCGGAAGCCACACCAGAGGTTGGTGCCGCAGCCCACACGGGTCTCTGTCAGTTACGCCACAGTCTCTGCTCTCTAACCAGCTCAAACTGAGTCAGGGCCGAACCGCAGAACCGGGAGAAGCCGAAGCCCCGGCCTTCCAATTCCAGCTCTGGGAAGAAAATTTACACATTTCATAATGGCCTTCTAGCCCGTAATGAACAGGAAAAATAAATTAGATTCCGAGCTCAGGGTATATTTATGCAGTTTCATTATGTGGCCGTGAGCGAGCCGGGTTTTCACCCAGATAAAAATGAGCTCTCAGACACACTCGCGCTAAATAAACAGAGTGATTTAACGGCGTAACGGGGAGCTCGGGAGAGGGGCTGAAGGACAATGGCACAAATGGGGACATAAAAGCAGAGGGACTTAGGACGCAGCATAGTCTGCACACACCAGCAGCATCCCGAGCCTGCCGCCCGCAGCGGGGTGGTCTGCCCGGCCGTCGAGGGGCAGCAGCTCCGCTCTCTGCGCTCCAGGGGACTCAAGGTGGCAGAGGGGACAGGGGCTGTCCCTCTCGACAGAGGGCTGGTGACATGGCAAGGCCACAGCAGCTCTGCACGTGGGTCTGCAGAAAACCGGACCCCAGAGCCCAGACCCAGCGGCCAGTTCTTCGGGGCTACGCCAGGTCCTGGCAAAGAGATGAGCCCCCCAGCCCCGGCCCCTCCCCTCAGGAGCTTGAGCGGACGGACCCAGGGTCTTACCCTTCCCGTCCCGACACCAACCTTTCCCCTGCTTCCCAGAAGTTCCTCTCGGTTCTCCCTTTGCTTCCGTGTCAGGGTTACCTGACACTTGAACGGTGCCAGCTTCCCGGGCAGAAGTGGCCCCTCCTGCCCACTGGGGCCAGGCGGCCGTACCCACGGGGCAGCCTCCAGGGCCCCCACGTCAGCATTTCTCTTTACAGACACAGAAGCCGGATCCCTCGGCCATGACCTCTGCGTGCTGGACGCTCTCCGTGCACGGTTGCTGCGCTTCGCTCCGAGGCCTCTGTGCCAGAGGCGTTTTCCAGGCTGGGTTGTCGTGAAGATCAGCAAAGTAATGGATGCATTCTCATTGTTTAATGGCTATATGCAAAGCTGAGGGCCGTCCCTGAAAACTCTGGCAGTGGCTGGCTGGGATGCGCTCAGACACGGACAGCTCGGGGACCTCTCAGACACGGCCGTCACTAGCGGCACTGCCTGAGTTGCTCCCTTTGGCCTCGCAAAGGGTCTTCCCGGCGCCTCACATCGACACGTTACAGAAACAGCCGATAAACGAGTACGTAAGCGGCTGGATTGTGGGTCCCAGGGGCAGCTCAGGAGGGACTCCCTCTTCATGGAGAAGTGTGTCAGCCCCCAGGAGATCCGGAGGGATTCCGGCGCCCCAGGGGGCCTGGGCTTGCACCAGGCGGCCCACACGCGCTATCACGGCCACCACGTGGGGGCTTCACATTGTCCAGTCATCACACTTCAATGGTTTTTTTTAAAAAAAAAACAGGTGCAATTAACTTTAATACTTCATTTTACGTAACCCGATAGGTCCCCAACGTTGGCCTGTCCACGTGCAGCCACATGAGGAGTCAGGAGCCAGCCGCTCTCTTGATTGGTCTGAGCGCTCGGTCCTGCACACGGGCGTGCGTTCCCGACCGGCCACACCTGGGTGCCTGTCCCGGGGCGGGACTGGGCCACCCTCTTGGACGAGGCAGGCGTGGAACTCCACGCCTCGACTGCCTCCTTCGCAAGCAGTGCTCGGCCTGAACACGGCCATGTCACGGGGGCACCCAACCCGGCAGGAGGCAAGTGACGGGGCAGCAGCACCTGGCGCTTAGGAAGGGATCTCTGCAGCCTCCCGAGGAGGGATTTTCCAAAGCCCCCACACAACTGTGATAAAAACCTCCGCCTCCGGGGCTTCGCGAGCACCATCTGTGTCAGGAACGAAGCCAGTCCCGGGGGGCGTGTTCTCTCCCTGGCTCTGTCAGGCAAGGCCGTCCTCACCGTGTTTCCCAGCCGCCCACAGGCGCGGGCAGGGCTGCCCCGGCCACCCGGTGAGTCCCGGTGAGCAAGGAGCTGAAACATCGGCGTTCCTGCACCAGACCGTAGACCATCCTCTCCCGACGAAGAGCCCACGTGGGACCGAAGCGGGGCTGATGCCCCTACTTCTCACCTGGGGGCACATGGGCCGCTCAACACAGAAAGACACCACGCCCCTCCCGCAACATTCCCCCCTTTCCCGGTGCCCCAAGGACACCCACTAAACAGACAAGCCGATAAATAAGCACACACTGATGGGGACAGAGCGAGCCGGGAAGATGAAGCGAGAACCTTCCCCCGACATCCTGGTCTCGGGTACAGAACCCATTAATGAGCTCATTCGTGGGGGCAGGGCTGGTCCCACCATACCACATGACCTCGACAGCGGCCCAGTGAAAATTCAGAGCACTGGTCAACCGGGAAAGGCACACAGCCAGTGCCCGAGGACAGGGAGCGTGGAGGCCCCAGAGAAGGAAGCCGGAAGAGAGAAGGGCTCGAACACCCATCCACTGAGTCTGGGGGCCCCTTCCTGTGGGCCAGGGCTGAGGGCCGGTCCCCAGGTCTCCAGCTGTCCTCCTCAGAGCAGCTCTGTGAGCAGGTGAGGATGCCATTGCCGAAACCGGTCAGTGTGGTGCCTGGACCCAACCAAGGCCAGTCCAAGCTTCGGGGCCACTGCTCAGGGATTCGTCCCAAATGGTGGGTCAGGCCGAGCCCCGTGTCTAAGGGAGCAGCACCAGCTGGCCCCGGGCAAGCTGCAAGGACGGGGTCGCCCTCCCTCGGCTGCTCTGTGGTCTCATGGGGATGGCTGGTGTCGGGGGTGGCAGTGTGGGAGGCAGGGGTGGGGCGTCTGTCTCCAGGGGCTGGGGACTGATTTGCAGAAAGAGGGGCGGGAAGGAGAAGGAGAGAGGGGCAGGAATGTGCAGAAAGAGAGCGGGTGCTCCCACCGAGCCCAGAAGTTCGCAGTGCCTTCACTCCCCACGCCGCCCACCTGCCACGCTGACCACCACACCCACGACACGGCCACCAGGCTCCTGGCCGCTGTCCTTGAGGATCCTGCGGACGGCCTGCTTCCTCGGCTCCACCGGCGTCCCGAGCCGCCCCCTCGACGCGCTTACATAACTCGGGTCCTTCCTCCCCCCCACGCAGCGTCGTCCTCCACGTCCCCCACCTTCCAGACATGGGGGTGCAACATCTGCTCGCACCACTCTCTCCGAGAGAACACCGCCCCCCCGCGCCCGCACCCCAAACTCGAACACTGTCACCTCCTCCAAGCAGCGGGGAATAAAAAGGAACAAAAAATAAAAACATGCCGCCACCACCACCCACTACATCATGAAGGACAAAAAGAAAAGACTCCTACAATTAAAACTTCTCGTTCTAGAAAACGAGTAACAAATGCTGGGGCCGCGGCGCAGCACGGGAACCAATGAGGAGGGTTCCACCTGCTCCTCTCCGTGGCCAGAATCGCCTCTCATTTTCTCACTTTTAAAAAAGAAAGGAGGAGAGGGGGCCACCCAGGGGTGACACCTGCTCCGGTGCCCCCAGCGCTCGTGTGAGGCCAGGGTGTTAGGACCCAGCGCCGGGAAGCACTGGGCCCCGGGCTCCCCTGCCCCTTGCTCCCCACCTTCCAAGCAGCACGAGATGGAAAAGAAGGCGGTGCTGTGTTTGGTTTGGGGTCAAGGGGCCAAATGGTCTGTGCTGGACCCCCGACGTGATGGGGAGTCTGGGGGAGCACAACCCACGGCTGCACCAGGACACCACGGCTGCCCACGTGCACCCTTGCCCCCCAGCCCCCGCACCCTTCCCCCAGTCCTGGCACCCCAGCACCGCTGAGCCCTGGGGTCGCAGGGGAAGGAGGACATCTGGCGTCGTGCCAGCCGGTGGATCCACTCGTGAACGAGGTGAGGTGATCTTGCTGGGACCCAGAAATCACCCCCAGGAGGCCCCGGCCCAGCTCACAGCAGATATCGGTCCGGAGGCCGACACACCTGCAGCGGGAGCACAGGGCCCTGGGACACACTCACACCACCCTCGTCCACAGCACCCCTCCCCACACTCTCCTGAGAAGGAACGCCTGGGTTTCTGACCCAGAACTCAGAAGTCTGCATAGGCGTCCTGCCTGGGGGCAGAGGAGGCAGAGGGCTTGGGCAGCCCTGTGACGTGACCCTGTCACTGCCCCCGAGCCTGTCCACCCGACACGTGCAGGAGCTGTGGTGTGCCCAAGGCGCCCAGGGCGGCGGTGCAGACTGTGAGGAAGACCGGCACTCAGTGATCAGCCGGCTGCTAGGGCGGGACCTGCTGGGCTCTGCGGCCCAGGCACATGTGGCCCCCACAGCCCCTTCTGAACCCTGGGCTTCCAGCCCCTGCTCTGTGAAGTAGGGGGCACCCAGCTTCTCCCAGCACTGCACCCCACGGCCCTCGCAGGCCCGCTGAGCACTGCCCGCTCACACCTGCGCGGGGCTATCTGCCTCCTCGGGCACCTCTGTTTCGTGGATGCAGCCCCAGTCGGGGCCTGGCACACAGTAGGTGCTTGATGAATGCTTTCTCGTGGCACTTCATTTTATCCTCTTAAAAATACTGTGAGTCAGCAAGAGCCACCGCTGGCCTCTGGGGACGCAGGTGGCTGCTGCACTAAGGGATGCGCCCAGCCCGCAGGTGCTGTCTGCGTCCTCCCGTCTCCTCCTGCTCCCCAGGCCAGGCGTGAGATTATTAGCAGCATTTAGTAGCCGATGGAGAAACTGAGGTGGACAGATTCGCTAACCGAGGTCCCCAGGGGGCTGGACCAGAACAGACGCACGCACAGCCGGGTCAGCCTTCGCCTGCTTCCAGGGGGCCCAGGACAGGCTGCTGGGCAGCAGCAGGAAACCAAGCCCCAGGTCCACGAGGGTCTCTGTGCCCCGCAGGACAGGGGGGTGGGCGGGGCTCAGTCCCCCTGTGGGAGCCTGCCATGCGGGAGCCAGGGCTGAGGCTCCCACGTCTCCCCCTTTCCCACTGCAGAGGGGGGCAGGAACGCAGCTCTGAGGCAGGTGGTGACGCCTGCCTCCAACCCAAAGGGAGGCTTTGGGGGCAGCCCAGGAAGACGAGGGGCCTCTCACGGCAGGCGGGACAGGAGCCCCAAGAGGGACAAGTGGGAAGGAGAGAAGAAGCAGTCAGGTCACCGTCCCTCAGGAGGGACAGGCAAGGGGTTGAGAGCAGAGGGACAGAGTGAGCAAGTCCTTCACCAGGAGGTGGGGTGTCGCAGCTGAGGGGCCCAGCAGCTGGGGCCCGCGGGGGCCTCCAACCCTTAACACGCCACACGGCTGAGAGGCCAGGCAGGGGCTTGGGGAGGAAGAGTGCTGGAACCCGGGACACAGAGGGTCAGGGGGAGCCCCCCGGCCTGGAGCATCACCATGAAAGCTGGGACCACAGGACAAATGCCCCTGGAGGGCAGGCTCACGGAGACAAACTGCCCCCGCGGAGCCAGCTTCTCATCCAGCTGGACAGGAAGGACCGTGGGATGAGAGGACACAAGGCAAATCAAGCTAACGCAGCAGAACAGAGTCGCAGAGGTCGGATGGAAAGTTCCGAAGGAGGCGTGGCTCGCAGTGAGGAGGCGTGGCTCGCAGTGAGGAGGCGTGGCTCGCACGCGCAGCACCCTGGCGGCGCCCGCGGTGACTCACTCAGGAGGTGCTGATAGAGGTGGTTCTGCGCACCGTAACCGTAAGGGACGCTGAGGAGTGAGTGGGTGGGGGAAGGAGGATGGAGGGGTGAGTCAGCGGAGGGAGGGTGGATGGGTAGATGATGGACAGGTGCACAGAAGGGCAGGTGGACAGACAGACAGACGGACGGACCGACAGACGGGCGAACAGAGGTGGCTGATGCGCTATTGACTCGAAAGGAAGCACGAGGAGCTCAGAATCCGGAGCGCAGAGGTGCGCGAGTCGATTTCCGCAAACATGGGTGGCGGGAGGAGGTGTGAGCGCACCCGTGGGGGCAGATGGGGGACACTGGGCCGCGAGGCAGGGTTGATGGGGAATGAACAACGGCCACTGAAAGGGCCACCCTCTAGACAGGCTGACCACGGCAGGCCGCAGTCCCGAGACAGTCCTCACCAGACAGCCCCCGAGGGGGGGGGCGCACCCCAGCCTCCACGGGCCCCAATTTCGGTTACTATCGCAGCCAATCAATGACCTGGAAGACAGCGAGCGGGTCACCCGCAGGGTCCGCTGGGAGACAGGCGGCCGGTGGGTGCTGCTGCTGTGCTGTGCTGGGGCGGGGCCCGAAATGACCCGCAGGGCAGGGCAGTGGCGCCCAAGTAAGCTGAGGTTCAGCCTGAAGTAGGACTGCAAGTGCTCGAGGCCAAGAGAGAAGGAGAAACCCGGCCTGGACCAGATGTCGGAGCAGAGGAGACTCGGGGGAGGGACGGCGGCCACACAGGGGGCCATGCAGTCCAGGCCCGGCACGCTGGGGGGCACGCTGGTAGGCAGCGTGCGGGAGGAGGTAGAGAGCGCCGTGACTGCCCGACCCCCTGGCCCCGGAGGCCGTGTGCCCTCGGAGGGGCCCGGGTATCAGACGCACGTGGACCACTGCAGAGTTCAGGACAAGAGGCCCGACCCGGAGCAGGGCGAGCCGGCGTGTGGGAGAGAACCCACGGAGCACCAACCACGCGGCTGCCTGGCTGACCTTCTGGGTGCAGGGACCTTCTGGAAGGTCGGGGCAGCGATCGACAGGCGGGGCAGCCGGGGGGGCGGGGTGCACGGGGTGGGGGGGACAGGAGGGGACAACTCCCCCAGCAGGACTCTGTCGGGTCTGTGGCTGAGGGGGGTGTCCAGTCGGATGGTGTCTGGAAGGTCGATTCCAGCGGATGACAGTACTGCGCTGCACCACCCCCCCATCAGCGTTTTCACTGCTCAGGAGGAAAACGGAGTCGTCACCCGGACGCATTTGGAAATTTACTGAAGCAGCCATTTCACGCTGCCTTGTGGGAAGTGGGTTAGTCGTCAGCCAGTTAACACGCAGCCCCAGAGCCCCCAGCTGCAAAGGCTCGGGCCTGCTGGGAGCAGCGTGAGGAGAGCACCCGGCGGGAGTGCGGGGGAGAGGGCCCGCAAAGGAAGTGCCCTGGCAAAGGGCAGTGAGAGGGGCTGCCCCAGGGGGTGCAGGGCGCGTGGGCAGGAGGCAGATTCCTCAGGGGTAGGACCACTGAGGCCAAGAGACCGAGTTCCATACGGGTACCGACCCCATCTGCCACCAGCTCTGAGGCCTCTCACCGCAGGGCCCCGGGACACGGGCAAGGCTGGCCTCAGGCCTGGCAGCCAGCGGTCTGCCCCAAGCCTCGGGTGGGCAGTGATGCCCAGATGACCTCTACTCTCCAACAGACTGCTCGTGTCCTCACCGGAGTTGACCTCCTAGAGGTCTGTCTGGTTTTTTTCCCACTGCTGTATATCTGGTACCTACAATACTACCCGGCGTATATTAGAGGCTTAGCAATTATTTGTAGGATGGATGGATGGATGGGTGGATGGATGATGGGTGGATGGATGATGGGTGGATGATGCATGGAGTGTTCTCCCTGCTGCAGCTTCAACATTTCCATTAACACCAGGTCCCAAGTGGCTGTCCCCCGACCATCACTCCCCATCTCAGCCTCAGGGGGCCCAATGAAGAAGTGACGAAGACTGAAAGTGTCGCTGGAGGGTCTCTGAGCCCGAGCGAAGCATGGGATAGGCCGAAGGAGACGCAGGAGGCTGGGAAAGCCCCGCCCAGCTTTTCAAGCGTTAAATGAAATAATATGCACAGGGGCCCTTTGAAAACCGCACAGCAGTGGACACAGCGGCACGCCGGCTTGCTGATGCACAGGGGTCTTTACCACTGCACCCCGTTTTCTCTGCCCCACAGCCCTACGAGGGGGGAAGGGTGACTGTCCTGTGGGAAAACAGAGGCTCACAGGGATTTACTCACCCGAGGCCACATATCTGATCAGAGGGGAAGCCTCCAAGTGCACCCTAGGTGCACCCGCGCTGAGTGGGCAACAGAGGTGGGCAGTGAGGCCATGCCAATTGCTCCACCCTGAAATGCAAGCGAGCAGCCCTCAGCGGCCACCGAAGGAGTAAGTCCCTGGGACCTGCATCAGCAAATCCATTCGTGAAATCGATTCCCTCCCAAAGCGCTGAGAAGCAATGACTTTCCGATGGCTTGTGGACTCCTTTTCTTTTTCATTCCCATGTGGGAGGGGTGGCAGGGAGGCCGGGACCCTTGGGGACCAGGACGTGAAGCCAGGGCCCTCCCCTGCTTCCTCGGTTTCCCCATCAGGAGGAGTTCCGGCGGGCAGCTCTCTCTAACGCCCGCCCCCTCTCTTAGGGACTTAAGCCTTCTCCGTCATCTCCCTCTCCCCTTGAAAGATCCAGGGAATCATGTCGAGTGGAGCTGGATGCTGGAGATGACATTGCATCTGCCTGGGTATAAATAATTTACTGCTGGATGGTCAGAGGGAATTTAATTAGTTCTTGTCCTCCTGACAGAATCAGCCCACCGCCGCTAAAACACTTCACTCCGAATCAGTCTGAAAGAGGCCAACAAGGCAATGCTAATTTTACACACACGGCGTCCCCCGCAGCTTCTGAAAATACGAACACAGCACGGAACACCACCCAGGCTGCCGAGGCCGCCGCCGCCGCCGCCTCGCTGTGGGGAAGGTGGGCCACGGGCACCGTGTTCGGGCACAGGGCCAGGACCCTGCTGCGGTCCATTCCCAGCCTTCCTCCTCCCGGCCCCCGGTTGAAAGG
This sequence comes from Desmodus rotundus, assembly GCF_022682495.2. NCBI lineage: Eukaryota > Metazoa > Chordata > Mammalia > Chiroptera > Phyllostomidae > Desmodus > Desmodus rotundus. The sequence goes on from NC_071395.1 coordinate 112,230,038, forward strand.
ATCGGGGACCCCAGGGACGTGACCCATGGGTGAGCGGGCTCAGGTGAGGGGCTCCCCCACCCCAGGATTCCAGCAAGACCCGGCCGAGCCGCCAGCCTCGCCGCCCACCTGGGGAGCCCCAGGCGGGGGGTCAGAACCTGAAGCTGAGGCCCTGGGCCAAGTGGCACCCGCCTGCTGCCTCCACAGGGGCCCCACCTCTGCGGCACAGGCGGGAAGCGGGGGGCGGTGAGGAGGCCTGGCTTGTGGAACTTCAGGACCGGCTGAGATGGAGCAGATCTCAGAAAACAAGCCGACAGATCAATAAGCCACAAAAACCAGCACAACAAAAGGAGGCTTTACCATGTGGGCAACGTCATCAGTGAGTCTTTGGGAAAAAATCGAATCTCCAAGAAACGTTCAGGGAGAAGGAAGAGGGTGAGCGGGCCAGAGGCCGCCTCGGGTGTCGGGCAGAGACTGTCCCCCGCAGGACCTGTGAGGAAGGAGACCAGGCCACGCTCTGTCTGCCAGGGAGGGGCCGGGTTCCTCACTCCCCGCCCCCTCCAGCGGTCAGCACCCTCTTCCACGAGGACGGACACGCCCGGCCGGCCTATCTGTCTCGCTGACCCTCAGAGGACACTTGATTTCTCAGCGTGACGCGAAGAGGCGCCTGTTCCACCGCCCCCTGCCACCACTGCGGTTGGCAGTTTTTAACGTCTCCGCTCATGTGACTGGGGAGGGTGGCCGTCGTTGCCCCGGGACAGACCTGACCCCCGGCATAGTTCGGTCCCTTGCATGCAGCACACGGGTGGAGTGTGTCCTCCTTTGCGAAGGGTGCTGCTTTGCGGTGCTTTTTCCTCTTTCAGTGAAACCAGTACACCCTTCGGCCGCCTCTGATCCCCCACCGGTGCGGAGGTCAGGGCGCAGAGCCTGCCCGCTCTCCGCCTGCCTGTGCGGCACTCACTCCCCGGCACAGACCAGGCCCTTCGTCAGCACGTGCTGGGCGAGACCGAGGCTGGACCTGAGGGAGCGTTGCCGTCACGGTCCCCGAAAGCGGTCTCCGTAGAGATGAGGGAAGCTGAAAACCAGACACCCAGAACAAGGGCATCGAAGGCTAAATGACCACTAACCATGTCCCGACCCCTGCCTCCCGCTCCGTGTGACGGATCCCTTGGCACCCCACCCCTGACGCTCAGTCCCAGTGCAGACGGGGCCCTGGGGCTTCCTTGAGAAGGCTGCTACCTCGCCCCAGGTCACCGGAGGAAGGGGGAACGACCAGCATGTGAGCAGGCAGGCGCGCCAGCTCTCTTCCTGGCCCGCACCTGCCTGTCCGCCGTCCACCCTTCAGGCTCATGGCGGGTGGCCCCACCTGACCTCAACCAGCCATCCTGCTCTGTGCACTCGGGGCCAACAGGAGGCGACACAGCCCCCGAGATCAGGACACCCCAGAATGTGCTCACCGTGCCTGGAGGAAGGTGGGTTCGGGCAGAGCCACCAACCCCCCAGGAGGGGCGACGACCAGGGGGTGGGTCTGCCTCTCACAACGACTAAGGAAACCGTCAGAAACCAGGCGATAACGTTTCCCCCCCACTCGGCAGGAAGATGGCCCCTGAGGACAACGGCCAAGCTGGCTGTGCCCGCAGGCAGGCTGGCCGGCAGGCGCTCAGGAGGGAGCAGGCTTCCTGGGGCAGGGGTGGGGGGGGTGGGAGGCTGTAGCCAGCTGTCTCAGGAGCTGCGGGGATACCTGTGGGCCTTGAACCCGGAACTCTGCTTCTAGGGACGGGTCCAGAGAAGTAATCAGAGGCAGAGGTCTAGGTTCACGCACAAGGAAGCTAATCACAGGGGTCATTTAGAACGGGGAAGAGACCGCCCACAGTCCGGGAAGGAGGGGACAGATTAGGAGCCTGAAGGACAGCTGTCCGGCTGACGCGTCAGCAGCCACTCAAGACCGTGGCTTTGGCTAAAACCGTGGAGCAGCGCTCACTGTACAACTTTCAGAGGAAGCAGGACACAGACCAGATACAAACATCAGCCTCAATCTGCGTTAAAATGCCTACTTTTTTGAAGAGGAGTAGGAAATACACCAAAACGTTAAAGCAGCCATCTCTGGGTGGGAAGATCTCCGATATGGCTAATTTTTGTTCCTATAATTATGCTCTTCTGTGCTTTCTCTATTTTTTACAAAGTGGAAATATTTAGTATAATCATAAAAAATATTTTTAAGTAGGAAAGAATACATTTTTTTTTTCTGGTGGTGGAATTCATTATGGAAGCTTAGCCAGGTCTTCAAAGTCCTTTTTTAAAAAAATGTGTTATTTATTTATCCTTAGAGAGAGGGGAAGGGAGGGAGAAAGGGGGAGAGAGAGAGAGAGAGGGATACATTGATCTCCATTGGTTGACTCTCATGCACCCCCTACTGGGGACCTGGCCTGAAGCCCAGGCATGTGCCCTGACTGGGAATCGAACTGGCGACCTTTCAGTTTGCAGGCCGGCGCTCAGTCCACTGAGCCACACCAGCCAGGGCTCAAAGTCCCTTTTACAGTGGGGCGCAGAGATCTGAGGATGGAACCCCAGCCATGCTTTGAGAAAGGACAGAGCAGAGTAACCTCCTTTCTTCTAGGAAAAATACTTCTATTAATACAACCAAACGCCACTGGGTCTTCTGAAGCAGCCCTGCCCCGCGGCTGGCGCCCACGGTGGCTTCCTTGTCTCGCCCAGCACGGCTTGCAGAGCTTCGCCACTGAGAGCCAAATGTAGCACTCCCCATCTATTCCTGGTCCGGTCACCCTGTCCCTCTGACTGCTGTGCCATGTTTAGATCCTGGGCCTGTCCACCAGACCCGCTCACCACGGCTCCCAGCTCCGGGCCGTCCTCAAACTCAATAAGGCTGCCACTGGTCCCGTCTGAGTCACCCACTGCCATAATGAGCCACCTAATGAGCAGGAAGAGGGTGAGGACAGAGCACTCGGGCACATGGCTAGAACCCCCCTCTGTGTCCCATCCACTTGTTAATCAGCCCCCTCCTGTCGTTCCAGCCGCTGTGAGCGTTGGGGACGAAGACGGCGGAGAGGCTGTTGCCGTCTGGATGGGGGTCTGAACTCTCCTCTGAAGGAGGTGGCAGGAGCAGGGTCCTCTTCCTCCACAGCACACCCCCCCCCACCTCCGCACTGCCCCCAGGCTGCCCTGGCCTGCCTGTGGGCCTGGGGACTGGGCAGCCCATGACCCCAGGGCAGTGGCCGTGGGTCCGGGCGCACCGCCCACTGAGAACCACTGCAGGGAGGGCTCCCAGCAGCGGGGCTGACACCCAGCGCACGACGCCTGGGGCACCAGGTCCCAGTCCCGCTTCTCAGGGAGGCGGCTGCCTGCCACTTGCTCAGCCTCCTCTTGGGCACAGTGCCTGGCTTGTCTGCACCTCAGCGTCCTTTCCTTATAAAACGAAGCCACTCCACGTCCACCTCACGGGGCCGTTCGGAGGACTGGCCACGCCCCTGGCAGAGGAAGCCACGGCTGAGCAGCGGCCCCAGCTGTCCCCAGGCGTCCTTGCCGGGGCTTCGTCTCTGGGCCCGCCGTGTGACAGGGCTGGCCCCGCCGAGTCCATAGAAACACCCTCTTTTCTTCCAATGCGATGAACTCGGAATTTGAAAATCAATTTGAGATTCATATAGAAGGACGCACCTGACCTTTCCCTCTGAGGGCTCTATTAAGAGAGGTTCGCTGGCCGAATCAATAATGCAAAGCCGGGCGCTGCTTGGGCCCAGCCTCTGTGGGCAGTCACGTTGCACGCACTTCTGCTGAGGCCCGTCAGCTTCTGTCTTTAACCCACCGACTTCCATTCATTCTCACTTGTCTAGGGACCCCGCTGCCAGCATCGCACCAGGTGCAAGGTGTTCCGCTGGCCAAGGTAAGCTTCCGAGGGCGTCTGGGTGAATGGATGAATATGCATGGGGAAAGGAAGGGTGGATGATGAATACATAAACGGAGGGGTGGATGGACGGGTGGGTGGGTGCAGAAATGGACAAGTGGATGGATGGGTGAGGGATCGATGGGTGGATGGGTGGATGGACAGAGAGATGGACGGGCAGGCACCCCCACTGTCCCCCTCTGCTACCCCCTTTCTCCGTGGTGACTGGCACAGCAGCAGTATAAGAATTTCTGACTGGACGAGGCTCCCTGCATCTCAATAGCCATCCGTGTGAGAGCGATGACTCCCCGCCTACAGCGACAAGGACCACTGCCCCCAAGCCCTCCCCCCTCCTCTCCAGGCCCCATCCTGGGACCCTGAGCCCACATGCGAGGCCCCGACGGCCACGTGCAAGGCTCCCAGCTCCCCAGGAGCGGCTCGTGAGCCCCGCTGCTCTGCACGGCTTCCCGCACATGCATTGCTGCTAAAAAATAAACAGCCTGTCGTGTCTCAGGAAGGATGGAGAAACCTGTAAATCACAGATAACAGACTGACTGCAGGAAGAGGAGGGGCCCTGGGGGAGGAGCCTTTTGTGAAACGTGGGGCGGGAGGCGGGAGGGGAGCCAGAGAGCCTGGAGGAAGCCCACCATGGTGTGATTGCTGTAATTCTTGCCCCCCCTCCCTCATCCCGGCTGGGCCCAGCTGTCATTAGCTCTTTGAAAAGGCTGCTTCTCCCATCTTACCTTTGGACCAATGATCTCTGACAGCATCAGCCATCAAGACTCTTAAGGAATCCCGGGATCTCCAGGTACCACCGAGTTCTCTACAGAAGGGGGCATTGTGGTTTCTCGATACACATCCCCAAATCAGGGACAACAGAGTGGCCCTGTCTCAGAACAAAAGACACACCGTGGTCCTCCCGGTAAAACTGGCCCCGTTGACATCCAGGCCTTGCCCCTCCCCGTCCCACTCTGCCCTGCCCGAGCGGCAGCTCCTCTCATCACCCCTGGACGCCTTCACACCCACCACAGAGCCGGCATTGTGAATCTCCACGTGGACTTGCGTGCTCTCTCTTCCATCACGGAAACCCCAATTGAAACTGAAGCGTATTAGAATAATTTTATCGGGTTGTATTAAACCCGGAGCCTTAAATTTGTGATGTATAGTTTTAATTAAGACTTAAGTCCCCGACGCGGAATCTCATTTTATCTCGCTGCCGCGTGTCAGGTGACGCTGCTGGTCACCAGGGCCCAGGATGTGCGGCCAACGACGGGCGTCCGTGAACCTGACGGGCAGGGCCGGGCCACCCCCTCCCGCCTGGCCCTCAGAGCCGTCTGCTTGAGGGCCCTGGCTGCCCGGCTGCCTGGCCGCACGCAGCCGGGCCCAAAAAGAACGGAAACTCACGGAGACCAAGGGGCAGTCGAAAGCCCCCGCGCCACCTCCCGACGGACGGCACAAGCCCAGATCCTGGGTCCCCAGGCAGCACCCGCACCCCAGGGTGCAGATGGGTCATCCTTCCCAAACACGTTTCCTCAGCACCTGCCAGAAGCTGGGGCAGAGGACCTGACGTTGAGGACGTACGTGCCCACCTCCCCGCCCCCCACCCCCAACTCCAAAGAGCGTGCTTTATGAAAAGGCAGATTCTCTCACGTCAGGCCCTGGCTCTAAAAAACAATCCTTAATTGACGTAATCAACTGATCGAGGACAGACACTTCCTGGGGCACAGAGGCTGATGTCACTGCCATGGTCCCCCGCGGCCACCGCAGCCCGTGGTGTATGGGCCACCCCTGAGTGGCGGCCCCTGGGGCGTTCAGCAGCGTCAGTGGGGTGCGGGTCAGGGAGGGGCAGGGTCCGGCACGGGCGGGGCTGAGTCCAGCTGAACAGCGCAGGAGCGCCCTACCCTCAGGAGGGGATCCACGGTGTGCACCCTCCCTCCCGTTAGCTTGTGTGTTCGGGTGACAGAGGGGTGAGGGACGGCAGCTGTCCCATCACATGACTGCCCACAGCAGGTCTCAGACATGAGGGCTTCTGCACCATCCTAGCCAGCCCACGGCAAAGGCCTAGGCAGCAGCCACGCACGGGCGCTGAGGCCCCCCGTGGCAGACACGCGGGAGAGCCCACCGCCCACCGCAGGGAGCTCCGTCCTCACCAGGGCACCCTCCCAGCGTCCCTCCCCGCCCCACCTTCACCCCACGCAGGGCTGCCAGGTGCCACAATAAACATACCGCTGGGCCCATGAGATTGGAATTCCAGAGGGACAATGAAAACCTCCAGGGCAGGTACGTAACCCCGAGCAACATTTGGGATGCGCTTAGTCTGAACTATCACTGTCTCTCTGAAATTCAAGTTTACCAGGGAGTCCCGGGTTTTATCTGAAGACCCCTCGCCCCGTGGCAGGTGACCTCTCTCCCCCTGGGCCAGAGTCCCCCACTTTCTTTCTGCCCCTCCCTCCACGGACGGCTCCAGAGGAGCAAGTGGGCCCCCCAAGAGCTCGCCTTTGTCCCCCGAGCACCAGGAATACTTCCTCACGGCCGGCCGGAGATGAGGGGGGCGGGCAGGGGGGAGAGAAAGGCAGCGAGCAGGAACACAGGAGGCCTGGGCAGGCGACACCCTGCTGCTGGTGGTGGCCTTCTGGCCACACCCGCCTCTGGGTAGCGGCAACACCAAGGTGCGGCCTCAGCCTCGGGTACCTCCAGGGATGCGGGGGGTGGGGGCACCGCGCTGCCCATGGGGAGGGGCTGGGAGAAGAGAGGCCCTTTGATGCCCTGCACCAGCTCAATGCCAGCCCCCCCCAGCAAGGTGAGGACAAGCACCTGTCCCTTTAACAGGCCGGGCCCTGGCCATCCTGCCGCTGTGGCCACTCCATGTGACTCACCGCTGCCGAAGCACATCGGGGATTTTCCAATGCAGTGACTCACGCCTGGATGTGCTCAGAAACCTCCAGTCGAGTCTAAGTGATTATTTCCGCCTTCCCATCTTCCTCTGGATTGTTCCTGCCCTTCCCCTCCCCCTCATCACCTGACTCTCAGCCCATCCTGGTTCAGGTTTTCTCCGTGAACCTGCCAGAGCAGAGGGCACCGGGCACCCACTGGAGGAAGGCAAGGATGGCGCTCCCCAGGAACCAGTGTGACACAGAGCTGGGAGGCCGGCCGAGGAGAGACGGCAGCAGCTCCAGCCCCCTTGGGCGACGTAAAGGGCTCTAGGAATTGGGGTGAGCGGGAAAGCGATCCAAAAGAAGGAATTTGGGGAATTAAAAAAAACTGACCACCTGCTCACTTGAGTTTCCTGCGCGCAGCTACAAGGCTGGCGATGGAAAGGCAGTGACGAGCCACATGGCAAGACGCCTGCCTCCCCATGATCAGCGGGCCCCTCACACTGCCCTGTGTCCCCAGAGCCACCTGGGGGCCTCGTTGGGGCAGGCGGCTCTGGTCAGCAGGCTGGGGTGGGGCCTCCGTGCTGCGCCTACCCGCTCACGGGTGGGCGGAGGAGCGCCAGGGCTCTCCACGGTGAGTGCACACAGGCGTCCCCCGAGGAGCTTTGAAGAGTGCTGCCCAGGCCCCCCACACACACACACAGAGGCTCCAACCGGGGGTCTGCAGCCCCCGCCGAGCGCTGCCGGTCCATGGAGAGACGCTCGTCCAGAGGCTCACCGGAATCTCCGCGACGCAGGAACAGCCGTGGGAACAGGCGGAGGATGCGCTGCAGGGGACAGGGCCTGTGGCGTCTGGGCGTCCCGAACGAGGAGACGGAGGGGAGCAGGGAGAAGGGGAGAGAAAGGGAACCCCATCTACAGAGGCCCTGAGCCCCGGAGGGGCCGGAACGTGAGAAACGCAGGAAAGAGGTTGGCGCGCAGGGGGTGCGGCAGGCCCCGGGGGCTCGGACCACCTTGCAGAGGCTGCAGAGCGGCAGGACCAGGTTTACTCTGTAAAGGTATGACTGGCGTCCGCTTAGGGCAAGGGTGTCAAATTCATGTTCACCGGGGGCCACATCAGCCTCGTGGTTGCCTTCAAAGGGCTGAACTAATTTTAGGACTGTGTAAATGTAACTACTCCTTAACTGTTGAGGAGTTGAAATTACATTCGGCCCACGGGGACATCACCTCTCCTATCGGGGGCCTAGGACACTGTGATGGCCAGTCTGTGTCCACTGGGCCAGGCCAGTGTCCCCAGCAATTCGACCCACTGCTGACCCAGGTGTCACTTGGCAGAGAGTGTGCGACGGCTCACATCTGTGACTGGTTGACACTCAGGAAGGAGACGCCGGCTAAGGCGGGCGGTGGGCCTGGTATAATCAGTACAAGGCCACCCCTGAGGTTTCCCGAAGTCCTGCCCAGGTCTGCAGCCCGCCAGCTCACCCCAGGAAACTTTCAGCACCCCCGTGATGAAGTGGGCAGAGTCCTTCAAACAAACCTCTCGATACAGGTAAAGATACGGCCACACAGACACGCAGACGACGTGGAGGATGGAGACAGAGGCACCCCCGAGGTCCTGTCTCTCGGGAGCGCTGACGGATGCAGCTGCCCCAGCTCTGGCCTAGGTGCCTCCTGCTGCCTCTCACCTGGCCATGGTGTGCTCTGCCCAAGCACCTGCTCCTGCACCATGCAGATGGGTTCATGGCCGCCCCACCATGGGCCCCGCGGACCCGATCGGGGTGGAGGGCTAACCCAAACCTGCAGAGTCCGCCCAGAGCACTGGCGGCAGGTGACGGGAAAGCAACACCACCCCACTTTGACCGGAAAGGCCCCTCAGCAGGCCCCACCGCGGCTGCTCACTCCAAACCCGAGGGATGAGAAGGGAGGGTGCAGGAAGTGGTTGATTTCAGATTCCCGAAACTGAAACACGCAGAAAATCAGATCTCCCGACAATTCTGGCTGGAGCCGAAAAGCAGGGTGTGAGAGACCCGTTTGAGAACCTGGTGGAGTGCGGGGTCGTCCAAGAAACCCAGGACTCAAGCAGGGCGCGCCGGCCCTCGGCAGGGAAGCCACAGGGCTCCGAAGGAGGAAGGCGGGGGCAGGTTGTTCACGGGCCCCGGGGGGACTCAGGAAGGAACATTTTCCCAAACAATGTCTTAGAGCTTGATGGTCCAAAACTCACCATCAAACTTGAAGACACAAACTCAATTTATAACCATTTTAATGCTATTATGGGGTGGTGTGTTGCAGAACCTCTTGTTTTTCTAGAGCCGAGGTCCCTGGATGAGAAGCAGAAGCTTCCAAAAGTACAGTGTCCAAGGTGACCGGCGCCATTTGCCAGTGAGGGTCCCAGTGCTGGCACCCGCCGTGTGGCTGATCCTGTCTGCCGGGTTCAGAAACAGCTCCATCTCCTGGAGCAGCTGCTCCCCCTGCCTCCTCCCTGGAAAACCCTGGGGGGGCGGGGTGGGGAGGAAGCAGGAGCTGGGAGGGGCAGGGTGGGTGTCGGGAGAACGGGGGTATGGTGCTCTCTGGCATCGAGCAGCAGAACCCTCCCTGTCCAAGCCCCGCCCGATGACAGGCCCAGGTCCCTGGCACACGGGCCGCTCTGGACCACTGCCACGGGGTTGGCTCTGCGGGGGCAGACCCAGCATGGGCGGCAATGCCCACGAGTTCCTAAAATAAGCATCCGCTCAGCTCGGGATCCTGCTGCCCCTGCACCTGGCCCCAGCGAGTCCTCACTTCCTGCAGCCGGGACCGGGCTAGCTTGCCAGAGGGGCAGGAGGCAGAGGCTGAAGGGGGAAGAGGGCTTCGGAAAAGTGTCCAACTGAAAGGGCCATTTGGGGTGCCCCCACTCCTCTCCCACACCCACCAGGGCTTTGGCGATGCCAGGGCAACCTCGAAGTCTAAAGAAATTAGAAGCTTTGTAACCATAGCAGCCCTGGGGGGTGACAAGGCGCAGTCTTGTCCTCGAATAACCGTGGGCAATCAGAACGCGAAGCAGACAGATGGCCAGGACCAGAGCGAGCGCACGCACAGAGGCGGACAGTGAGGGCGGGCACCGGCACCCACAGCTCAAGGTCCCAGGCACGGGCGCCTTCCCTCTGTGCGGCCGCAGTCCGGGAGGTGGCTGCGGGGCACACCCACACGGGACCGTCCTGTCCCTGGAGGCACAGGATGAAGGCTGCCACCCACCAGCCATCTGGAACCCGGACTGGGCCACAGGACCCACTCATCGAGGCCTGGTCGGCAAGGTGTCGTCTGAGTTCACCAGGTTTATGGGAAAGGAACTCCCTGGCTTGGCTTTGAAAAACAAAATACAGTAGCATCACAATGCAAACCTGTCTGCAGCTCCTTCTAGAAAATCAGAGGTGCAGGTAGCTGGCGCGGGATGCGCTTGGTGTGTGGGCTGGAGCCGACGGTGGAGATGGTTCCAGAGTCCCGATGTTCTTCTGGCACAGGACCTGCGCCCACAGCTGGCAGTGGGGCTCACCATCACCATGCCCCCGGCCGCACAGCTGCGGCCACGCTGGCTGCAAACACGCTGGGTTACTGCAGCCGCCAGACGCCGTGGACGTGGGAGGGGCTGGCTGTGTGGGGGCCTTGCCTCCAGACGCCCCATCTCTGCCATGCCGAGAGTCCTGCTAGAGGGCACTGCCCCACAAACCCCTGCGGGGCTCCTCTCCCAGTCCGGGTAGCAGCGGCCCTGGCCTCCCTGTTCGCCTCTTGCCCTGCCCGTCTCTGTGGACTCTAAAGACCCCGTCTGCTCCCGCAGACGCAGCCGTGACAGCTCCCTGTTCCCGCGTGAAGCCTTAGACACACACACAGGCCCAGCTGCTGGGTAGTTGCCCCGTCGCACCCCCCAGAGGGGTCCACTGGAGAGGGGATGTCAGAAGCCAGTTAGCTTCAAGCTCCCCCAAAGCAAGAACATTTCCACACATGGAGCCTCAGAGTCAGTGTGGGGCAGGGCAGGGGCTGGGGGTGAGACCCCGAAGGACAGGGAAGGACAGGCTCTGAGAAGCAGTAGGCAGGCTGGCTCCCGGCCACAGCAGGCGGGCACGAGTCTGAATGGCCGTCAGGAACCTGGTGGCCAGGCGCGCGGGCTCGGCCTGGAGCTGTCCTGGACGGCCAACTCCTGCCCTTCCTCCTCGGCGTTTGCTTCTTGAGACGGGGGCCAGGGGGCCTCAGGACCTTTGGCCTCCAGGACACGCTTGCCCTGATGCCCTCCCGGTCTTAGCTCCACGGACCTGCCAACTATGCCACGCACCATGGTCCTGTCTCCGTGACTCCACCCTCCCGGCGGCCTGCCCAGTGCCCCGTCCACATCTGGGCCCACCCAGTTTATCCCCCGGAAATGGCACAGGGCCACCTCTGCTACCCCCTCCTCACCCCCGCTGCTGCCTCCTCCTTCCGCCCTTCTCTTGGATGATCCCAACTCTGTCCCTCGGTCCACCCTGTCAACACTGTCCCGACTCCGTGCCACCCGGCCACAGACCATGACCGGTCGGTAGGTGCCCAGTGAGCTGAGCCCGAGGTGCCGCCATCGCAGGGACGGAGGGCACCAGGAGGGGCTGGAACGAGCGGTCACAGCCTTTGACACACAGACTTTCCGAGTTCACACCACATCTCCGTCAGCAGCGCGCCCCTCGCACCCAGGCTGACTGCGTGGCCGCTCTCTGGAACGTGGCCGGTGGGCGCAGCACAGAGAGAGGGCGGAGCGAACCACGCGCTCCACCCTAACCCTCCGCCTGGGAGCTACAGACATGCCCTGCGGCCCCAAACCGACGCCTGTGAAGGCTGTGTGGCCACACGAGGAGTCTGCAGTGGTGGGGAGGGCGGTGCTCCGCAGTTAGGGTCAAAGACGAGCTGGTCTCAACAACACCGGCCCCAGGCCCACGCAGAGTGAGGGGGTGCCTGCACCCAGATGCCGCTGGGCCTCCAGGACCGAGAAGGAAGGTCTGTGTCCAGGCTCGGACTTACCCGCCCATCTCCAGGGGCCACCCTTGTACTTCACCCTCATCACAGCTGACCCCAATGGGGGGAGGCCGGGCCGCACCGCAGCCCTGCGCGCGGGACACGTGGACGGGAACAGGTGAACCGAGCAAGTGAAGAGACTGTCACAGCCCCAGGTCGCTCACCTGCTCGATTCCCACACCTGTGCACGCACCAGGGTCTGAGCTACACCCCGGGAGGGCAAGCCGATGTCAGGACAGGCTCCGTCCATGAGGGCTGAGACGTGCTGGGACCATGTGTGGGCGGGCCTGGACCCAGCCTCCACTGGCCAAGTCTCCAAGAGTCTCGCAGTACTGACCCCCGGGGCCACACCCGGGTCCCTGCAGACCAGCCTCCCACCACCAGGCCCTGCCTCCCAGGCTGGACTGACACCGGCATCCCCGCGCTGGCCCCGTGCAGACTGATCACAAAGGTGCCCCTGGCCGCGCACAGCTCCATGTCAACCTCCCTTGGTGATGGGACTTTACAGTTCCTCCCACAAAGCGGGGGCAGGGGGGCCTGTTTCCTCAGCCCTGGAGTCGGGACTGACCTCCTGGCAGATTGGCCAGGTGCCCTGGAGGTGCCTGTGTGCCAGCTCCATGTCTGGGTCTCAACACGCATGTTCACTTCCACTTCCTTCCTTAGAAACCAGCCAGCGCTAGCCTTCTGGAGACAAAAGTCCATGGGAGGCAGCAACCAGTCACCAGGTCCAGCCCGCCTCCAGCCCACCCTCCTGCGGTCCACAGATGCATGAGGGAACCCAGCTGAGATTGGCCCAGGTCGGCAAAAGTACCCCGCTGACCTGGGCCCACTCACGAGCGAGAAGAAACACTGCTGTTTCAAGCTCCCACGTTCTGGGACTTGCTTGTTATGCAGCAGGGGCTGACGGATACACTCTTCTCCCCAGAGGCACAGAGGTGCTCCACATCCCCACCCTGCCCCTCGGTGTTAGAGCCCCATGGGGGCAGACGCCTAGAGCCACTCTGGCAGGGCTCATCACTGGCTTCCGTGGTGAGATCTTCGGTTTATTTTTATTTTTCTTTTAACATGTTTTCAATCCGAAGTGAACAGAGCTGTTCGGCACATCCCCACAGCGTTCTCAGAAGCACCCAGAGAGGCATTTTTGTTTGCGGAGAGTATGTGTGCTCTCGAAGCTTTTCAGGCGCTGCGCTGCGGCAGCGGCATCCAGGCCTCCGATGGGAGGAGAGGCGGCGACGTGGCTGTCGCCGCCCCTTTTAGGCTCTGCGTTTGCATCTGTGCAAGGCGTGATTCCCGTCTCAGTGCCAAGCACAAATAAATGGAACTTATTTAAAGTCAGTGGGAAAATTCCACGCTGGAGGGTACCTTTCCCCCCTTTTGCTGCTGCATATGGAGAAATGGACCCTGGCAAGGCTGCTTGAAATCCACTCGACAACTGGCCAGCCCCAGAAATCCCGTGGCAGGTGCGTGCAAGCCACAGAGATGGACAGAGACCCAGAACACCCAGGCTTGGGGACACCGGCTCTCCAAGTTTCCCTGCAGCCCCGAGGTCGAGGAGACGCTGGGAGGGGCGCAGGGCCAGAGGGGTGTGGCCTACACAGCCTGTAGGTGACAGCCTGCGGTTCTTCGCAGGAGGCACAGACAGGGGCTCTGCTCTGTAACCCTCACCTGGAGCCATCTGACTCCAGGTGTGGGTCGGTCCTTCCGCTTGGAGGAGGCGGGGGGCAATAACCACAGTGTTGTGACCAGGAGAACACCACCCATCGACTGTCACCTACCAGCCCGCAGGGCCACCCAGCCGGGTGACCCAGCCCAGGGCTGGGGGAGTCACTTGGTCTGGCAGAGGGCCAGCCCCAAAGCCTCTTCCACCAGCGCCAGCCAGGTGCGGCGTGTGGAAGCCCACCTGGATGCCCCTGAAGCTCCTGCTCCGGTCCCCTCACACGGCAGGTGTCAGGGCCGCTATGACTCTGTCGCGGGAGTGGAGAACAGGCTGGGAACCTACATTTTGCAAGAACCACTGCGTTTTGGACATGGGAACCACCCCTGAGAAACACGGCTGCAGAAAGAGCCTGGTGTCCACAGGGAAGACAGGATAGTCGGCAGGAAATTACAGGGCCCCCAGGGCAGGTCCCGCTGGGATGCAGGGGAGAGGCTGCGGGAGCAGAGAGGAAGGCGCCCCTGCAGGGGTGGAGGCAGGACTGCCCCAGGGAGAGGGGCCGCTGGAGCTGGGTCTTGAAGCAGGAACAGGAGTTAGCAGGCGGCGCGCCGGGGCTGGGCCACGCACACGTGGCTCTCACGCCCACAGCGTTGTTCCGGGACCACGCTTTCGGGCCCTCCAGCAGGCACTTCTTCACGGTCCTTCTCCACTGGCTGCTGATCCTCCTCCCAGAAACTCCCTGCAAGACCTTCGGGGCCTCGCCTCTCCACGCGGCCCCAAGACTCCCCAGGGAGGCTTGGTGTGGAGCCCTCCCCAGGCCACCCCAGGTGCCAGCACAGCATCCCCAGCCAGGGAGATAAGTACGAGGGCGGGGAGGGTGCTGGACCAGCAAGCCGGTGTATGCAGCCCGCCCCGCCTCCAGCATCGTTGTCATTGGCTTCCCGGGAACTGAAGGCCCTGGACTCAAGGGCCCAGTCCTGCCTTTGGAAATGCCTCGGGGGCTGCGTGGGTGTCCAGGGCAGCCCTGACAGGGCGCCACGCCCTGGGCGGCTGGGAACGCTGGGCGTTCCTCGAGGCAGCGTGTGGGCAGCGTTGGTTCCTTCTGGCAGCTCGCGGGGGCGTCTGTCCCGGGCCTCTGCGGGCCTCACAGGTCACTCTGTGGTGTCGCTGGCACGTGGGCGCGTCACTGCAGCCCTGTGGCCTTGTTCTTGCTGCGTCTCTCCCCATCGCCCCATCGCCCTCCCTTGGCAGGTAGGCGCCCGAATCTCCCAGTTTCTTGGGGACACGAGTCATGGGGGAGGAGGGCCCCCCAGTGACCTCGTTTTAACCTGGTCACCCCTGTAAATGCCCTCTCTCCAAGCACTGTGCACTCTGAGGTGCCGGGGGAGGACTTCAGTGTGTCTTTTTGGGGGCACACCATTGTGTCCCCACACTGCCCCCCAGCTCCACCGCACCCACGCAGGAAGTTGCGTGGGCCGCACACACCTGTCCGAGGAGGGCGGGGAGGAGCCACGGATCCCTCCCAAGGGCCCGAGGACGGCGGTGAGTGCGGACAGCTGTGTGCACTGACACCCGCTCAGGCTGTCTGTCCTGCAGGCCCAAGGCCCCGGGGCCAGGTGGGGAAGGCGGCCAGTTTCCCAGTGGACGCCAGTGTTGGACGCGGGGGTTCTGGCCATGAGAATGGACACGCCTCAGTGCCAGGTGTACGTGAAGTGACAGCTTCTGAGAAAGAAGCCCTCAGATTAAAAAAGGAGAGAAGGTGCCCGGCTCCCTCCCCCCCTCCCCTTCCCTTGCCTCCCTGGGACTTCCTCGGAGGGTGGGGCACAGCAGCCCCAGGAACCTGGGGAGACAAACCCACCCACACATTCGGGGCTGTCCCCTTCCCCTCAATGTCTCCCCTTTGCCCCAACTGCCCTGCCCCCCTCCACACTCCTCCTTTCCCCTCCTGGTCTGTAACGTACAGGACAGGGACCCCAGGGACCAGCCTGGGGTGGCAACAGGCCCATCCTCTCTGGAGAAGGGTGGGTGCGAGGGAGGAGAGGCCCACGTCAGCAGCGGCAGATAAAGCCAGGGGGTCTGCTCGTAGCTGCCCTTTAAGAGGCAAATGAATATTCCTGCAGAGCTGAAAACTCATTCCTCACACAGATAAGCTTCCAAAAATTGCCATCCATCCGCTGCCAAGTTTGGGGCTGTTATTTCCTCCCCAGCCCCCTCCGGTGTTTGTTTAATGGCCCGAGATGCAAACCGCCTTCCCTGGGGGGCTTCTGGGGCTACAGCATTGGTCTACGGAAGCCCACCTCACCTGGGCCCTGAGAAAGGAGAGCACCCCCAGGAGGGAAACGTGAAGGTCAAGGATATAAGGAAGGTCGTCTCGGCTCCAGGGCCCTGAGAGCACCACAGGGATGAGGACCTGTGTGCTGGTCTCGCCAGGAGGCCCGCCCCGCGCCCTGGTGGCCAGATAGCACTTTCTCACCAGCAGGGGGGGCACAGGGACACCCAGGCAGTTCTTACTGTGACCCACGTCATCAGAGGCCTACAACGCCCCCCCCACACACACACACACACAAACCTCAAAGAACTCACCAACAAACCCCGTCAGACAAGAGTAGCGCGGGATGGGGCAGACCGGCTGGAAACCCCAGGGCCCCCTGCCCAGGAGTGGCTCCCTTCTGGAAAGAGGGAGCTGCCCCCGTCCCTTCAGCCAGGTGCACCCCCAGGCCTGCCTGGCTGGACACCCCCCTTGCTGTCCCAGGACCTGGATCCAGAATTGGAGAGGAAGAGTCCCACCGTGGCAGGCGGGCCCAGGGCTCTGAGCAGCTGGTGCTCACCGCGGGGCGGGGCAGGGCAGCCAGGCCAGGCTCCGGAGTCCCTGGAACGAGCCCAAGTGCCCGGGGCTTCTCTTCTTTCAACTCAGAGCACTGGTGGCAACCACTTCGTGCTTCCGCAGTGCTTGGGGCGGGGGCACGCCAGCCAATGACCAATGCTAGCACCAAAAGAAAGAGCCCTGGGCCAGGCTCCACCGGTCGGACAGGCAAGGACACCGGCCTCCCGCCTCATCAGTCCACCAATGTTAACTGAGCACCTACTGCGTGCCTGTCTCTGCCGAAGTGACGAAGCAGCATGTTGGCCACAAAGGCCCCGGCCCCTCTCCTTCCTCCTGAGCTCCGGCCTGAACAGGGGCTGGTCTTCCGCGCTGCCGTGCTAGCTCAGAGCCCCTGCAGACAGCCTGAGATGGGCCGGGTGCAGACCACTTGTGGGGAGTGAGCCCAGGAAGCTGGAGAGCAGGGTGGGACAGAGCAGGAAGGACAGTCGAGTGTGTGTGTGTGTGCGTGTGTGTGACATTATTGGACTGGCCACTCTGCAGGCCACTGGGACTCGATACAGGGGGACCCTCTGGGGAAACCCGCACACTGACCCTGTCCCTGGGAAGGCAGGAGGCTGGTGGGAAAGAGGCAGTTCCACCAACCCGCCCCCAAGGTGGGGCTGCATCAGCTCCCCACACCTCCATCTGCTCTGGGAGCAGCCTGCCCTCCAGAGACAGCTAGGGGCAGAGCGGCGGGTTCCGGGGCACTTGGAGCTGACCGCCACTGCCACCGCCGCCGCCACCACCACCAATGAGAGCTGAGCCCAGAGGTCTCCAAGGGACAAGTTCTCCAGAGGTGGCTGTCTACTTCCGGGGGAGCACATGCCTTCCAGCCACCCCACCCAGCCCCCAGCCTGACCCTTGAGAGCCAGCTTCTCAAGCATCCCCCACCACGCAACCAGGCCCTGCAAGAAATGCGTGTCTGTGCCCCCCAGAAAACTCGCATTCGGAAACCTAACCCCCAGTGTGTTGAGCCTGGGAGGTGAGCAGGTAGTGAGGGTGGGGCCCTCGCGATGGGACCAGTGTCCGTCCTCAAGACAGGGACCCCAGGGAGCTGCCTGGCCCCTTCTGCCTGTGAGGCTTGAACCAGGAGGCGGACCCTCCCCAGACGTGGGACCTGCTGGCACCTCAGTCTTGGGCTCCAGACCCATCTGCTGTGTGAGCCACGCCGTCCACGGTAATTTGCTACGACGCCTCAATTCAGACGAGAGGTCAAGGTCCCGAGGTGTCGGTGTGTCCAGAGCTGCCTGCTCGACAGCTGCGGCTGAGGCTTCGTCCCAAGGCCACAGGCCCTGCCCCACCCCTCCTCGCTGCCCAGAGGAGCCAGGCGCACCCCACCACCCCACACCTTATCCTGGCCACCACAGCCTGCTCAGACAGCTTAGAGACTGGCAGAGAGGAGGGGCCCCCCCCCCTCAGTCCAGAGTGGCAGGGCTGGTGCAGTACGCAGCCCCCAGTTGGTGTCACCGCCCTGGGGCGACAGCGGGGGCCAGACCAGGACAGGTAGAGGTGCAGAGAGAGAGAGAAACCGCGTGAGAGGGCATGCCCGTGGACAGCCCAATCCTGGCAAGCAAGTGCCCCCCAGGAGGCCCCACCTCAGACCACAGACAGTCATCAACGCCCTTCCCCACCCCCCCTACCCCCACCTCCCCCCCACTTTGCTTGTTTTTTCTTTAAATTTGTATTGGTTTATTTATTTTTAGAGAGGGGAGAAGGGAGGGAGCAAGAGAGGGAGAGAAACGTCGATGTGCAAGAGAAATATCAATTGATTGCCTCTCATTCGCCCCCCAGCCGGGGAACAGGGACCAGGGACCACATCCCAGGCAGGTGCCCTGACCAGACTGGATCCGACGACCCCTCCCGGTGTGGGACAACACCCAACCCCCGAGCCACGCGGTCAGGGCTGCTCTTTTTCCTTTAAGCTCCTTTTGTTTTTTGAGGATGCCCCCGGGTGCCTGCCGCACATGCGTGCCCAGTGTCTATTCCAGCCCTTAAATGAGGCCTTTTCCGAGCACCCGCGATTCCCCCGTGGCCTCAATCTTGCAAAGATCGGTTTTTTTAACGCTGTTAGCCCTTAATTCTAATAAGCCCCCTCTTTTATTACAGAACCAGGTCACATTGCCCCCACACAGCCAGAAGAGCTTTCCTCAGGGGTGGGGGGTGGGGTGGGGAGTGCAGAGGTGAGGAGGACAGCAGGGGGCGGTGGGGAGGGAGCCGGGAACCCGGGGAGGAAGCCTCCCTTAACTCCGTGGAGCTCCACAACAATCCGATTTCTGGGGACCAGAGAGTCCGGATCGCTTCCGATGGCTCTATGATACGACTGTAACGATTGTGTCTCTGCCTGTCTTCCTGTGCATCTCGGTTTTCTGGTGACTCGTGCGGGAAGCGTGGGCGACAGAGCCCGATGGCCGCGCCCAGCCCACATGCAGGTCCCGGGCTGGGCAGGAAACAGAGGAACAATGGGACCCACGGGCTCCAGGACAGAAACCAGAACCCGTCCATCAAACGCTCCCCCTCCTCCCCACCCCCAGAATTAGCTGTTTTCAGGTTCGGGGGGATGTGGACGGGGAAACGGAACTCAGGAAAAAGAAGCCGTCTCTACCTGCTACTCTGGACAAAGGACAGCCCCCTCACGCTTTCCTGACACGTTTATTAAGCACCTACTACGTGCCACAGACATGTGAGGATGAGCCCCTTCCTGCCCCTGCTGGTGGTTGGAGGCACAGCCAGGAGCTAAGGGCTGAGATGGTGCCAGAATGCTCCCTAGTCCGGTGGGAGCTTTCTGAGACGGTGGATGTATGTCCAGGAACCAGGCCTTCATTCTAGAAGGTTCTGCGTATAGAGCTGTGGGATGGGGCCCCCCAGAAGCACCCAGGCCGCAAGAAAAACTGAGAAAGAAACAGACCATTGTCTTCAGACACCGAGACGTTCTCTGGAAGCTTCTCTCCCTTGCCATCCACCAGCCCCTCTCCTAGACCCATCCTGCTGCCCACCACTTATTTGTGTGGGGGTTTAAATCGGGGCACCCCAGGGCGCTGGACAAGCACAGGGAGGGCACACACCACCCCAGGCCACCGCTGGGCCCCTGGGCACTGAGCCAGCAAGCCTCGCTGTCCTTGCTCCTGTCCCTGAGTTCATGTGACCCCACGGTGCCCTTCTGGGAGGGCAGTGTGGCCACAGCCAATTGTTTAAACATAAAATTCAAGTCCATACACCATCTAATGAAGGCGCCTTAGGTATCAAGATCATTTTATAAACTTCGGTGCCAAAGAACCCTGCTGCCCAGGCTCAAGTGCTGGCGTGGGGGTGGGAGGCACCACACTGCCTTCAAGGGCCCCCGCAAGGTGCGAGGGTCCAGGGGTTCCAGGCACAGACACCCACACTGGGACCCATTCCCCTGAATGAGCCTCCCCACCAGCCCTGGCCGCTCACCTAGCAAGCGCGTGCACCCACTATGTGCTGGGCACTGTCTTAGCCCTGAGAACACAGGACGAGGACAAGACCACGCTCGTGTGTTCGCACGCTCCCACCTTGAGACTCCCAGACTGTCCCGCAGCCCCCCTTCCACATCCACCTGAAACAGCAGCACAACCCCCGGCTGCTTGGAACAGACTGCTCTTTCTTGACTGGTTTCAACCCATCCCTGGATGGGGGCTGAGCAGTGGGGGCCGGGGTGGGGGGGAGGATGTGAAGAGGTGATATGCCAGCCGCCGGCGGCGAGAGGGCAGGTGCTTGGAAGGACGGCCCTGGCACTGCGTTCTAAGCCGGCCGCCAAGTCACGAGGGGCTCTCACGTGCTCCAACACGCTTGCTCCTGGGGGGAGAGCAAGGTGGCGTCCCTGGCCCGCGGACAGCAGATTCTTGGATCCCGCAGAGTATAATTGTGGAGGCCAATCTGCCAGCGGAGAAGTATGCAGCGCTCGCTAAATATAAATAATACCGCTTCATCTGCCACCGCCACTTACCCATCTTACTTCGGCTTGCCATTAGCACCAATAATCACCAGCTGACGCCCCGGTTAGACGGCTACGCTGTACCTCAAAGGGTGCGGCCAGCCTCGGAGTCACTCGTCTAGAGGAATCTCAGGCTGCCTTCCAGAACTGCCCAGCACTTTCCAGAACCATCCAGCACCTTCTGGAACAGTCTGGCACCGTGCCTTCCAGAACAGACCAGCACTTTCCAGAATAACCTAGCACATTCCAGGAAGAGTCCAGCACCTTCTTAGGCATTTTCGCTCCCTCGCATCTACACCTCACTCCGAGACCCGCCCGGAAGGGCGGCTCAAAGACACACCCCTCTGAGACCACCCCCCCTCTGGAGAAGCATCCTGCTCGCTCCGCTGCCGCGGGTTCGCGGGTTCCGGGAAAGTGGCACAGAGTCTAAAGATCACAGCCAGGCTGCAGGGAAGAGGCCGACGTGGCTGGACACACAGTCCAACCGCACCCGCGGGACACCGCCTCACGGTAGCCAACCCCAGGGGCAGACCCAGGGCCCACTCTGTCCTCCCCGGGCCAGGGGCCACAGTGGCTTCCCTGCGGAGCAGCGGCTTCCCCGTCGCTCTGGCAGCCCCCCTGCATCCGCCCCAGGCCCAGGCCTGGACACACCTGCCCACGCTGCCAGGGCTCAGTGACATAATAGGGCTCGAGAACAGGCCCTTCACCTGCTGGCCAGCAGGTCAGGGGGCTGGCAAGGCACAAGGTTGGTCCCCCGCTGCACCCTGCCAGCTGTCCGGACCCCCAAACACAACCTGAGAACCGAATGGGGACCAGCAGGGCCAGCAGAGAAAGCAGGGAACAAGGCGAGGCCCTCATGGCCATGGCCAGGCTCATGGGAAGGAAACTGGAGCCCAAAACCAGCCCTCTGGGGTCCCTACGGCCAACCCCTGGCCGCGGGGTCCAGTGCCAGGCCCTCCTGTCACAAGAGTCCCCAACACCCAGAAATTACTGCCCAATTTCAGTCCCCATGTCCACCATCACTTGCTCAGGGTCCCACACAGACTGTCCTGGCTCCTGCCTTCTGGGGGGACAGAAGGCGACCTCACCCCATGGTCAGCAGGGAGCAGACACCCCTCAGCTCACCGGGCCTCGGGGTCCCGACACAGAAACAGCCAGCCGCCCGCCCAACCGGGGAGAAAAACCGTCAGACTCAGGCGGGTGGCGTCAGGGCACACGATCAGCCCGCAGCCTGGTCTCTCCTCTTTCTAGCGGTTGTTCTGGCCACGTGGTTGCCAAGCCCGGACTGTGGGCTCCCTGGGGGTCCCCACACAGCCCAGCAGAGGGCCAGGCGACACCTCCACCCGTTCTGAGGGCCCCTCTCTCTGAGTACAGAGGAGCCTGGACAGGAGGGATCAATCTGGCTTCTTTCTCCTGCCTCGACCCCCCCTTTCCCCCCCAAACCCCTGGATTCTCCCTCAGACGCCCACAGACATGCTCCATCCACACTGGGTCTGGGCCCTGGCTCTCGGCCACCGGGCGTGGGGCAGCTCCGGGCGGTGGCGGCCCGGCGCAAGCAGGTGCCCCGAGGAGGGCGGTGCAGAGGCGGGGCCTGAGCACACGCAGGCGCACACACGCGTGCCCGCCCCCCCCCCCAAGGACTCCAGGCGGTGTGTTCTCTGTTCTCCGGCTATAATTACTTTCGCGTGGGAGACGGATTCTGTCTCCAGGATCTGAGAAACACTCTCCTGGAACATCCAGTCTACGGTCCCAGGAAACCTCGCGGCGCCCAGCCCTCCCGCCCGCCCCCAGCACAGGGTTGAGGCCACGGACGGAGGGCTGAGTGCCGGCTCCCAGCCACCCCACTCAGAGCAAGCGCCGGGGGAACGAGGCCGTGGGTAACCAGGCCGTGGGTAACCATGGCAACTTCACGGAGTTTAAACAACATAAGTTTGTGAGTTGTTGGCTGTTATTTGGTGCTTGAGTGGGTTGAGGCCTTTCCTTCCTTTTTTAGATAAGACGGTCCCTGAGTAACCCTTTCAGGAGTTTTCGGCACAGGGTCCCAGGCACTGGCCCAAAACCCCTCAACTCCCTTCCGAAGGGGGAGGTGGTGTCTCGTCTGGGCACCAGCACCCAGGCCCAGTCTGCCCTCTGTAGGAATGGTGTGCCTCCCACTGGTGCCCCTCTCAGCGCCCCCCTGCCCAGGAGTCCCAGTAGGGGCAACCCGGCACCCTCGGAATCCCACCCAGGTCCCGAGACACCACCCACACGTGTCCCAGTGAGGGGAGAGAGTCAGGCAGCCCTGGCAGATCCCCATCCCCACACGCAGGCTCACACTCACACTCAACATGTAAACTACATTCCCCCACAGACGACACCCTGCCCACACTGGGAAACGCCCGGTGGCCCTCAAAGGGCCCCGATGGTCTCGGTGGGCACCCCTGGGAGCCACTGCCCTGGGCACTGATGCTTCTCCGTGGAGCTGGCGGGCACAGCTCCTCGATGCCAGAGGGCACACTCACACGGGCCGCACACGCACGCACAGCAAGGTCACTCAGTGTGACGTCATGGGGAGGTGGCTCCCTCCGCGGAGCACACCGCCCCGGCGGTCTGCGCTGCGCCCTCCGCCGCCACCCGCGCTGCCTGCGGTGTGGGCCTGGTTTGCTGCACACCCGAGACAGGCGTGCTGAGAGCGCTCGGTGCTCCCACCGGGCTCCGTGTCACACCTGTGGTGCCGAAGGGCTGGGCACACGGCTGGCGGAAAAAGGAATATTTTTTTTAAGGCAGAAAAACCCTAAATGGCCCTTTCAGCCTTTCCGCGCACATAATTGTAGTATCCGAGTTAATGAAAGGCCCGGCGTGCCGGCTGGCTCAATACCCGCTAATGCCAGCGCCCGGCGCTCACGGGGAGTGGCCCCACCGGCGGAAGCCAGAGCCCTGCGGGGAGGTGGGGGGGCGGGGAAGGAGGTGGGGAAAAGCGTGAAATAAAAAGCGTTTCCAGGAATGACAAGGCTCCCACGCGGGATCACATCATCAGTTACCCAGAAGGAGGGGGCCCCGGAGCGCTTGGCACTGCGTCCCCACAAAGACGAGGTTTCCTTGAGGAGACTGCCAGAGTCTCGCGGCGCTGCCCTCAGACGCAGAACCAACGGCGGAGGAGGGCCCAGTGCTGGGTCCCACACGCAGTGCACGCACGTGTGTGCACATATGCCATGGGGCTGTGTGTGCACACGAGTGCACGTGTGTGTGTGCAGGCGTGTGCACACACATACATGCACTCACTAACCTCGGGTTGGGGCCATCGTTCCCGCCCACGCCCGTGCCATGTGGCGGTCCTCACGGGTGCCAGGGGCTCAGGAGCCAGACCGCCCTGCAAACGTGCCCAACAGCTCACCGCCGCCCGTCTGTGAGGAGGCCCCCCGGGCTCTCCAGGCCCCAACTCCGAGAAGTGCGTGAGACCTTCGTGGTCCATTCCGGGCCCTTCAAACCCACCCCCAAGGGGCTCCTGCTTTCCAGACCCCAGGAGGCAGCCCTGAGAGAGGTGACTGGTTCATTCTGACCGTCCTGACTCCTAAGGGCCGGCTGCCCCCCAGCGGTGCACGGCCTTCATCACCCCCCAGGGCAGAGCAGGGCAGGGCGGAACCACAGATCTTCCCTCCCAGATGCTCTGAGCTCGAAACTGCTAGACCTGCCCATCAGCCCCTCACCTGCATCCACCGCCAGAGAAGTCTGCTGTCTTTGAAGGTGATCAAGGAGGGGAAGGTGGGGTCAGGGAGGGGGGCAGAGTGAGCAGGGCAGAGTGGCAGCCTCAAGGGGAGGGGCCCTAGGTGCCTGTGCATGGGCACCCTGGGCTGGGCCCCCTTGGGCCTGTCTATTCGCCTGCCTCCCGGCCCAGCTCCCCAGCAGCCTGACTCCAGTGGAGGGGGCCAGACCCTGGGGCATGAAACTGCAACCCTGAGAGGGCACCGCTGCAGCTGGAGTTACCTCTCCCCACCCAGCCCTCACCGGGCGTGGGACAGGGCCCTGGCTGGGCGCAGAGCGGCCTCTCTGTGCGAGTCGGGCGCAGAGGCCGGAAGGCGGTGCTGGCCCCGGAGGCTGGGCCCTGGCTCCAAAGGACGCCTCCCTCCCTCCCTCCAGCGGACTTAATGCTTTCTGGGATTTTAGTACATACGAACGCATTTCAAAGTGGAGAACATTATAGTTATGATTATTACCGAAAGACTTCCTTTATAACTCTCATTTTCTAGCGCTCATTACTTTCTGAAAAATTATCCTTGAGGTTCCATATTCCCAAGCCTGGCCTTAGGAGTTTTATTCTCAGGATTTGAGCAAAACATACGATCGCGTCCACAGTGAGAAGGGAAGCAATTAGTTCCCACTCGGTCTCCATGGTGACTTGTCACAAGGAGAGAGTACCCCCAGGGCGGGCGGGGCGGAGGCTGCCCTGCGACCAGGTGAACCCCGACACCCCAACACCCTCAGCAGCGACCCGGTTTCGGTTCTGCCCATCTGTTCCGTACCGGGTCCACGTTTATAACGAGGCTTCAGCCGCAGGGGCGGGGGGGGGGGGGGAAGCCCCCATGAGATGTCCCCTTTCCTGCTAAAGCAGGGCCCCGTCGGGAAAGCAGGTGCTCATCTCTACCATGGGGCTGGACACATTTCCCAACACCTAGGGGGCCGTGCGGGCAGAGCCAGGTCCCCGCCCTGGGGGTGCTGGGGAGCCCGAAGGTGGCAGGTTCCCGGTGCCTCCTCCTTCCTTCACAGTCCCGGGCAGCTCGGCCCACGAGAAAGGAAAACGCACTCGCTGGAAAGTGGCTACACAACCACTGCCGTGTACCTACTGTGTGCCAGCTCTTTGCACGTGCTCCCTCCCCACTTCTCCGCTGAGTGAGCTGAGGGCTGCCGGGGGCCCAGGGTTGGAAAGCCTCCGTCCCCTCCCAGACGACACACTGCAGTCAGCTCCCAGCCGCACCGCGTCCTGCCCACAGGTCTGGAGCAAGGTAACCAATGCCCAGCCTGGCCAGAGCTGCCTCCCGCTGCAATGGGCGTCTATATATAGCCACGTCCTGCAGGGACAGCTGGGATGTGCGGTCTTGGGAAGCTCCCTTAATAAGGACGCTGAGTGAAGGTGCAGGACAGACCCCTGGGAGCAGAGAGGACGTGGCAGGGGAACCATTAAATGCTGGGGTCACCACAGGAGCCTGGGTGCAGTCCCAGCTGGAAGCTCGTTCTGGTCTCCTTTGGTTTCTCGGAGCTAAGGTGATGGGAAACCGCGGTGTGTGCGCCGTGACCGTGAGTGTGAAAAACCATCTGAACACGTGCAGCCGACCCCTGCGGGTTGCAAAGCCCTTCCTGCCAAAAAAAGGTGGGGAGGAATCCCCAGCAGGAATTTGATTTCAAGGTGCCCAGAAGCTCTTACGTCCAGACCCTGGAGCACCGCCCAGCGCCCAATCCTTAAATAAAAGCTCCCAGGAAAGCAGGAGCTATTCTCCATGGAACCCAGTAGAGAAGCCACTCGTTCACACTTGGTGAGGGTTTCCAACGACCCAGGTTTAGTGGGAAACCATTCATTTCTGAGCGTGCCGGGCATTTGCACCCCTTTAAATCTTCCTCCAAATGGTGCACCTCTTCCAACACAAGCCGGCGTCGTGCCCTTTGGCTCCAACGGAGGCCCCTGTTTGGCATGAAAAGGCTTCTCGGTGGAGAATGGCGGGCTGCTGGGTGTTCTCGTCGTCCTTGCAGGAAAGCACACCGTCCTGAGGTGCGGCGCCCAGCCCAGGGTCCAGTACTTGCCTGGTGCCCCAACACAGGGACTACGGGGGCCGGAGCCAGATCCAGGCTCCAGGGGGCCACCTTTCCCACCCTTGTCACCCCTTGGGCTCACTGGATGTCACAAGCAAGGAGTCGTTGGTGAGCAGGGCTGCCGTGTTCCCTCTGTCCACGGTGGGTGGGGGGAGGCTCTGAGTGGGCCATGGGCTTGTGCATCAGCACCCAGGGTGGGGGGCTCTTCCCTGGGGGCCTGGACTCCTTCTTGCTTGTCTGTCTTGGTGGAGGGAGACTTCTGACGTGAGACAAGATGCTTCGGACAGGTAACGACACGTGGGGATTCTCCGCTCTTCCAGACAAAACGCACGTGTCACGGTCTCCTCCAGCCTTCCCCACCGCCCCAGAGGAACTTGGTGAAACTGCAGGGCCTGGCTGGTGGCAGGTGTCTGTCCCCAGGCAGTTCACCCGTCTGCAAGTGGACCATTTTCTGAAGGGGCTACAGCAGACACGCCTGAGCACCCACTTCCCCCTGGTTTCCAGGCGCGGCCAAGGTCCACGCTGGACCAGAGGGTGGGCTGGCTGCCCTGTGTCCAGCAAACACCTGGCAGAGACTGTGCCCGCGGGGCTGGTGATCAGGGGTGGGTCTGGGAGGGAGCCTGGCAGTCCTTCACCCACACCTCTGTTATTCTAGAGTCTTGGGAGGAAGCTCTTTGGAAAACCACGAACCAAAGCCATGTGGTGAAATTAGCTAAAAATGTGTATTATTCTCCCTCTTTTGGCTGCTAGGAGCATGCTCTGGCTTTAAATAGTTAAACCTTCCTGGAAAGAAACCTTCCAACAAGCATTGCTCTTGTTCTGCAGAGGACACCACAGACTCTGAAGGCCTCACCCATCCAACCTGAGCTGACAAGTTATAACCCAGCGCCCAGGTGGGGCCCCAGGGAGCCAGCCCTGAGCCGCACTGGAAGGGCGGAGTCGAGATCCACGGGAAGAGGTCCCTGCCGCACCGCGGAGCACATCCTTGGGCCCCTAAGTATGAAATGAGGTCGTCGGCCCTTCCTGGTGCCCTGAGGGTTGGCTGTGCTCCAGGCAGGCTCTGCAGCACCTCCCAGAATGCCCTCGATGTCTACACCGGGAGCCTGCCCCCGGCTGCTGGAGGGAAACACTTTCAGATAAAGCAACAGATTCTAGGCTCTTTGTGATCTCAAGTCACCTTCTAAGGCACGTTTCGCCATCAGCGTCAGCGCATGTGTTGGAGAAACTGTGAGAGCAAGCGAGTTCACACTTACGGAAACGGGTCTCTCCTAAGCCCCGTCAGCCCGTGTGCCGAGGCACCTCTTTCAGCGAGGCTGTTCCCCTTCCTGCCAGCGGGCCCCCAACCCAGAACAAGCACCACGGTGGCCTCGGGGACTAGTGCCTGCCACTGTGAGCTGGGACCCCTCCACCTCTCATAGGTGGCTAAGGGCCCGCCGCACCCTGAGAGTGGGGGGCAGGGGAGCACAGGGCAGGGCAGGGCAGGGCAGGGGAGAGACGGACAGCCAGAGACAGAGGGAGGGAGAACCAGAACGTTCTGAATACGACAGAGACAGTAGTGGCTTAGAGAGGCAGCAAAGAGAAGGGGCCGGAGCCGCTGGAATGCTTGGCGAACCTGTGGGAATGCTGGCAGCCCTGCGGAAGGCTGTGCTGAGGAACCGCAGCCGGTCAGGAAGACACAGGTGCGCGCGGGGTGGGTTGGGAACGCTGGGCCCTTGGGCTGCAGGAACGGCAGGTGCCCGAGGGGAAGCGTCCCTGTTCGTGTGGTGGGGGTAGTTTCCAGATGGCTTTCCCCCTTCACTTATTTAAAAATAAAAAATCCCTCACTCCATGTCAGCTGCACGTCAGGTTCCATTTGTCTTTATAACAGAGGATCAAGCAGGGGTGTGGAGATAAATAAACACAGAGAGACAAACGCCCAGAATCTGCAGGCCCAGGAGCTCGCGGGCTGGAGGAGCTGAGCCCCGCACCGCCACTGTTGCCACCGACATTTCAGTTTCGAGTTCAGCACTGGGGTGACCCCCTGCACACTCCTCCAGACCGCCTGCCAACCGCCCCCACCGCCACGACCACCCTGGCGCCTCTGGGTGGGACGGGAGCCCCCTCACCTGCACGTCCCTTGCCTCCTGACTGCATGAGCCTCAGGTAACACTGTGTGCCCAGGAGGGACCCGAGGGGCCCGCCTCCAACTCCGACCCATCACAGAATAGTGGGGCCTCCAGCTATGGCTGCGTGGGTGGCGGGGGGTGGGGGGTATCAGAGAAGGCTGCAGGGCCAGGCTGGCCAGGACCCAGCACTGAGGGCACTTCCCCCGCCACTGCCATCCAGGTCATCCCAGATGCCAGAGTCCACAATGTCCCTCCCTGTCCCGAGGAGCTGTGGGCAATGCTCCAGGTGGAGTGAGTGGCCCGAGTAGACAGAGGGTCCCCTCTGAAATGGCCCGCAGGAGCCTTCCCACCTGCCTCCACCCTAGCCTGCCTCTCTGCTGGCCCTGGGCCGCCTCAGGAGCCTGTCCCTTCCCCAACAGCATGAGGGCCAGTGCTAGCAGCGCCGCCCCTCCCCCCCGCCCCCCCAAGCTCCAGGACGGTCAGAGGTGAGAGGAGGAGGGCAGGTGGCCAGCCGGGGCCCTGTCCTTGGTGCTGGCTCCCGCTGCGCCCCACGTGGCTCCAGCTGAGGCTCAGTCCTTGTGGAAGGGCAGGGACTACACCCCCGCTCCGCTGTGGCTCCTGCCCGAGGGCCCTGGGCAAGGAAGGCCCCACATAGTCCGTCAGAGGCCCGGCCTGCCAGGACTTTCCTGGGCTCCCCACTTCTCCCCGTGACCTGAGGTGACCCAAGGCTCCAGGGTGGACGCAGGTCTCCCTAAGCCCCAGACACTGGGAGGGTGGGTCCAAGCGATGTGTAAGTCCTCTTTTGTGGGGGAGGGGTCGACTGCTGGGGCTCATACCAGAAAACCCAGCTGCTCAAGTGCAAAGAGCCCACACACGGCCGGCCGGCCCTCCCCTCCCACAGAGCTGCGTCACCAGGCCCAGGCTGTCTCGGCCTGAGTGTCCCCTCCACTTCGCCTCTGCTGCCAAACCCCCCAGGGCTTCCCACCTCGCCCACGCTGGGGGCGGGGGGGGGGGCCTGCCCTGCCCCTCCCAGAAGCTCCCAGCCAGGAATGAGGGGTGAAGCCTGGAGTTTGGTGCCCAGGGCAGGGAGGCCTCCAGTCTCCGGGGAGGGACAGAGGTGTCAGCCACCGTCCCGGGCACAGAAGCCAGCTACGCCCTCGCACGTGGAGGCGGGGAAGGAGGCGGAGGGCCTCCACCCCTGACACGGTCCCAGGAAAGCCCCCTTGCTCCCCAGGGCTCTGCGGGGTCCTGGAGGGGCATCCCACCGGCCCAAACCCGCCTTCTCCAGGCGTCACCGTTCTCCTCCCCCCTCCTTCACAAACCTGGAGGGTCTGTTTTAAGGAAGGTAACATCCCCATTAACAACGCAGCCTCATTAAGACAACGGCCCAAATCCACCATGCGCACTTAATGAGCAGGTTCTGTCGCAATGTTTATACTTTTTAAAATTATTTTTTGCAGCGCAGTAAAACCAAAGCTGGCTTCCGGCTCACAGAACTCGTTAAGGGCGACCCCACTCCATTAGCCGGGGCCGCTGGGCTGCGAAGTGCCCCGGGCTCCGGTTGAGCGCCCAGGGCATCCCCGAGCCGAGGGAGCTGCGTTTCAGCAGGAAATGAGGGAGCGACCCGGCGCGCCAAAGAAGGGACTTGACCTGGGGGCGGAGGCTGGCCAGCAGGATGGACACCCACGTTCCTGTCACTTGCCTCCACCGTGGGGCGTCTCGCGCTGTGGATCAGGATGAAAGCGGCGCTGTGGGAGCTCTTTTTTAAAGTGACCGGTAAAAAATAAATCCAGTCCCTCCCCAAAGCTGGAAAGCTCTGGCACCCTGAGTTTCTTACCGCCCCGCTGGATCCCTGGCCCACTGGGACGGGCAGAGCACTAGCCTCCCAGGAACACCCCCACCCCACGTGAGACCAGCCCGCAGGCCGCTGGGGACAGGACAGGGTCCCACTGTCCCTCCGCACCCAGCGGGGGCCGAGCTCGCTTCCCTTTGCGGAAGGAGAGGGCAGTGCTGGGACGTGCAGCAACAAGCGCTTCCGCGCCGGGGGAGGCGGCGACCCCCGGCCTTGCGCGAGGTGGTGGGGCCGCGGGGGACAGCCTCCCGCCAGGGGGCACGCCCCGGGCACCCCCGGAGACCCCGCCTCAGGCCTCCTGAGGCTGCCTGGGCAGAAAGTTTGGACCAGGGCCCCTGGCGCCGGCTTCCCCAGAAGCGCTGCACTAGCCCCTGGGGGCCCCTGGGGACCCCAGCGCCCCAGAGAAGCGGACTGGGCTCTGGATGGAGCCTCCCTAACGCTGCTCGGGAGACGCTGTTCCGCGAGGGCCCTGCGTTGCCCGCCCCTGCGCTCCAGCCTCCGCACCGCGGGAGGCTCGCCTCGGTCCTCTCCAGGGGGCCTAAGGCGCGCCTTCCCCCCACAACTCCTTTGGGTCGTTAACTCCTCAGCGAACCCTCCGCCGGGTGGACCCGACAGCGCTCCCATCCCGGGCCTGGGTGCCGTAAAGAAAGCGCACTGCGTCCCCCAGGGTCCCTGCCGCCACCCACTCTGTCTCGGCCGGCCCCCTGGATGCACCCCGCGGGGCCGGGATCCCCTCTGCCTCAGCCTTCCCCCACCTCGCCGGGGAGTTCCCTGCACCGCCCGGCGTTGTGCCGCCTTAGCTGCCGCGGCTGCGCCGCCACCGCCGCCACTGCCGCCGCCACGCAGCGCAAGGGACTCCTGGCGTCTCCATGGAGCCCGAAACCGCCTTCGCATTCACAAAATCACCCCACCGGCCTCCTGCTGGGCCACGTGCCGGCCCCCAGCCAGGAGGGACCGGCGACCCTAGCAGAGACCCCTGCACCTGGGGGTGCCCCCCTTCCCCACACAGCCTCGGCTGCCTCTGGCTGCCCTCTGCAGCCCCCGCCTCCCCCGCGGGGTCCTGTGGGCCCCTCCCAGGACCGTGCCACCCTCCAGCCCCGAGCTGGCTGTCGCACGGCGGTAATCACCGCTGCAAGGCTGAGCAAGGCTGAGCCAGCGGGCG
Source organism: Desmodus rotundus (assembly GCF_022682495.2). NCBI lineage: Eukaryota > Metazoa > Chordata > Mammalia > Chiroptera > Phyllostomidae > Desmodus > Desmodus rotundus. The sequence continues at coordinate 112,261,167 of NC_071395.1, forward strand.
ACGAGGGACAGGCTACTCACGGGCTCAGCGCTCCCCGAGGCAGGTGATGGGGGCCTGGCGGCCATGCCCCAGCTGCATCCTGGCCGAGAGGACAGCAGCGTCCCGGGGCCACGCGGGTACAGGCCGGCTGGCAGCGAGGGGCTCGTGGGACCGGGCTCCAGCGGCTCCAGCGGCAGCGGGGGCGGCCGTGTCCCCTCCGAGAGCGCAGGAGCGGCCGGGGCTGGGGCCGAGCCGGGCCGCTGTCCTAGGAGGCTCTGCCGGCTCCGGGGCTCTGCGCTCCGCACTCGCTCTTCCCTCTCTGCCTCTCTCTCCCTTTCTCTCCTCCCCTTTTCTCTCTCCCTCTCCCTGGTTCCTCTGGCTCGCTTGGCTGGAGCGAGGAGACAGCAGGAGCACGCGGCGCAGGCAGGCGGCTGGGGCGGTGCGCACAGAGCGCAGCGAGGGAGGGGCTCCTGCAGCGCGCGGCGGGGCGGGCGCCTGGGTGGGGAGGGCTGCTGGCTGCGCCCTGCCACGGCGCCCAGACGGCCCGGCCCGCAGAGCCCCAGCACCGGGGCGGTGGGCAGGGCGCGGGTCCGTGAGCCCCGCCCTCCGGTCTAGAGCCCCGCCCCAGCTCCCATCCTCCAGGCGGCTGTGGGAGCAAGCAGCCCCTCTCAGGACCCCCGGCCTGCCACCTCCCTGTCCCTGGCCCAGGAAGGGACACAACCAGGGATCCCCATAAACAGAACTCCGGATGGCGGGGGTGGGTGGGGGAGGCCCCCCCCCCCCTCCTCTGCTGCCCAGTCCACCTACCTACTCCTCCACTTTGCCCATACTTGCCCATCCCTTGCTAGGGCCTGGCACTGGGGGCCTGGCCTTCCTGAGGACAGGAACCCACAGCATCGCTGGGGCCTTTGTCCAAGTTGCCAACCCAACCAATTTAAACATTTCTACCCCGGTGGGAGAGGAAGTTTAGAATTTGCCTGAAATCAGAAAAGCAGGCAAACGAGCCTTGTCCCCACTGCCAAGCGCCCCTCACCTTGGGGAGGAGCCCTGGTGCAGGGTCTGGGAGGGGGGCCAAAAGCAAGCTGAGGCCAAGGGCCCGTGGGGAGCCGGGTAGTCCACAGCACCTGGCATTCAGCACCAAAGGCAGGCCACAGGGCCTGGACGGTCCCGAACAAAATAGCAGGTTGGGCAGGGCCTCGATCCTGTTTCCAAGCAAAAGACAGACAGAGGGTGTCAGTGCCCAGAGCCTACCACCCACAGGCGAGGAGGGGCGGGGGCGGGGGTGGACTGTACCCTATAAGACACCCTCAGTCCAAAAATAAGCAGAAAGCTGGCCCCAGGTTGAGTTTACATCTGACGTTGCTTCTGTAATGATGTCCCTCCTCGTCCCCAACTGTCCAGCTTTTCCATGCCGGGCAAGGAGCTTGACAAGGAGTCCAGGGGTTGGCAGGGGCCTGGAAGATTCACGGGCAGTAAAGGGAGAGACGCAAACCCGGCTCCGCAGAGCCCTGCAGAGCGAGCGAGGCCAGAAAGCGCTCGGGACATGGGGCTGCTGGTCACTCGGGAGCTCCGCGCTCTTCATTCCTGGCCCTCGGCCTCTCTGGGTGGTTGATCCGTCTTGGCCAGTGGGGACCGTGCTGTGTAATAATTTCCAGTGAGCTGCTCGGCCCTGCAGCTAAACACCAGATAAATGCCTTGTCTCTGCACGGTTCACTGGACTTCCTGCAGCCCCGTGTTGGACACGGCACTGGTTCTCTCCGTCCTCGGCTGCCAGATCCTCGGCGGAGGCGGAGCCCTCCCACTCCACGTGGCCCACCTGTCTCCCACCGGCAGGCCTCTTGCTTCCCAGGCAAAGGCAAGGGTGCTTATGAGCCACTTTCCGGGGTCATTCCAGCAAAGCTCCCTGAAGGCAGCACTGAATCGGGCACACAGTAGGTCCACTCCAGCTCCTTGGTGGGGGGTAGGGGAGGGCGTGAACTCAGCGTCCGTGGCCTCAGGACCTGCAGATCCGACCCCTGGGGGGTGGGGCAGGCCCCAGCAGGGAGGCCTCATTACAAGCCCCGGAGAACGTGCCCTTCCAGCCAGAAAGGGGACTCAGGGCCAGCCTGTGCGTCTTCATTTTAGAACCAACCAGGAAGTTCATAAAACTATCCTCCATGAAGGGAGTTTTACAAACCTGGGATTTGAAATTATTTTTTTCTAAGTGAGAACATGGAGGAGGATCTGGGAACAGTCCTTTGCAATAGCAATTAGGAAAGGGACAAAGGAGGACCTAGTTCCTAGATGACGGCTGAACACACACAGCTAATTTTGCTCCCCCTGCAAAGCCCACTGGAACCGCCAGAAGACACTTTTTTAAAGCTATAAACCCCAAGGACCTGGAGACCAGGGAAGGAAAGCCACACGGCACGGGTCCAGGAAGGCAAAGGGGCAAGTGGTACCTGGCCTCGCTGTGGTGGGGGCCGAGAAATAGAACCTCCAAAGGCTCAGGAGTGGGGGGGGCAGACACCCACGGAGGTGGGCAGGCAACTCAGAGCAGCGGAGCCCCAGGTCCCGGAGGGTGGCCCACCCCGGTTCACTGTTGGGGCCCACCCGGAGGGGTATTCCCAGGAGAGGTGACTCTGGGGCTCTGGGCCCGGGGCACCTCACGCACGGTGGCAGAGGGGTGTCATGCACTCCGAAGGCTCAGAAACCTACTAAAGATGTAACTTTGCTGTCTCCCAGCAGGCGGCAAAGAAGGGAAGCCCCAGGAGACAAGGCCCCCCCAGGCCTCGGAGCCTCCGGCCAGCTCTGCAGGGCTGCCCGACAATGTGAGTAAATAGCCCCAATTACCAGACACCGGAGGACAGCCATGAAGAGAAAGAGCGGCCGCACCACCCAGGGTGGGGGCACAGGAAGGAGAAAGCATCAGAAATAGCCATTTTTAATATCCCCAGAAACAGCGGAGAAGACTGCATCCATGAACCACGAGCACGATGCTATTTTAGGGAGAACATTTAGGGAACACAAAGGGGCTGGAAGATTAAAAGCACGAGAACAGAAAGAAAATCCTCCCCAGAAAGGGTGGAAGACAGAGGCGAGGGAACGTCCCAGAATCCAAAGCAGAAAGACAGCCGGAGGAACAGGGAGAAAGGGTGAAAGATCAGACAACAGGTTCTGTGTGTTTAATTCAAGAAATGTTTTAATTCAAGAAATTTCCCCAGACAGAGTTCCCAAGCTCTCCACACCATGGGTGGACACTGACCCCACATTAAGGCACATTGTTACAATAAACAAAGTCCAGAGGACACGTTTCCAGGTCCTTAAAAAAAAAAAAGAGCGGGTGTGAGAATGGGCTTCGGAACTCCCGGCAGCAACAGGGAGGCGAACAGACAGCAGAGCCTTCGAGGTGTGGCGGGAAGTGCTCCCGGCCCAGCGCCCCCCACGGAGCCCCGTGAACAGTGAGAGTAAGGTAAAGACACCTGCGTGTGCAAGGTCTCGGGAACGCTGCCACCCGGGCACCCTTTCTCCGAAGCCGCTGGAGGACGTGCTCCAGCACAACAAGGGGGACCACACGCCGGCTGCCGTGGATGAGGGAGAGCCGGGGGAACCCAGGTCTGGGGGCAGGGAGGCCACGGGCCCACGGGGGCAGGGCGCTCACTGTCCCACCGTCCAGCACACGACGCGCCCAGGGCGGTGGCTGCCACAGGGCCTTCGGCACCAGACGAGCCTGGTCCACTTCTCATGGGCACTTGGCCTGCTCTGGCCGGGCCAGTGGACAGCCCGCTTTCTTCTCCACGCCTGCCACCTGGACAAACGGAACAGACTGGTGCCACCCCTCGGAAGTGTCCTATTTGTCCTCTTGGAAGGAGGAGCATGGTCATGGGGAGCCACGAACCAGAAACCATAGATCAGCCCACCCCCCGCCCCCCACCAACCTGCTGGACGTCCCAGCTGGGGTAGGACCTCGGTTCTCCGGGTAGCCCTCACCGCCTTGCCAGCGGCCTCCAGGGACCAGCGCCTCGGTCTCGCAGAGCCAGTGGGTTCACGGACCCCCCCGACTCTCGGGCAGCTGAGGCCGGACTGCAGCCCCAAGGCCGGCCACCAGGTCTTCTCCCAGGTTCCTCCGTCTGGAAAGGGCATGTGGCTGGCTCGTCACGTGCGTCACCCTGCACGTAAGCAGACGGTGACACCACAACGCAATGCGGAAAACTAGGCGCCAAGGGGCCTCCCTCTCCTGGTCGGTCTGTCCCGGCCGTGCGGGGCTGGCGGAGGGGTGCCTCAGAGTGCACTGCTGCTCACCACCGGGCTTCCTCGTTCAGTCCCGAGAACGTGTCTTGTCTCCACTCCCCCCACCAGGGCTGACTGCCCGCTGCCAGGGGGTCTGGGGTTTCCCCTTTGGCCACTGCAGGACCCCGCACGGAGGGCCTCCCTACCCTAACGACCTCCCCGTGGGGGCGGCCCCCCGGGGCCAAGGGAACGGACAACCGAAACCACCGTCCGCGTTCTCACACACCAAGCATGGGCCAGCGCGCCCGAGCTTCCGCTCCACAGGGCTCCGGGGTTGTGTCTCTCCAGACTCCATGAAGTACAGGTCACCATGGAGCCCTGGAGGTCAGCGGAGGTCCTGGAGGCCCGGCCGGCCAGAGCTGGTGGAGGGGCACCCCCTACGCCCCCCAGGCCTGAGCGCCGTCCAGCCTGAAAACTGCGTTGGGTCTCACCGCCCCTAGACGCGGCGCCCTCCCCACACCCCCTGCATCATCTCCCCTCCATCCCCAACAGCCCCACCTCCTCCCAGCACCCCACGGACACGGGGCCACCGGGGGCGGGAGTCACCAGACAAACTAGCCGTGGTCCCTCCTCAGTGCACTTCATCATGCAGGCAGGTGGTCCTGCTGTCCACTCCCTTTCTAGAACATTCTTCCTTCTCCTCCACCACAGAAACGCCCCCAAGGCCACTCTCCCAGAGACTCCATCCTCGGGCCTTTCACTTTGTTCTCGAGGGTCTCGTCATCATGGACACCACTGCGGCATTTCAGAGCTGGCAAAAAAGCCCTTTTGTACAGCCCCGGTTTACAGATGAGAAAACCAAGGCCCCAGCATCCTGGTCTCCCACCAACGCAGGCCCCTCCAGACCTGGAACCTGCCGCCACACTGCCAGCAGAGGCCCCGCCCCCGGCCCACCACCCCATCCCCCACGCAGGGGAGCAGGTGGGTGCATCTGCGGCGTCTCGCACACCCTTGCAGACTTGGTATTTTATCGAAGCGCACGCAGCCCTCATCGGCACCCAGGCGCCTGCAGTTCTGGCATTTACGTGCTCGAGAGGGAGGCGAGCTGCTTGCAAAGCGTCCCATCTCTCCTCCCACGTGGACGGGAAATGTCAGAGGGAGACCCAGGCTGCTCAGGGTCCCACATCCACATCACGCATACTATGCTCTCTTTGGGCTGCTTTGACGCCGCCGCAGCCGCGTTTGGAGAGCCTGGGAATGTGTGAGCGGAGCAAGCAGAGGGCCCCCCAGGCTCCTATAACCCGGGCAGCGGCCGGAGCCTGGTGCCTCCCACGACAGATGCCACGGTCCATTCGGGGGCCGGTGGGTTCTTCCCCACCTTCTTAGGCCTACTTGCTTTGAGTGGGACCCACGCCCTCTCTTTGAGCTCAGTCTGTGATTGCACAATAATACCCACCCAGAAAACAAATTAAAAATAGGAAAAACCCATCCAAGGCGTGTGTCTGCCGAGGCAGAGTGCTGCTGTCAGACTGCTAGGCAACCCCAGGCAATCCTGGGGAGGAAGGCCTGCGCGAGGCTGGCGCACAGAAGTCGCACCGCGGCCGTCTGTGTGCGTGCTCAGCCAGCTGCGAGCGGAGTTGAGGGCAGAGGGGAGGCGCCTCCGTGGAAGGGGCACAGGCCACCCGGACAGGCAGACTTTCCAAAGGACAGGGGAGACGCCGGGGTGTCCACAGGAGGGGGCAGCTGGACACACGCAGGGAAACACATCCAATTTCTCTGTTTTCCAACATGCAGGTGTTCAGAATTGTGGGGGCCAAACGCCTGGATCTTCACTGCTTTCCCCTCCCCCCGCCCCAGTTTTTTTCATCATCTTCAGCAAGAGGTGAAAGTGAGGAAGGATTAGAAAGCTGGAGACAGAGGAGAAACGAAAGATGGGCGTGTGGCAAGAGACAGGCGGAGGAGTCGGGAAGGGAGAGCTGGAGAACCCAGGCCAGCGGGCAGGCTCTGTGCCCCCGTGGGGTCGGGTGCACCGGCTACACCCTCACGCCGGCCCACGCGCAGTCACGCGGAAACGCTGCGGAGGTTAAAACACTGCGCACGACCAGCCCTGGCAGCTGTGGCTCTGCTGGTCAAGCGTCGTCCCACAACCGAAAGGTGGCGGGTTTGATTCCCGGTCAGGGCACATCACCTAGGTCGCAGGTTTGGTCCCCGGGAGGTAACCAACTGATGCTTCTCTCTCGCATCAATGTTTCTCTCTCTCCCTTCCTCTCTCTAAAAAGCAATGAATAAAATGTCCTCAGATGAGGATTAAAAAAAACCCAAAACCTTGACTATGACCATAGAACGCTTTTAAAAGGAGAAGGCGAGGGACGTGACATCGTAAACAACAATTCTGCATCTGACTTTAGGGTTCAGAAGACCGCGGGCAGAGCCCAGAGCGCCCCTCCCGCTCCGCGAGGAGCAGGGAGCACCGGGCCGCGGCACCAGGACGCCTGCGCTCCTTGGGCTGCCACGGCCCAGGCCCGGGGCTTCAGACGGCCGGGTCTTCCCTCTCACAGTCCTGGAGGCCGGAAGTCCAAGGCCAAGAGGTGTGCAAGACCACTCTGCCTCTGGAAGCTTCCAGGGGCTCCGTCCTCGGCTTGCAGACGCACCCCTCCGGCCTCTGCTCCACGTCCCTGTGGCCTGTCCTGTGTGTGCACCCACATCCGAACTTCCTCTTCCTTCCGGGACACCCGTCGCTGGACTGCAGCCCACCCACACCCCGCACGACCTCATCCTAACTGGGTCGCATCTGCAAGGACGTTATTTCCAAAGCAGGTCCAACCCTGAGGTTCTGGGTGGACCTGAAATCGGGGAGACACCATTCTATCCCTCCACAGGGACGCACGGACGAGCTTCAGAGCAGGCCATCCCCAGGCCATCCCCAGGCCATCCCCAGGCCAGTCTGCCCTCTGGAGGGAAACCTCTTACTGCCCCTGACAGGGAGTCGCCCAGGGCCCCATGCGGGGCACCCCCACCGCCCACCACCTCCTCGGGGACAGCCTGCCCTGCTGGAAACTGTCGTTCCCCACAGCGGCCTGATATTAGTCGTGGTCTCGTGCAGCCAGATTTCATGGGATCCGCAGGCATCCCGGAGCCCTCGCCGCACCTGGAAGTGACCACGGCCCCCAGCAGTCGCGGGGCAGAGGGCCCGGCCGGCTCCCTGCAGGCACAGGCTCCACTCGGCGTCCTCACACTCGCACGGTGCCCGATGCCTCGCTCCCAGGCGATTTCTCCCGCGCCAGCTCTGTGCCCTTGCGCCCACACATGGCGGGGCTGGTGGGGGTCCCTCATGCCCCTTTATCCAACTGGTCATCCCCTGTGTCGATTCTGTGCCCGGGCAGGGCGGCTTCTCCCACAGGACTGTCCTCCTGACCGTCCTTCTCCTCCTGACTTCACCACTTAACCCCGTCGGCACACAGGGACCGTCTGCGGGTGTCCCACGAAGAGATGAACAAAGTCCTCGTGAACCACTCTGCCTTTTGCCCAAAGAAATTCATCCTGGGCAGGGTCTTCATTCATTCTTTTATTCAACAGACGTGCCCCGAGCACCTCCTAAGTGCCCAGCCCTGGGTCAGGCAGTGGCCCACGGGCACGGAAAGACGCAGCCCTGCCCTCCAGGCGCCCGGCGCTGAGCTGGGGGAGCAGATGGGTCAACAGCTAAAAGACCGAGCCACGCAGTAAGTGCTTTGAAGAAAACACGGAGAAAGGCCCTGCCCATGGAGAGGCCTGGCCATGCTCCGTCAATACCTCCATCCCCACTCCACCTGGTAACATGGAGGCCTCCGCCCTCCCAGCACCACCTCTGAACACCAAAGAGTGTGACCAAACAGCCAGGGCCTTGAAGAGGTGACTCGCAAACGGAGACGTACAGAGGACCCCAAAAAAGTCAGGAAAACGTCTAATCTCGCTGGTCACGGAAGCAGTGCAATGGGAACAAAAACACACTTCCGCTTTGGCCGCCTGTGGGGGTCAGAGACCGCTGGCCCCGGCCAGCCACTGGGGGGCTGCTGGGAGCAGCCCTCCGAGCAGGCGCTGGTGGCCGGAGCCCATGCCAGCTTCCCGGGGCGGGGGCAGGCGGGCCCGCGGAGCAACCGCTTTCGAAGGGTGTTTAGCCTTTACCTCAGCAATTCCACTTGTAGCCATTCGTCCCCGGAGACACCGGGAACCAGCAAGGAGATTTACCTGGAAAGATTTACGTACTGGGGCACTTGCTGCGCAGCTCTGACATCAAAGATGGAGGAGGAGCCGAGTGTCCGACGCCGGGGTGCTGGGGAAACGGACTTGCGCTCGAATTAAAACCCTGCCGGGGAGAGTGCCGCGCGCCACCGCAAAGGGGCCGTGAGCCGACCGACCGTGAGGTGTGTCCACAGAGCACGCCACACGGCGTGAACGCTGACCCCGGCCGTGAGGCAGCCACCCGGCCGCGCTGGCCGGGGCCCACAGAGGCAGCCTCTGAACATGTGGACGACGGGTCATTCTTAACCCTCTTTCTCTGGCGTGTTACTGGACATTGTCGGTTGCCTGCGGCGGGGCCTGCACTGTATTTGCATCAGGAAACACGTAAGGAAGCATTATAAATTCAATCACAGATGTCACACAGGCCGTCGACTCTTCAGGGCACTGGCCTGCTGGGGCGGAAGAAGCGGGCAGCGGCTGCTTGGCACGGCCACCTGGGGGCTTTGCAGGTTCTCCTGACTCCGCCTGAGCAGCTGGTGGGGCTCTCAGGAGAACGCGGAGGCCGTGCGGCCGCACCTCCACGCGCCGGGCGCAGCTCTGCACGCAGACTGTGAGCTGCGCTAAACTGATGCAGATAAATCATCTGGCTAACCAGGCGGGGGGGTGCTGTGCTGCCGTTTCTGCTTGCTGCTCAGGAGCCCGACTCAAAACACACGACCTGAGAACGACCAGAGGCCTCCTGCTTTAGTCCAGGAGGAAGCGTCGGGTGGCGCATCACGCGCTCCAACCTGCCCCCGCCCCTTCCCAGATGGAGTTGCAGGTGGACTTGCTAGCGTCCTGCTGTTGGGGGCTCTCCATGCATGGGGGGGGGGGTAGGGCTCACAGGCTGTTGCAGGGACACATTGTAACCCTCCCTCGGGGCTTCTCAGGAGAAGGACCCTGCCCAGGTTCATCATTTTAAACTCAAGTTCTGGAAATGTCACCGTTACAAAGTCAATATTCTTAAAGCTCCTGCTTCCCGAGAGGACAGAAGAAAAGTAACAATGTTGATGGGGTTCCCGCAGTGGGCTGGGAGCCTAGCGAGCACTTCGGGGGGCTCCTGGCCGCAGCTCACAGGGAGGAGAGTGAGGCTCTGTGGGTCTGAAGGAGGCGGACCCACGGGGCGCGCAGGCTCCCAGCCAGCGATCTCGGACACCCCGCCTCTGCAGCCTCACAGTCAGTGAGGGCTGGAGGGGCCCAAACTCCACTAGGACCCCAAAGTGAGTGCCCACAGAAGGCAGAGCACCGTGTCCCCGGGCCACCCCGAGGAACGGGGACCCCGGCAGCTGACGAACCGGGGCGACAGCTCAGCCGAGCGCCCCGCAGGAGCCACAGCCCCTTCCTCGCGGACGCTTCTCAGAAGCCAGCAGTCAATCCTATGGGGAGCGCCGGCACTAATTAAATTTACTGGGATCACTGAAGAGGAAATTATTTAATATTCTGAACAGATTTAATATTTGACAGCGTGGAAGCCTCGATTCGTCATGGATGGTCTCTCTGCCATCCGGGTTACACTTGGTGGGACCCACCTACCAGCTGGGCTTCGGGCGCCCTTCAGGGGCAGGCAGCAGCCACCCCCGTGGCCCCAGAGTCCAGAGCAGCCACCGTGCCTCACGTCTCAAGTGCTGTTTTCTGTGAAGAGCTGCACTTGACCGTGGGTCAGGGTCTAGCCCCCGCCCCCCAGAACCTCGAGAGCAGCTGTGAAGGCTGCCCCTCCTCTCCCTGCAGGTCCTCAAGAGCCCGTGTGGCCCCAGCCCCCACCCCGTGCCCCTATGCTCCATTCCAGGGGCCTGAAGGCCTTCGGTCCCTGCTGCTCCCAGACAGAGTCAAACCCACATCCCAGCGGCCCCTCGGGCGCACGGTGCCCAGGCTGTGGCGGCCATGGCATGCCCACAGGGGCTCACGAGGCACCCACCGTGGCCAGCTCAGTCTGGTCGGTCAGGTAACGGACACCACCCTCGGGGGCCTCCTGTGAGACTGACTCAGAGAGGACATGGGCTGCCAGGGGTTGGCCCTGGGGACAGAGACCCAGTGTCCAGGCCTCCCGTCCTGCCGTTGGCTGTCCCTGACGTCCTCTACTAGAAAACCGAACTGACGCAGGTGACCGCCAGGGCTCGCCCCGGCTGTCAAGTTCTCTGCTTCTGTAACTCATGTCTCAAGTGCGAGGTGTGAGGGAAACAGGCCCAGAGCTCGGGGGGCCACAGCCAAGGGTTGGAGGGTCCCGGGGGGCCCCCAGTATCCCCAAGACCGCCTGTGCCCACAGTCCCTGGCATGAGGGGCCATTTCCTGAAGGCACCACGTGGCAACCTGAACGTTCTGTCGTCTTGGGGGCTGAGGGCGTGGCTGCAGAGGAGCCCTGGAAGCCCGGGCCGGGTGTGCAGGAGGCAGGGTGAGGCCGGGTGAGGCCACATCCCCTCCCTGTTCCCTCCCAAACCGATCCCCCAGGTGCAGAGTGAGAAGCTGGGGAGACCGAAAGTCACTTTCACAAGAAAATAACATGATCAATTATCTTAAAATCCTGGAGTGGAGAAGGATTAAATATTACATGAAACTTAGAAGCCAAAAAAAGGAAAAGATTTTTAACTAAAAAAAAAAAAACCTCTGTAAAGAAAAAATACTATAAAGAAAGAAAGTTAAAAGAAAACTCACACAGCGAGGAAGAGATTTGTATCACTGTAACCAAAGAGCCGTCACCTTCGAAACTAAAAAGTGGCCAATTCGGACAACCGGTAGAGAAACAGGTTCACAGAAAAATATAAATAGCCGTTAACCACAGGGAAAGGTGCTCCACCTCGCTCATAACTGCAGAAATTCAACTGGTGAGACTCCACTGACCACTTAAAACACCCGGCGCTGAGCAAGGGGTGAAGCAAAGTCACCCTCGGAGGCACAGCAGGCGGGGCTACCTCGGCAGAACCTTCCGGAGGGGCTACGTGATGGTGTGTACTCACTTTCCCACACGTGTGCCTTTGATCACACAAATCCACTTCCAGGAACCTGCCCCCCTGATTTTCCCTCACAAACATATCAAGTGCAAAAAAGAAAAAAGAAAGAAATACACATGAAAAAGTAAGAAATACAACACAGGGAGGGACCCACAGTCAGAGTGGGAGACCACCCCCCACCCCTCGGCACTCGTCGGAACAAACCACCCAGCAAGGAGTGAGGGGACGGAAGACCTGAAGGACGTCCTTGCTTCCCCCGACCTCAGTGACGCTCACGGGTCACCGGATCCCACAACGGCAGCGTCCCATTCTTCCCACGTGGAACAGCCACCACGTCAGACGTGGCGCAGGGCCCCGGAGGCTGGCGGGCCGGGAGGCCCCGCGCTCACCCCGCCGCAGACACGGCCGCAGCAGGCACACAGGCAGCTGCGCCCCGGGGAGCAGGGTCACAGAGCTCGGGTGCGCACGGGGCAGCGGCAGAGACCCCGCGGGACACAAACCCGAGGGGGGACGCATAGGAAACTGTGCCCTGCCCTCCGCTTGAGGGCAACACAGGGCTTTCAGCCAGTGAGGCGACGCATGCTGGGCTAGGGGCCGGCCCCTACCCACCCTGCCGCACCCTGGGCCTGGACCTAGGTTAGGTTGCAGCATCGCCAGCCAGGAAAACGGAAGGGAAGGGACCGTGGGGGCCAGAGACTGCAGGGCCTGCAGGAGAGCGCTGGGGACAGGACTCCGGGGACGTGTGATCACCTCCCCAGCTCAGACACCTTCGATGGCGCCCCACTGCCCCCGGATGGAAGGCAGGCCCCCGCCGTGGCTGACGACCCTGGCCACCTGACTCTCTGGCTCTGTCTCAGGCCACCCTGCTGGCCTCCCAGCACCACAGCAGCTCCGGGTCCCTTGGGACAGGCCCTCCTGCCTGGCAGTCTCTCCAGACGTCCCCTGTTCTGTGGCCAACACCTACCCATCCTTCAGAATGCCCCCTCTGCAGAGGCAGAGCCCCCGACCCCCTGAGGCTGCGTCAGCCCCCGCCATCTGCTTTCCTGGCTCCCTGGCTCCTCTGTCACACTTTTCACACAGAGCTCAGCGTGCCAGCTGCATCCTGGGCGCCCAGGCTGCCTCCCACCGTACAGAACAACACAGGGTCGGCCGGTCCCCGCCGCAGCCCGGGGCCCAGCACAAAACAGGGACTCAGAAACACGTGTGGTGACCAAGCAAAACAATGAAAGAGCAGGAAAGCCTGAAGGTCCCGGGTGACGGGATTTCGAAAATTGCACAACAGCCTGGGTTCGACATGCTACAGAGACGTGTTGAAACTGCCGTGTGATCGGGGGAGTGACAGGAGGTGCTGCTGAGAACAGCTGCCCCCACACGGCTTTCGGGCTCGTGAGGGTACGCTGGCCCCAGCACCGCGTCAATGGGAAGCGCGGGCTGAAGAAGTGAATTTCCACGCCGGCTGGCCAGACCAGAAGAACGCAGAGGTCAGAGAAGAGGGGGCGGTGTGGGCTGGAAAGTCAGCGGGGTTCCTTCTCCCGCACGCACCGTCCAGCGCAAAGCCCGTGCCGGGCGGCCCACGTGGGAGGGCAGGCAGTCGGGAGCGCTGGAAGAGGGGAGCCATGAGGCCAGGCAGTTCCGTAAAGCCAAGTAGGGGGGTCGATGCCAGGCTAAGTGTTTTGGGGGTGATGGGGAGCCACTGAATGTTCCTGAGCAGTGGCGAGCTGAGGAAACCGCTCCGCTCCCGGTAGACGCACAGCAGTGGGCTGCGCAGGCCGGAACCTCGGGGCGGCATCCAGCTGGGGGATAAGGAGCACCTTGGCCACCAGGAGGGGAGGCCCTGCCACACAAGTCACGGGCAGCAGGATGAAGGGCCAGGGTGGCCCAGGAGCCCCCTCTCTCACTCTTGGGGAGCTGGACCCAACTGGAAGTGCAGGGCTCCCAGCTGCAGGCTGCTCTGCTTCCCCGCCGGTGCCTCCAGGCAGGTAGCACAGAACAGAGGGAAGGTGTGAGCACGTGGTCTCTGGAGCCCGGAGGACGGGCAAGACCCCACCCCCGCCCTACCCCCAAGCCCTCCAGGCTGCTTTCCTCCTGCTGGGACCCCAGGGGGTCCGAATCAGAGCGCAGTTCTGATCCTACAACAACTTCGTCCATCGAGGGCTGGGGGCACTTGACAAATGAGCCCCCCGAGAAAAGCACAGCCCACCGGGCAAAGCAGGGCCCCTGACACCAGACACGGCGGCAGGACACCCCGGGGCCGAGGCTCAGGCCCGGCCTTTGGGGACACATAGCGTCTGCATCTGGACGGCCCACGTCCTTTTCCGTCCTGGGGGGTCCACTCAGTCCACGGACACATTTCCGCCACAACGCCTCGCTCCCCCCACCCCACCACCACAGGTCTGTGCTCACGCTGGCCTGGAGGGAAGGGGGTGGCTTGGGAGATGGAGAGGAAGGAGGGAGTGGGGGGAGCGCACATAGCATGGAAACCCTGGGGGAGACTGCGGGGCCTTCACGCCACCCTGCCCCCCACACTGTTAGCACCATACACACGGACTCCGCCGGCCTCTGGGCTGGCACTGAACCCCGACATTCTTCTGCCCTGGAACGCTTTGGGGCTGCTGTAAAAATTCTAAGGAGAGAACTCAGGGGTCATGACCAGCACCCCAAGTGGCTGCCAAGCTGCGAGCATGCTGCCTCCCTGGGTTTGGCGAGGAGGCCGAAGCTCCCGGGGCAGTACTGGCAGCGGGCCCCACCGAGGGCCCCTCCTGGGGACACAGGCCACGTGTTCCGGACCGAGCCCCCCAGGACCGCCAGAGCCCACGACTTAGAGGAGGGTGACACGGGGTGGGCACGTTCCGTTCTTCTGCAGACATGGCAAACGAGGCCCTTCGGCTTCGGGGCCCGACGCCGGCAGTGCAGGGGCGGACTAGTGGGTTTGTTTTCCTAAGTGGAGAATCCACTACTATAAAAGGGAAGGCCTCACGTACCCATAAACGAAAGAAGACCGAGGGGTACCGGGAAGACAGTCGGGGGGGCACTGTAACTCACAGTGGGCCGCAGGACACCTCCTCCCCCCGCCCCCCCAGCCTGCGTCCCACCCCGACACTCCCGGGGCCTGTTCCAGTGTCTGCCTGCATCGCCACCCGCGGGCTGTTCCAGGCTCCAGGTGCCCCTGCAGGTAGGTGACGGCGGCAGTCAGGGGCTCAGACACCCACACCCGTGATGCCTGGAACTGTCACCGGCCCTCAGCGACCCCTCCACGATGGCGGCAGGAGGTTGGTGGCCCCAGATTCTTGACACCTGTCCCTGTGCTCGGAGGTCCCCCCTCCGTAACCCGAGCCCCATGTGTCTCTGTGCCAGCCACTCAGGGACCCCCGACGCCCATCCTTGTTCAGTCGGTTTGAGCAGCAGGGCCCCTCAACCCCACCCACGCGTTCCCAGGGGTGGGCCGTGTGGACGCGCCTCCTCGCAGCCCAGCTCTTGGCCTGGGGGTGAAAACTGCAAGCAGACAAAACCGCCCCCCGCAGGGGTGGGGCTGCACATGCAAAGTGGGGCAGGGGGGTCAGGCAGGGGCCGACAGGCCAGCCTGCTGCCGGCCACCCCAGACGGACAGTGTGGGCCGGCGGGGCCTGAGAGTGTCAATTCCGTGTGTCTAAGTTGCATCTCCTGGTGGCCGAGGGAAACGCTGGGCCGTCTTTTTTCAGGTGAGACCCACAAACACAAGATGAACCATCTCGAAGTGCAGGGTGGAGTAGCACTGAGTGTTCGGCAGCCACCAGCTCTGTGTAGTTCCAGAACGTTCCCGTCGCCCAGAAGGAACCCCCGCACCCATTAAGCAGTCTCTCCCCTCTCCCCCTGCGCCCACCCTCCCCGGCAACCGCCAGTCTGCACTCTGTCCCCAGGGACGTGCCTGCTCTGGACACTCCGTACCCGTGGAATCACGCGCCGTTTGTCCTTCGTGTCTGGCCCGGCTTCCGTCTCTGAGGCCTCTCCATGCTCTCAGGGCTTCATCACTCCTTGGGGCGGAATAACAGGGGCCCGTCTGGGTCACTGCCGCTCCCCGGCTACAGCTTTTCAAAACCCACGGAGGCAAACCCAGGAGAGCGCCAGCCTCCCACCTTCCACTTCCCCTGAACGCAGCAGGATGAACGCAGAGGCCGAGACGGGGCCGGGGAGGGAGGGAGGGAAGGGGCCGGAGCCATGGGCAGGCGTGCACCTCCAGGGGGGTGGCCGGGCAGAGAAACCGCTAAGAGGCAGCCAGACAGTGCCACACCGTTTTTCCAAAGTGGTTTCTCCAGTTTACATTCCGAGCAGCAACACATGAATGCCCCCGTCGTCCTACACCAGCACCAACCCTTGCGGTCACCAGCCTGTTCATGTAGCCGGCCAGGTGCGAGTATAGCCCTATCTCTGTTTGCTTGTTCCCTGACAGCAAGGTCCATCCGAGCCTCCGCCCCGTTTCTCCCTGAGCCCTTTCCTGGGTGCGTGTATTGGAAAGGTCCCCTCCCGCTTTGGGCTCGCCTGTCCCTCTCTGGACGGGGCCTGTGATGGGGAGCCGCTCTTAACTTCACACGTCCCAGTCTGCCGACCTCCTCCTTCCCGGTCCCTGCTCCCGGGAGCTGCTGCAGATGCCCTGCTCCATTCCCTTCTAGGAGCCGGAGCCGGCGTTCAGGGACGGTGTTTGCGCAGGTGGCTCCAGCTGACCCAGCACCATTTGTGGGAGAGACCACCCACGTCCCCCCACATGCCCGCAGGCGCTGGGTCTACCTCTGGGGTCCCCACCCTGGTCGTCGGTCTATTTGTCTGTCCCTCTACTAGAATCTTCTGTGGCCGCTCTTGGTGATGGGGCCGTGGTTGGGAACCCCGACCTAGGACCTCGCAGGTCAGGCTGACAGGGTTGAGGTCACTTTAAATGTAAGTGACAGAGGACTTCCAGAGGCGACACAGATTAAGTCGGGGGAAGCTCACGTGAGGGGCGGGAGTCGGATCACAGGCCAGGCACCGGATGCTCAGAGAAGCCCCCCTGCTCTCGCCCCTCCCTCTACCTGTCCAGACCTCCAGCCCCCCCCCGCCCCCCCTTAGGCCCCCCGCTCCCAGCCAAAGTGCAAAGGAAGAACATTAGTGACCAGAAGGAGAGCGTCCTGCCTGGGTCACCAGCCAGCTTGAGGAAACCCGATCGCCCTGCCACCCCATTCCATTCCTCAGTCACCACGGCACCTCCAGTAACGAATGGCTAGGTTTTAATTAAACATCGACTGGCTGCTGATTAGTCTAATGATTAGTCTTGGGGAGGAACAGGGTCTGTCGGGCCCCACGAAGGAGCCTGAGAGATCATGGAGGACGGTGCGGCCTCGCCCTGCCTCCAGGCCCCGTGTTTCCAGGATTCCATCACAGACGATGCTGCCAACGCACCTGTTCCGGTCGGTCTGCGTGTGGAGACCTCCAGGAGGCCGAAGCGCGGTTGACGGAATCCATTCGCCTTGTTGTCAGACTTCAGCCTCTTTCGAGGCTGCGAGCCCCTCCCCCCGGGAGGTCACATCTCTGTCTCCACAGTGAAGCCGTCCTGGGTGAGGCTGTCCCCAGCCCGGCCTTGAGGGGCTGGGACCCTGCCGGGGACTTCCGAGCCAGAGTGGAGAGCGGAGCCCGACTTTTGTTCGGTTCAGCTTTCGCCAGCATTTGCCCACAGTTCCCACCACGCCGAGCAGCCGAGGCCCGATTCTGAAAACAGAATCGCATTCACGTGGAGCCTGATCCCGGCAAAGGACGCCCACAGCCGCCCCGAATGTTCGAGGGGCTGCCCGTGGGCCCAGCCCAGGGTACGAGGCACTGAAAGTGACCTGTTCCACGTCACCTGGGCAGCGACTTGAGGGGCAGGAGGATGGATACGGCGATATTGGCTCATCGTCCCCAACAAGTTTTGCAAGTTTGGGTTTTTGCAGAACACACACAGTTCCCTGAAGAGCCCTCTGTGGGGCTCAAAGGCAGAGAACAGAGACTCGGCACCCGAAACCCAGGAAGGCCTGGGGTCGGGGAAGGGGCCGCGCACAAGTGTCGGTGAGGAGGCAGAGAAGCTGCACCCTCGTGCATGGCTGGTGGGGGTGCACACCGGGGCCACCGCCGTGGGGAGACTTGGCAGCCCCTCAAAAAGCTAAGTGCAGAATTGCTCTAGAACACAGCAAGGCCACGCCCAGGCAGGCACTCAAGAGAATCAGACAGGTATTCAAAAAACACCTGTTCATGCGTGTTTGCAGCAGCGGCCAAAAGGTGGGCACGACCCGGGTGTCCAGCAGCAGGTGACGACCGAGCGCAGCGGGGCGTGCCCACGACGGGGTGTGATCCGCCCACAGGAAGCAGGGGAGGGCCGACGCCGGCCACAGCCCAGGTGAGCCTTGAACACACCCTCGTGAGGGACGGACGCCAGACACAAAAGACAGACGGCGTTCAGCACGACTTCATTTCTGCGGACTATCTGGAACGGGCAAACCCGCACTAGTGGCCGCCGGGGCCGGAGGAACAGGAGCTGCCTGCTGATAGGCCGGGCTCCCCGCTGAGGAGAGGAGAGGCTTTTGGAAACAGGCGCAGGCCGCACAACATTCCGGCGAATGAATGAGCTGCTCCCCTTAACACGGCAAGTTTTATGTCATGCGACCCTCCCCCCAGTAAACATATCCATCTGCACCCCAAATTTAAATACAGCGTCCCGGACAGCGCCTATTAAACTTATGTGGACTTCGATTTTGTATTGTTACGGAGGAAACTGCACTCAGGGAGAAAAACAAAGCAGACTTCTGCCACTCTGGATGCGTGAGGGGAAACAGCCGTCACAGACCAAGCAAGGGACACAGGCACGGCCACCCGGAGGGGTGGAGGCTCGCAAGGCCCGGCACTGACCCTGATTTACCTTCGCACCTGTCCGCCTGGGCTCTGAGTACTGGTGACCCCGCACTATGACCAATCCCAGTGGTGACCCTATTACCATCACCCTTTTCCTTAGGGGGATCACTCGCCCCCAGCCCTGGCTGCTGTGGCTCAGTGGATTGAGCACCGGCCTTCGAACCAAAAGGTCACCTGTTCGATTCCCACTCAGGGCACATGCCTGGGTTGCGGGCCAGGCCCCCAGTAGAGGGCGCATGAGAGTCAACCACACGATGTAGTTTCTCTCCTTCTTTCTCCCCCCCCTTCCCCTCTGTCTAAAAATAAATAAATACAATCTAAAAAAAAAAAAAAAGAAATCATTCACCTTTCCCAGGGGGGCACTGACGTCTGCATGGGATGGAAACTTTCACAGCGACCAACCTGAGGGACCAGCAGCCTCTTCCGTCGGGGGCCCTAGAAGGAGTGTCCAAAGTGGGGATTCTTGGTGGGTGGGATTCTGAGGCAGGGCTCCCTGGGGAACAGGTAAGAGGCAGGAACCACGTGGGGCGGGGGAAAGGCTGAGCACAGTCACAGCGTCAGCAGGCGGCCAGCCACCTGCTCCCAGGGGCCACCAGCATGGGGCCCACCACCCCAGGGCCAGCCCTTCTCACCTCCTGTTCACTGGGAGACTATTCTCCAGGTGGGGCTGCTGCTGAGGGGTGGGTGCCTTGCCTGGGCAGGGCTCCAACAGCACCCACTCCAGCAAGCACCGCCCCCTCCCCCTCCTCCCACCCAGTGGCCTCGAAAACCACAGCGCAGTGGAAAGTTCAGGCACAAACCTCTCCTGGGCCTGAGAGCCGATGGCAGACCCAGCCCTGCCTGGGGCCTCTGGCCAGCACCTCCTGGCGGAGCTCTAAAGGGTGGGAGGGGGGACTATCTGCACCTCCCTGACCCCCCAGAACCTTTGGGAAGGTGCAGATAAGGACAGCGGTAATGAAAAGGCAGCCGTGCAGCTGCAGGCGGAGGCAGAAAGGAGCTGCACTGTCCCCCACGGAACAGGTGTGGCCGTCATCCGTGACTCCGGCGTGGCTCTCAGGCCCTGCTGTGACCAGGGATGGCCGCCGTGAGCAGCGTGCAGTTCTTCCAACTCATCACCACCACTTGGGCAAACGGTCCATACGGATTTTTCGTGGCGGCTGTGGCCTCCTCTTGCCTTGGTCACACCCACGTCAGACTCAGCGTGGACCAAGACGGAGCCACCAAGACGACAAGAGCCACAAAGAAGGGCATGCAGGGCGTCGGTGCAGCCAGCCACGGGTCCGGCAGATGGAAGCTCACCCGAGTCGCCCGGGGCAGACAGAAGGTTCCGGAGAAGTCCTCCAGTGGCGCAGCCGGGCTCCTTGGCAGTTAATGAGCCCTAATTAGCATGTTGATGGGGCCGTGCACTGTTTACATTTGGAACCTTTTTACTGCGAAGGTTGCTGCCGGTGTTGGGTTAATGGTGTGCAGGTTGGACTGGGGGCCTTAGGGAAGTGGAGGTGAAGGAGCTGCTTCCCTGCCCACCCCCGCCTGTTCGCTGGGAAGGGCACTGTGACCGCAGGGCGGGCCTCCCGCTCCCAGCCTCCTGCCGGAGGCCAGCTCCAAACACTTGCCAGAGCCAGGACTCCAGAGCATCCCTCGCCCCAATTCCCATCGCCCTGGGCTCACGTGCTGCGCGGCCCAAGCCCAGAGCCATCCTCCTTCTCTCCGGGTCACTCCCCAGTCCTGGCACCGGCCTTGGGTGCACCCCTCCTCCAGGGGGGTCTGGGGAGGAGGCTCCCAGGGACCAACCACTCGGATGCAGGAGCTGAGGACTGCAGCACCAGGAGCAAGTGAAACCTGGGAGCCTGGGCCTGCTGAGAACACCCCTGTGGGCTGAGGGCCCTGCGGAAACGCTGCAGGCACCTTGGGGAACGGTGGGCACCTGTAGTCACCCCAGAGAAGAGGTACTTCCCAAGTCCCATGGCGATTCAGGAGCAGGCTCGAGAGAGGGCATGAGTGGGGGGGACGATGACCGGCGTACATCCTCGGAGGCCACCACTGGTTTCCACGCTGGTCCCCACGTGCCTTCGTCCCCACGCACCCCCCAGAACACCCTCCAGCCTGCCTGCTGACCCCACACGACGGGCGTTTCAGCTGCTGCGGACACGCGACCGTGAAGGAACAGGCTTGCTCTGGGACCACGGAGGACACAGGACTGCCTCCAAACCTGGGGATTCTGCCCGCGAGAACCCTGTTGGCCGGAACCCTCCCCTGGTTCCAAAGCCACGTGGCCCTGGCCGGCGTGGCTCAGTGGACTGAGCACTGGCCTGCGAAAAAAAAGGTCACCAGTTTGATTCCTGGTCAGGGCATGTGCCAAGGTTGCGGGACCCATCCCCAGTTCAGGGCGTGTAAGAGGCAAAACCTCTCTCACACACCGATGTCTCTCTCCTTTCCTCCCTCCCTTCCCCTTTCTAAAAAACTTTTTTTTAAGGCGCAAGGCTGGCAACAGGCCCTCCCCGAATGAATGAACCCCAATACGCAATGGAAAGTTTTCCAGAGCTTGGATCTAAAGCTAAAGGGACTGTCACTTTTGAGCAGGGATCAGGAATGCGTGTGTCAGGAGGGAGCAAGGCCCCAGGAGGATTGGGATGGGAGGACAGAGGGCTTATTCCCTGCTGGTGGCCGCGCCTCCGAGGGACTCGGTGACCAGTCACTGCCACAAGGGAACACAGTGGCCACCTATTACGGAGCCACCACCTGGGGTCTCCCTGTGCACCTCGAAGTCCCCTGCCAGCCCTGGGAGGAAGTTGCTGGTGTGACGTCCCTTCCCAGGTGGGGAGACTGAGGCCCGGCGTCACTTAGCGAGGGGCCGGGACCAGGGCCACGGGGAGGGCCGGTGGGACTTGAACCCAGCCAGTCTGGCCTCCAGTCCCTGTGACCACGGCGTGTCTGCGTGAGCAAGGACCCAAGGGCGTCTTTTTTTTTTTCCTGGCACAGCATCTTTTCATTGCTGCTTTTTTAATTTCCTGCGTTCTCTGAGGAAGCCTGTGTGCCCACCCTCTCGGAAACGTCCCCTCAGCCCAGGGACACCGGCCTGGAGAGTCGGGGCCCGCGGCCCACCCCCATCCAGAAGCTCCCTGGGTCTGGAGCTGAAACCAGGAGGCAGGTGTCCAGGGGGAGCGGCGGGTGCAGCCAGGGGGGCCCGACTCCTTTCTCTCAACAAAACGCCACTTCCTCATTAAAGGGCAAATCTCTACTTCAAAACGTCAAGTAGAACGAGACTCAAAACACGATTTCCCGCTGGTTAGATTCAGGGCAGGACGAGGCCCAACCTGGAGCTTGGGCCGCAGCCGCGGCAGAGCCTGGGGCCCGGCCTGGACGGGTTCGCTGTCGGCGCCCCCGTCCCCGTCTGAGTCGGGCAGGGCGATGCTGAGAGCTGCGGGCCAGCATTGCGCTTCCTTAAAGTGAGCAGGTGGGTCGTGGCCAATTTGAGACACTTGTCCCAGACGACACCCTCTACGCAGTGGGCGGGAGGCGCCCAGCACTGACACTCTCCCCTCCAGGTGGCTGCCAGCACCCTTCGGCACCTGCTCCCAGGAACCCCGTTCCCATTCATGTGCTCCCGCCCTCTGTGCCCACCTCCTGCCACCTGCCTGTCAGGGACCCAGTGCCCCACCCCTGGGGCCAAGTGACTTTGGGCAAGTCAGGGGATCACAGGAGTCTTGGGGACCTGTTCTGACAGCGAGGGACCAGGACAGACCCGTCTCCGAGGTGGTGCCCGGCTCTGACACGCTGGATGGGCCTCTACCTTGGGGCCAGGCCAAACCCCAGCGGCCGGACCCTGCAGTGGGGGACAGGCTGCAGGAACCAAATGGGCTCAGGGGCTCAGCCCTCCCTGGCAGGTGGCCTCTCTCTCTCCTCCCCCTTCCTCTTCGCTTTCCTTCTCCCCTCCCTGGCTTTCTCTCCCCAGCTCCCTTCTCCCACATCTGGCCAAGCTCCCAGGATCAGACAGCACCAAGGGGCCTGTGGCCGCTGAGCTCGGAGAGTGAGTGGGTGGGGTGACCAGGAGGTGAGGAGCCCCGCCTCATCCACCCAGCTCGCACGGTGGCCTGTCTGCAGTACGGTGACCGGGGACAGGGTTTAGCAGACAGGCAGGCAGCCTTGCACGCAGGGAGTGATGCGCCCTTCGCAGGCTGCACCCCGCGTCATCTGACAGCGCGCATGCGCCGCTCCCGTGCCCGGCAGAGGCAGAGGCACTGGCACTGCGGGGATGTTTGCGAAGAGCGGAGTCAAGCATATACTGTGTGCAGGTTAACGTGATGGCTCTCGATGACGCGGGGGGGGGGGGCAGCTTGGAGAGGGAGCACATGCCACGAAAGGAGCAGAAGGCACCGAGGGGTCCCTGCAAGTGGCGCACAGGCCCGCGCCAGTTCTCAGCCTCCCGTGAGGGCACGACCCCAGGCCGCCCCAAGGGCAGAGGCCATACACCCCTCTGCCTGCCCCACGGCCCTCAGGAACGGGCGTGGTCCCCAGGAAAGGCTGGCATGAGCAGAACACGAAGCCATGACCCATTACTCCCAAGGCAAACCAGCCATGAGCCAGTGCCATGGGGCCAGCTGATGTGGTTCTCAAAGTGGGGTCCCCAGGAACACCAGACAGCTAGAGTTCAGGTTCTCAGTCCCCACCCCACACTCTCCAGAATCAGATCCTCTGGAGCGGGGAGGGAGGAAGAGGCCCAGCAAATAGTGCAGGGTCCCCAGTGATGGGGGGAAGGTGGACAGATGGGTGCTGGATGGGTGGGGGCAAGTCCAGGCCTCAAAACAGCCTTTCTCCTTCCCCAGGATGTTTCTGCCACGCCCGCTGGCCACGCCCGCTGGCCATGCCCTCTGGCCAGGCCAGGTGTTTGGCCTTGAGTTTTGAGTTATTAACAAGTCACATGATGACCAAGCTCAGCTGCCAGGGGCTCACACAGTGGCACATCCAGCCCTGGGGGGTTGGGGGAGAGTCTGGGATTTAAGCCCCAGCCACTCACCCTCACAAGGACCCGCCCACTTTCACCCAGACCCGCCCACCTTCCCTGGCCCTGCCCACACCAGGCTGTGTTTTCTCAGCAGCACCTCCCCCACCTGCCCCCCTCCAGGGGACTGGGTGGGTAGCCTGTGGTTTGTCAGCGTTCCTTGCTCAGGCTAGGGGACTCCAGCCACACCCCGCAGCAGACAGGCTGTAGAAGGGGCCAGGTGGCAGCCCTGAAGCTGGGAGCCCCTGCCACACCCACTCCTGAGCCCCCAAGACCCATTTCATGTCCTGGAATCGTGGTGGTCAAGCCCCGGTCCTTGGGGGGCGGGGCTGTGGGCGGTGTTTGAGGCAGGGAACCTGGCTGTGGTAACACCTGTACTGGACTGTGTCCCTCAGGGCGGGGTGTCTAGCTTTCCTAGGGGAGAGGCGTTGGTCCTGCACAGGCCGGAGACCAGCCATGGGCAGTCTAGGGCCTGCAGCCCTGGCAAGGGAGCCCCAGCCCCCACCCACAGACTTTCTCCCCCAACCCCACCTGGGAGGGCAGACACTGCTGAGGGCCCAGCTCCAGGGGAGGGCCCATCCCTCGGGGAGCACCATCACAGGCCCTGGGAAGTGGGGGAGTCCCAAAGATGGTGCCGGGATCAGGGCGGGGGCAGGCAGGGGCTCAAGGTTAAGGGGGAGCCCAGGAAATGACACGACCCCCCTGCCTCCCCTCCTCTGAGGCTTCTCACCGGAAAGGTCTCCCTCCCAGCTGATGAGTGTGAGAGGGAGAGAGAAGTTCCCCCTCCCCACGAGAAGGAAGGGAGGTGATGAATATTCCCCTGATTTGTGAAGGGACCTGAAGTGAGGGGACAGGGCATGGGGGAGGGGACAAGGCTCAGGGAGGGGCAGGAAGGGGTGATGGGAAAGGCAGGGCACAGGGAGGGGTGTGGGCGGAGGGGGAGGGCGGGCAGTCGGGGAGGTGGGGCCTGACGCAGCACCCACGGGGCCACAGGCGTAGTAAGGGGACACGCGACCACGCTGCCCCCCACCTGCAGACCCCCACCAGCCGCAGCCCTCAGCCACGGCCGGGAGGCAGAGCACAGGGCCGGCTGGCGATGGACCCAGGTTCGGCCGCACAGACAGGAAAGGGCCTGCGGCGGCAGACACTGGCAACCGGCGCCCCGGCCCCCAGCTGGCCCCGGGAGGGCCGCTGGTAGGGGGCAGGGGCCCTGCAGAGCCCTGAGCCACACTTGGCCGGAGTCCTGAGTGACCTTCCGGAGGCAACCTTGACCTGTTAACACACTCTCCCTCGCCGTGCCGCCCCGATGGCCAGCGCAGTCCCTGCTCACCACCTCCCCCAGCAAAGGCACTGACCTCCTTTGAAGGACAGCCCCGCCCTGCGCCCCACCGGCCCGGAAAAGTCTGAGAGGCGGAGAAGAGCAGCGGCCAGCACCAGTGACTGCAAAGGGTTCCTTTGTAACTGGTTAAAAAGAAGATATTTTTGGCTTCACATTATCAACATAAGAACACACCATGGTATATTCTCCCAGAATCCTCAGGCCTTGGGACACCGCTGGGGCCCCACAGGTCACCAGCCGCCTGGGCAGGACACCCAGGGCTTCAAACCCATTGCACCGGGCAGCCCCTCCCACTTCCCAGCCTGACTCCCCCTTGGCTAGGAGCCTCCCACCTTCCCTCCGCCCCTTCCTCCAAGAAGCCGCGCTGACCCCCAGCCAGGTGGCTTGGCCCTCCGCAGCCCGCATCCTGTGACCCTTCCTGTGCTGCATCGGGCTGGCCATCCATGACATCGGGGCACAGCCTGCATCCATCATCCGCCTGTCCCAAAGGCCGCTCACGTCACCTCGTCTGCTGCGGGTGACCTGGCTCCTGGGGTGTGCCACACACTCTGCCTGGGCACCCCTGGGCCTGGGGGTCCCTCCAGCTCTGTAAGCAGAGGCCATGTGCCGGCTGCCAAGACGGGGCTTCGAGACCCCAGACCAGCACTGGGCCCCGAGTCCCAGGGGCCGAGGGGACCCAGCAGGACACAAGCAGGCCTGGCCCAAAGCCTCCCCTGAGCCTTATCCCAATTTAGCCCCAGGTGGACGAGAAAAGTCCCACCAGGGGCTTCGAGCAGATGGGCAGGCTCCGGCCCCCTGCCCGGCCCACCACCTGTCCTGACAGTCAGCCGCTCGGCCTGGGCAGCCCCTCCTCCTGGAGCACCATCTGCCGCCTGCCTGGCCCTCCTCCCAGCTGCACCAGGGCCCTCGGGAGGGGGTGAGGCAGGAGTCAGAGCCAGACCTTGCTGGCTCCCACCAGCCCCATCTGGCACCCCTGCAGGGAAGAGGACAGTGGGAGCCTGGCCAGGGCACCACCAAGGGCAGGGCCACCCCCTTTGGCCCAGGGGAAGGCAGAGAAAGAAGGCCTAGGGAGGGAGAGGTTCAGCCTTGTCTGGGCGTCCCTGCTGGCAAGGCCTTGACCGCGAGCCCTCCTCCAGGCCTTCCCTCCAGACTCAGCTCACTCCTCCTTGGCTGGCAGCCCCTCAGGGCCCCTGGGTGCTGCTGCTCTGCACGCTCACCCAACAAGGGAACCCCAGGGCCTGAGAAGAAAGCCACTTCCATACGGGCCCCAGGGCAGGCTGGTGAAGGAGCACAGACACCACGAGCCCAGCTCCACCTCGGAGGCCCAGCAGCCAAGTCTAGAACCCACGCTGCGGCCCCAAGGCCCCCCAGCCATTTGCTCAGAAGGAAACTGGTGCTGAGATGATGGGCCGGCCTTTGGGGGCCCACCTGGGGCCCAATGCAGCAGGGGCCCCTGGGAGACGGCAGCTGCACCCACACACGTGGGCCGGAGCATGCTGGCGAATGCGGGCAAATGTGCCTGGAGAGGTGGAGGTGACCCCATGAGACCCCAGCCTCCTGCTGCCTCAGGTCCCCCTGGCTCATGGAATCACCCCGCCCGAACCTGGCTCCTCCTCCTATGCAGCACCTAGAGCACGAGTCAGGCATGAGTTCTACCTGGTGAGAGGTGCTGGCTCCTCCTGAAGTGGGGCAGGAAGGAGGGTGCCCCTCCATCCACATGAACTTGCAGGAAGGGTCTCCCAGCTCTCTGCTGCAGGGTCAGCCCTCCCGTGTGGCTGGGCCCTTCCCGGTGGGTCAGACACGGAGGCAGCCCGCAGGCAGTCAGCCCCATCTGCTCCCACAGGTCCCCACTCCCCAACCTGCGCTGGGCAGCCTCTAGGACTGCACCCAGCAAAGAGGGTGCCCAGGGGCCAGGGCCTCCCAAGGTTGCTGCGTCCCCGCCCCCTCTCAGCAAGCAGCCAATCAGAGCCTCGCCCCACCCCTCACCCCAGCACGACCCTCCGGCAGGACCCCCAGGAAGAGAGGGATGCTTTCCTGTCCTCGCGCCCTGCACCTCCCTGCCCGGCCCGGAACCTCGAATGCGCAG
Organism: Desmodus rotundus; assembly: GCF_022682495.2. Classification (NCBI taxonomy): domain Eukaryota; kingdom Metazoa; phylum Chordata; class Mammalia; order Chiroptera; family Phyllostomidae; genus Desmodus; species Desmodus rotundus. The sequence goes on from NC_071395.1 coordinate 112,287,869, forward strand.
AGCGCCCACCAACTCGGCCCACCCTCCAGCGACACCCAACATCCAGCCTCAGTCCCACAGCGACTTGGTCAGGAGACGCAGACGCCCAAGCAAACGTCTGTTCTCCTTGTAGGCGCAGAGCCCACGTCCTGACCCAGGTCAGCAGGTCGGGGAGGAGGGAGCCCCCGGAGCCCAGGCGGCTTCAGCGGGCGTCACCGCCGGTCCAAGCTCGTGGGCCATGAGGACGGCACCACCGAAACCGCCCCCCCCCCCCGCCCGCGCACCCTGCGGGACACAGGAGCCTCTGTCCTCCTGAGCTCCCCTGGGCCTGGCGGGAGGGTGTGGACAGTGGGACTAAGTGGGGACGATTGTGGGAGACCCCAGGCACCGCTGAGACCAGAGCTGGCGGATTCATGGCTGGACGGCGCCACCTGGTGGACACACTGGAGACTGCAAAAGCCCGGCTCGCGTTTGACTCCCGGCCCGGAACGTGTCTTTCCCTTTGCCCAGCAGGGATCCGTGGAGGAGATCCGAACCCTGCCCTCTAATCCAGCTCTGGTCAGACACGGCTGATCACCAGAGCTTCCAGCCCAGGCAAGAAAACAGCCCCCAAAGAAAGGGCTTCTCTTCCTCAAACCCCCACCCCACGGCTGGCACACCTGTCACCCTCCGTCACCCTCTACCCGAAGGAGTCGCCCTCCCTCCCGTCTCTGGTGTGACCGGCACTGCTGGCCATCCATTTCCGGGTGGGGGGAAACTCAGAAGTCCCTGGCCTAAGACGGACAAGTCAGGCATAAAGAAAAGAGAGGGTGTGTTCGGCTGGGACAGACGAAGCACATAATGTAGACACAATCGTAGAAAGGGGGACAGGCAAAACCTCACTGGAAGCCCAGTGGGAGTACTTGGGGCCCCGAGGCCCTACTGGGAACATCGCTGATTAAAAGACAGGAACCAAGGGCTTCCCTGTTGGAACCGTGTTCCAGGGTCCACCGTTAACGCTGGTGAATAAGGGTGGTTTCTCTTTAACGGCGAATTCTAGCTACTCGTCATGAACGGACGCCACCATTAGGGAATCACCATTTGGCAAGCTCTTCTGAAACAGTCACCTCTCTCACCGTTACAGACGGACGAGGCTGTTGATGAGAGATGTCACAAAGTGCACCGGGACTGTGGCCACCTGGACCCACTGACAGCTTAGCATCACAGGTGTGTCTCCCCAGAAACAAGCCCACCCCCGGAAAGCTTCTGGCAAAAGATGAGCCCGAATCAAACTTCCATTTCCAGGAATCGGGGGGTAACGTGACCCAAAGAGGCAGCCAGGTCCTAGAAGTGGGGACAGTTCGCCACATCATCTGATTCCTCACTGGCAGCTCTTCTTCGTGCTGATATGGAATTGATGACTTAGCTCCCTCTTATCTTTCCAGAAGCCAGTTTAGATGTGGTTGGCAAACACCCTTCTCATCAACAAAGCACTTTCTGCAGCCCCCGAAGGCCCACCCCTCCAGCACCGCCAATGCCCCAGGAGCCAGACCCCCACACTTCCCATGGTCAAGCCGGCTTCTCAGCCGGCCAGCAGGTGCCCTGTTTCCTCCTGGCCTCACAATCGGGAGCATGTGGCAGTTACAGATTTCCATCCACGTGCCCGATCCCCTCCACAGCAGTGCCTAGGGCCCCCCTTCCTAGGGCCATCCACCTTCACAGTGTAGGTGCCAGGTACATGTCTGCTGAACTGCATCCCCCGGAAATGGGACAGGCTGAGACGGGGCAGGCTCCTGGGTTCCCGCTACCCAGCCGGGCATGGTGGGCGGGCTAAGGATGTTAGCTGTGTGGGCGCAACTCCCCAGGAAGGTCCAGGGGCTGGGCATGAGGACGTCCATGCTTCCCCCCCCATCAGAACTGGGGGGGGCATCCTGGTGGCCTGGAGTGCACATTCTTTCATCCGTGTAGGGTCCCTCTGTACACGCACCGGCAGGGGTCAGCGAGCATTCTGCTGGTTCAGCCACTTCGCGGTAATGGGAGGGCCAGGGAGAGTGGCTGTGGGACCACGTAAAGGTGACTACCTGCCCAAGGACCTTCACTGCACAGAAGGGACGTTGTCCCTGGGCCCAGATGGGGGTGATGAGTTGGGAGGGGCAGGCCTGGCCGTGACACGCGGGCTGTCCCTTATCCACCCAACATGGCCAAAGGTAGTCCCTTATCCGTCTGGACGTGTCCCCTCTCCATTATCTCGGCACAAACAGGTCCGAGCAGCTATAAACTGGGCAGCTGTGCAGATAGCAGGTCCTCCTCCAGCTTCTCGGGGGCGGCCCCGTGATAGCAGCCCCGTGACAGCAGCCCAATAAACAGAGACGTTATCTGCCACCTTCCTGCCACCCCCCCAACCACCTTCCTACCTCCGAGAGCCGTGGCCCCCACCCCACCTAGAGGTCGGGCCCTTCCCGGAAGCCAGAGGACAGACCAAAGACAGACAGACACCAGTCACTGCCCTGTGGCCGGGCCCTTGGCCCTTGGCTCCCCCGCCCAGCAGAGCTCAGCCTCTGGAACCGCAGGAGAGAAGCGTTCACACCAACACGCGCAGGACCCGTCTTTGGGCAGATTCCAGGCCCGAGCCTGAGCGCCCCCAGAGGCCACAGCTGGTGGTCGGGCCCCAACCAGGTGGAGGCCCGAGAAGATAACAGCAGGAACAGTTGAACCCGAAACAGCGAAGCGGCCAGGGACAATGACAACGCAAGGTCGAAGGAAAAGGACCTGAGGGATTAGCTGTGTGGGGACAAAGGGCCTGGTGGTGACATGACTTGCAGGAGGGGTGGCAGCGAGCCGTGGGCTCCTTCCTGGCGGAGGGCATGGGGGTCAGCCAAATGCAGGACAAAGAGTCCACAGATCCGCTGTCCGGCCACGGGAGGGAGGGCCCTGGGTGCCCCCGCCCGCCGTGTGAGGGGAGCTGACCCACACTCATAATTGCAGGGAGGTGACCAGAGGTCAGCAGAAGACACAAAGAGAATGGGGACCCTCTCCTCGGATGGGGGAGGGGCAGGGCTGGCCCGTCCTCTAGTTTCTGGAAGGACAGCGGCACACGGGCAGGAGCAGGCACTATAAACTTTGGTAGAAACTGAGGTCTTCTTCCGGGTGAAAGATCAAGGAGTAACGCTGGCAGACGTAGAGGCTGCGTCCCTCAGGGGCTGAGATGCTGGGCCGAGTGGGCAGCCGAAGAGCAGCCCCTCCTGTCCGCCCCCTCTCCCCCCTCCCCACACTTCTGTGTCTCTAAGTCTCCCCACCAGCTCTGGCCCCAACTTCCTCCTTTCTCCCCAATGGTGGTCAAGCCCACTGACCCCAGGAGCCAGTCTGCAGTGGCTGCAGGGACATCCCGAACCCAAGGACACACCTGCTCTGAGACAAACCGTCCCCACCACCCAGAGCCCATCCGGAGTCTGGAACAGGGCGGCCCCAGCCCCCGGGGCCCCAACTCTGCATCAGAGGGCGCTGAGGGAGGGAGCAGGCGAGTGTCCCCTGTAATAACCCACAGCACACAGTCCTGTTAAAATATCCATCTTCACTCAGCCGGCCAGAGGCCAGGCGGCGGCGGAGACAAAGCCCCTGAGAAGTAATAAAAGTCCAGGGCAATTGACAAGCAGACCTTCTCGCTAGTAAACCCTGCTGTCCTGAAGGCCAGTTGGGCCCCGTCACCGGGTCAGCAGGGGCCAGCCTCAGCAGACCAGGGGAAAGGGGGGTGCTCATGGGGGGGTCCTCCTAACCTCTCCAAGGGAGAGAGGAGGGAGGCTGACTCTGTCATCTCTGCTGCCCCCACAGTGGCCCTTTGAGAGGAATCGCCGTCCTTGGGACAGCCCGTGGCTGGAGCCCGCGCCACCGCTGCCCTCCCGAGGGTGTCCGGCCCAGGGCTGCATGGTGGGGAGGTGGGGGGAGGAAGGTGTCGCTGCTGCACATCGAAGGAGAGGCCAGGTCAGTCGGGCGCGCAGCCACGGCAGGGCCCTGCTAATGCCACCCGCAGGGACTTTCATCCGGGCATTCAAGGATCCGTAAATCGCCTACTGTGCGCTGGGCCCTGTGCCGGGAGACGGGGGTACAGTGTCCCTCCCAGCCTCGTGGGAGACACAGAAACCCGTGCATAGTGTTTGTTCGTACCAGGCTGTGATTGAGAACCGCAGCGCTGACAGGGAGGTAGGCCTTAAGGGGGACAGTGCCCAGCACATCCCTGTCCCCAGCAGAAACCGGCACAGGGCTGGGCAGGCTGGGTCTTCGCAGCCTGAGCCCCATGTACGGCTCAGCTGCATCGGTTCACGTGTGCCTGTATATGTAGCAAATCCACCAGTCCCCACCAGGGCTGAGGAGGCCTCTGGGTACGTCCCGCAGGGCCCTGAGGACCCCCTGAACAAGAAGAGCAGCAGACAAGCAGCTGAGTGCTTCCCACTACACCCCTGAGGAGTGGCCTCAGGACCTGACCCACCATGGTCTGCCCGGGACACTGCGCCCACCCTGCCTCAGGCTGCACGTCCCCCTGACTCAGCTGGGGAGCCCATGGCTTCGGGGACAGCTGGGGTGACGACCTGCTCCTGTGTCACCAACACCCTGGCTGCAAGGAGCACACCCAGCTCCTGGTCCCTAAGATCGCCAATGAAAGGACCCAGGACTCCTTGGGGAAAGGCCGACTGGGGCAGAGAACGTAGGAGATGAACCTGGAGTGTCCCAAAGTGCCAGGAAGCAGGGAACGAAACAAGGACGAGGCCGCATCAAAGGGATGCCGGAGCCCTGGAGCCCCTGAAAGCCCCCAGTGGCCAGGGCAGGGCGGCTTGAGCAACAAGACAAATAAAGCGGCGCCAGGCTACAGCCCCCCAGCCGAACAAACGGCCCTGAGTCCGTCCTGATGGACGTGACTGAACGGATCGGGAAATGGGCAGAAGACGCAGGTCTCCTGACAAATTCCAAATGATTCCCACGCGTGCTCTGCCCCCAGGACATGGAGCGGACCGCTCCCTCCCCAGGTGCAGGCGGCGCACACTGACCTGCCTTCCTAAAAGCAGAGTGTGGACAGGGAAGGTCAGGAACAGTAATGTTACAGGGTACAAAGCTGCCAGGGGACGGAGGTCACGGCGAAGTGATGAGCCATGGAGACAGCTGGCGCCCTGCTGGGCTGTGATGGGAGGGTGCTTGATACCCTGGGCAAGGGGGGGGGTCCTCCCACGGACCCCAGACTGATCGAGAGAAAACCATCAGATAATCCCAACCGAGGGACAGTCTGCAAAATGTCTGGCCGCCACTCCTCAAAACTGCCCGCGTCATCAAAAACAAGTCCATCTGGGAAAAGGCCACAGCCAAGGAGAACACAAGGAGACACGGTGGCTCAGTGGAACGAGGGTCCCGGAACTGAGCGAGGGCGTCGGCCCGCGCGGTGAGGAGATCTGAGCTAACGCTCACTGATCGGCGCTGGCTCGTTCTCTGTGCGACTGCTGAGCTCCTGGCGAGGTGCTGACCGTGTGGCCTGGGGCATTTGGGAACTCCCCGTCTCTGCCGTTTATCCCTGAACCTGAAGCTGTTCTAGCGTGCCTTTTTTTTTTTTTAATGTTTCACCTAATAAGGAAGTACCACAGATATTTGCATAAATGTTCCCTCCATGCATTTATTCCCCCGACCAGTGCATGCTGGGCGCGCACCCTGGGCTGGCACTGCGCTGGGCTGGGGGACAGCAATGGGCATCCCGGCAGGCTCTGTGGGCTCAGGGAAGCTCGGGCTGCCTTCCACCCGAGTGGCCCGCGTGCAAGAGAGTGCAGAAAGCCACGAGGGCAAATATAAGTGATAAAAGTCTAGAGAAAGTAGGTGCCAGACATACACCTCCAAACACACGCGTGGCGAAGTCCACACAGGGCCGGAGCACGGACCCCCCGTCCGGCAGGGGAGAGGACGAACGTTTGCAGTGGGGGCAGGGAGAGGAAATCGGGACACGGGTAGCCTCTCCAACGTAATACTTTAGAGCCTCATTGCACACCCACTACGCTGCCCAAAAGGAATAAAAGAATAAAACCTAACGAAGGTAGGGGGGCAGAGGAGACACATCACGACAATTGCCCGCTTCGACCACTCCCGAGAGCAGGCTGATGGCGGGAACTCACAGTCCCTCTCCAGGTACGAGCCCAGGGGAAATAAAGTGCGTGTAAAGGAAAAAGCCAGTGGTACCGAGATATCCACAGCTGCGCTGTTAAAAAGGGAAAAGAAAAACCCAACCGCCCCAAAGCCGACTTACTCCCTAAGTGGCAGTAAACCCATGGCGTCTAGACACGGTTCCAAGTGAAGGACCGGATCCTGGGTTCAAGTCCCAGCTCCTTTACTCACGGAGTGACCGTCCCTGGCTCCCTGCCTCTGGCTCCCCACCCGCGAGGGGAGGGCGTCACCAACTCCCACCTTCCAGAACTCCTGCTGGAAGGAGGTCGTCGGTAAAGGCGGCATTTGCACTACGGCACCAGGGGGAAAAAGGACCTGATGGAGGCCGAGCTAAGGAGCCCCGAGGAGAGCGGGACACAGACCTTCCCTGGGGCCCCAGGCCAGCCCTGGGCAGGAGGGAAGGTGAGCAGGAGGCATCCCCACACCCCATGGGCCTGAAGGGGCAGTGCAGGGCAGGGACAGAATTGGGTCCCTCACGGCGCCCCACAAGAACCTGCCCAAGAGCAGCTCCGCCTCGTCCCTGGACCACCAGGCAGCCCCTCCCTCGTCCCCCGGGCCCCTCGTGCCCTCGCAGCAGCCAGCACACCAGGCCCCTCCCGCCAAAACCCAGCAGCCATCCTCCTGTGGTGGCCTCTGCCTGCGTCCCGCTGAGAGCGACGCAAACCCCAGCACTGTGCTGACTGTGGGGCTGCGGAACAGCGGAGCGCCCTGGGCTCCTCTAAGGGCCCTCCCACGGCGAGGGGGGAGGGGGCGGCCTCTGAGCTCGAGGAGGCAAAGCTGGGGAATGGAGGGG